>NC_029794.2:55375991-55458935 GCF_000816755.2 Arachis ipaensis
GCCTTGTGAGTATTAAGAGTGTATGAGAGGTGTGTGTATGAAGCGTTATAGAAAAGGGTATTTATAGGATGGGGGTAGGTTAGGTTTCGGCCAAAGGGTGGGCTTTGGGTGGGAAATTTGATTTTGAGGTGGGTGGGGGTAGGTGGGAGTTATGATGGTTTGGGAAAATGGTATGGTTGTGATTGGGCTAGGGTTTATAGGGAAGTGAGTATGGGCAAGTGTGAAAGTAAGTGCGGTAGGTAGGGTAGGTGAAAGATGTTGTGGGACGCACAGGTCCTGAAAGGCTAGGGAATCCAAATTCCCTGCTTCTCTGCACTGGCGTTTGAACGCCCAAGGGCTGCTCCCTGGCTAGGGTTCAACACCAGCAATGCTGCCCATGATGGGTGTTGAATGCCTAGCAGGGATACCCTGGCACGCGTTCAACTTTAACACTCCATCCAGAGTGTTCTGTTTTCACTGCTGTGAAATTTTATCTCTGTTCTGAATGCTACATATAATCATGACCCTAAAAGAAAAACAAAACAAAATAACAGGAAATAAATAATTAATTAAGGTAGGGTTGACTCCCAACAAGCGCTCTTTTAACGTCACTAGCTCGACGGTTAGCTCCTTACGGAGGTGAGAATGGACTCAGATTTTTGCTCCTTACAGTGAATTTTCTTCCTGTCCTCTCTTGAATAAGCTCTACATGCTCTAGAGATAGGACACGATTCACTGTATATGGTATGGCTGGCTGATGAATCCACATTTCATGATATTTATTTGCTCTATTTTGGTGGATTTTATTAACCTTTTCTACACTTATTCCTTTAAATAGCATAATTTTGTAATTCTCCCTAAATTTGTGCTTAATTATGAAAACTTGCTTTTTAGACCTTAAAATAGCTAATTTTATTCCACTTTTATTCTATTTGATGCCTTGATGTGTTTGATGAGTAATTTCAGGATTACAAGGCTAATATGGATGGAAGAAGTGATGGAAAAGCATGCAAAAAGGGAGAAAGCATGAAGAAATGAGTTTTGGAAGATTCAGCTTCCGTGCGTGCGCACAGTGATGTGTGCGTACGCACACACGCACAAGTTCGGCAACGCGTATGCGTGACCCACGCGTACGCGTCGGTGCCATCACGTGACTCACTTAATGGAAATCGCTGGGGGCGATTTTTGGGCCTCTAGAGGCAGTTTTGGGACTCTCTGAAGCTGATTCTTCCTATATCAAGCAAGGCCTCATTCCATGTGAAGGGGGGAGAAATTAGGGTTAGATTTTAGTCATGTAGTTCATTTTCTAGAGAGAGAAGCTCCCCCCTCTCTCTAGAACTTAGGGTTTTTAGTTTAATTTCCTTGTAATTGCTACTTTTAATTCTTGTTTTAATCTAGTTTCTTCTACCTTTCTTGGTTCTATTATCTTAATTTCCTTGTTTATCTTGTTAATTTCTCATTTTAGTTGTCTTTTATGTTTATGCACACTCTTGTCACTTAAATTTACATTTAATTCAATTTATGTTTTCATGTCATTTATTGCTTTATTGAGTTGCTATCTTTATTCTCCTTGCTTGGTAGTTGTAGCATTTATTATTCCTTGTCATTTAATCATGCTTTCTTTACATGCCCACCAAGTGTTTGACAAAATGCTTGGTTAGGTTTTTCCATAGTTTTTCTCACTCTTGGTTGAGAAATTGTGTGGTTTGGGTGAATGGTAGTGGGAAATGATGATTCACACTTTTCACATCTCCGCACAACTAACCAGCAAGTGCACTGGGTCATCCAAGTAATAAACCTTACGTGAGTAAGGGTCGATCCCACGGAGATTGTCGGCTTGAAGCAAGCTATGGTCATCTTGCAAATCTCAGTTAGGCGGATTCAATTGGTTATGAGGTTTTGATAATTAAAATATAAATAAAACATAAAATAAAATAAAGGTACTTATGTGATTCATTGGTGGGAATTTCAGATAAGCGTTTAGAGATGCTTTGTTGCTTCTGAATCTTTGCTTTCCTATTGTCTTCTTCCAATCATGCGTGCTCCTTTCCATGGCAAGCTGTAAGATCATCTCAGTGAAAATGATCCTCCACGGTTTCTGCATGGCTAATCAACTGTCGGATTTCTCATCTCAGATGAAAAATACCTGGCACAGCTACCGCATGGCTAATCATCTGTCGGTTCCTGCTAGCGTCAGAATAGAATCCATTGATCCTTTTGCACACTGTCACTGTGCCCAACATTCGCAGGTTTGAAGCTCGTCACAGTCATCCCTTCCCGGATCCTACTCGAAATACCACAGACAAGGTTTAGACTTTCCGGATCCCAGGAATGCTACCAATGTTTCTAGCCTATACCACGAAGATACTAATCTCACAGACTCGGTCCGTGTATTAGATATCCAAGAGAATATACTCTGGCTGTCGTCCAATGACTACATTGAACATCATGTAGACCGCTTTGTGGTTGTTAGCCACGCGGATCTTGGCTAAGCGAGTAACGAAGATTGGGTGATTGTCACGGGTCACCCCTTTATTCTGACTTAATTAAATTGAGTACGAGAGTATATCTTGGAGAAGAAGTAGGCGTGAATTAAAAGAAAAACAATAGTACTTGCATTAATTCATGAAGAACAACAGAGCTCCACACCTTAATCTATGGGGTGTAGAAACACCACCGTTGAAAATACATAAGAGAAAAAAGTCTAGGCATGGCCGTGAGGCCAGCCTCCAAACGTGAAATATGGCATAAACTAGATGCGAATACAATAGTAAAAAGTGCTATTTATACTAAACTAGTTACTAGGGATTACAGAAAATAAGTAACTAAGTACAGATAGTGCAGAAATCCACTTTCGGGGCCAACTTGGTGTGTGCTTGGACTGAGCATTGAAGCTTTCACGTGCATAGGCTGTTCCTGGAGTTAAACGCCAGCTTGGGTGCCAGTTTGGGCGTTTAACTCCAATTTTGGTGCCAGTTTGGGCGGTTTACGCCAGAAAGTTTTAGGCTGGATTTGGACGCCAGTTTGGGCCATCAAATCTCGAAAAAGTATGGACTATTATATATTTCTGGAAAGCCCAGTATGTCTACTTTCCAACGCAATTTAAAGCGCGCCAATTGGGCTTCTGTAGCTCCAGAAAATCCACTTCGAGTGCAGGAGGGTCAGAATCCAACAGCATCTGCAGTCCTTTTTCAACCTCTGAAACAGATTTTTGCTCAGTTCCCTCAATTTCAGCAAGAAAATACCTGAAATTACAGAAAAATACACAAACTCATAGTAAAGTCCAGAAATGTGATTTTTTTATAAAAACTAATAAAAATATAATAAAAAGTAACTAAAACATACTAACAACTATGCAAAAATAATGCCAAAAAGGGTATAAATTATCCGCTCATCACAACACCAAACTTAAATTGTTGCTTGTCCCCAAGCAACTAAAAAAAATAGGATAAAAAGAAGAGAAAATACAACAAATTCCAAACTTATCAATGAACTTAGTTCCAATTAGATGAGCGGGGCTAGTAGCCTTTTTGCTTCTGAACAGTTTTGGCATCTCACTTTACCCTTTGAAGTTCAGAATGATTGGCATCCATAGGAACTTAGAATTCGGATAGTGTTATTGATTCTCTTAGTTCAGTATGTTGATTCTTGAACATAGCTACTTTATGAGTCTTGGTTGTGACCCTAAGCTTTTTGTTTTCCAGTATTACCACCGGATACATAAATGCCACAGACACATAACTGGGTGAACCTTTTCAGATTGTGACTCAGCTTTGCTAGAGTCCTCAGTTAGAGGTGCCCAAAGCTCTTAAGCACACTCTTTTTACTTTGGACCACGACTTTAACCGCTCAGTCTCAAGCTTTTCACTTGACACCTTCACGCCACAAGCACATGGTTAGGGACAGCTTGATTTAGCTGCTTAGGCCAGGATTTTATTCCTTTGGGCCCTCCTATCCATTAATGCTCAAAGCCTTAGATCCTTTTTACCCTTGCCTTTTGGTTTAAAGGGTTATTGGCTTTTTCTGCTTGCTTTTTCTTTTTCTTTCTTTTTTTTCATAATTTTTTTGCAAGCTTTTGCTTTTCACTGCTTTTTCTTGCTTCAAGAATTAATTTTATGATTTTTCAGATTATCAATAATATTTCTCTTTTTTCATTATTCTTTCAAGAGCCAACAATTTTAACATTCATAAACAACAAATTCAAAAATATGCACTGTTCAAGCATTCATTCAGAAAACAAAAAGTATTGCCACCACTTCAAAATAATTAAGCTAATTTCAAGATAAAATTTGAAATTCATGCACTTCTTGTTCTTTTGCAATTAAAAACATTTTTCATTTAAGAAATGTGAAGGATTCATAGGACATTCATAGCTTTAAGACATAGACACTAGACACTAATGATCATGTAATAAAGACAAAAACATAGACAAAACATAAAGCATAGAATTCGAAAAACAGAAAAATAAGAACAAGGAAATTAAAGAACGGGTCCACGTTAGTGATGGCGGCTAGTTCTTCCTCTTGAAGATCTTATTGAGTGTTTGAACTCCTCTATGTCTCTTCCTTGCCTTTGTTGTTCCTCTCTCATGGCCTTTTGGTCCTCTCTGATTTCATTAAGGATAATGGAGTGCTCTTGGTGCTCCATCCTTAGTTGCTCCATGTTGGAACTCAAATTTCCTAAAGAGGTGTTGAGTTGCTCCCAATAATTGTATGGAAGAAAGTGCATCCCTTGAGGTATCTCAGGGATTTCTTGATGAGGAATTTCCTCATGCTCTTGTTGAGGTCCATGAGTGGGCTCTCTTGTTTGCTCCATCCTTTTTCTAGTGTTGGGTTTTTGAGATGAATTTCTCCATCTCCCATGACTCGAAGTTGGAAGCAACTACCTTCTCTTTCCTCTTTCTAGAGGTTTTTCCAGCCTTAGGTGCCATTAGTGGTTATGGAAAAATGAAAAAGCAATGCTTTTTCCACACCAAACTTAAAATGTTAGTTCGTCCTCGAGCAAAAGAAGAATGAAAGGAGTAGAAGAAGAAGAAATAGAGGAGATGGAGGGTAGTGTTGGTTTTGGCCAAGGGGGGAAAGAATTGTTTGTAATGTGTGAAAGTGAAGGTAGTAATGAGGGGTATTTATAGGGTAGGAGAGAGAGGGAATTCGTGTGAGAATGGGTGGGTTTGGGAGGGAAATGGTTTGAATTTGAATGGTGAGGTAGGTGGGGTTTATGATGGATGCATGTGAGTGGTGAAGAGAATATGGGGAAGAGGGTAGGATTTGATAGGTGAATGGTGTTTGGGGAAGAGGTATTGATGGGATTGGTCAAGGATATTTGGGGAAGAGTGTTATGGAAAGGTGTGAAGAGGAGAGAAGAAGAGGTGGGGTAGGTGGGGATCCTGTGGGATCCACAGATCCTGAGGTGTCAAGGAATTCTGCTCCCTGCACCATTCTGGCATTCAAACACCCTCAGTGTGCCAATTCTAGCGTTAAACGCCAGCTCTTCTACCTTTTTTGGCGTTAAACGCCAGTCTGCTGCCCCTTTCTGGCGTTAAATGCTAGTCTGTCTGCCATTTCTGGCGTTTAACGCCAGCCAGACGCCAGACACCCTTTTCTGGCATTAAACACCCAGAGTGCTGCCCATTCTGGCGTTTAACGCCCAGAATGCTGCAAGGCTGAGTGATGAGCGGATAATTTATACGCTTTTTGGCATTGTTTTTACATAGTTTTTAGTAAGATTTAGTTAGTTTTTAGTATATTTTTATTAGTTTTTAAATAAAAATCACATTTTTGGATTTTACTAAGAATTTGTGTATTTTTCTTTGATTTCAGGTACTTTCTGGCTGAAATTGAGGGACTTGAGCAAAAATCACATTCAGAGGCTGAAGAAGGACTGCAGATGCTGTTGGATTTTGACCTCCCTGCACTCAAAATGGATTTTCTGGAGCTACAGAACTCCAAATGGCGCGCTCTCAATTGCGTTGGAAAGTAGACATCCAGGTCTTTCTAGCAATATATAATAGTCCATACTTTTCCTGAGTTTAGATGATGAAAACTGGCGTTCAAATCCAGCTCTCTACCCTATTCTGTAGTCAAACGCCAGAAACAGGTTGCAAAGCAGAGTTAAACGCCAGAAACATGTTACAAACTGGCGTTTAACTCCAAAAAGAGTCTCTACACATGAAAGCTTAATGCTTAGCCCAAGCACACACTAAGTAGGCCCGGGAGTGGATTTCTGCATCATTTACTTATTTCTGTAAACCCTAGTAACTAGTTTAGTATAAATAGAACTTTTTACTATTGTATTTACATCTTCGGATCTATCTTTGATCAATTTTATGCTATCTTAGACCTTTATGGGGGCTGGCCATTCGGCCATTCCTGGACCATTATCACTTATGTATTTTCAACGGTAGAGTTTCTACACACCATAGATTAAGGTGTGGAGCTTTGCTGTTCCTTGAGTATTAATGCAAAGTACTATTATTTTTCTATTCAATTCAAGCTTACTCCTATTCTAAGATATTCATTCGCACCCAAGAACATGATGAATGTGATGATTATGTGACGCTCATCACCATTCTCACTTATGAACACGTGCCTGACAACCACTTCCGTTCTACATGAAGATAAGATAGAATGAGTATCTCTTAGATATCTAATACAGGGGACCGAGTCCGAGATATTAGAGTCTTCGTGGTATAAGTTAGAACCCATGGACGGCCATTCCTGAGATCCGGAAAGTCTAAACCTTGTCTGTGGTATTCCGAGTAGGATCCGGGAAGGGATGGCTGTGATGAGCTTCAAACTCGCAAGTGCTCGGTGTAGTGACAGACGCAAAAGAATAGTAAATCCTATTCCAGTATGATCGAGAACTGACAGATGATTAGCCATGCAGTGACAGTGCATTGGACCATTTTCATAGAGAGGACGGGATGTAGCCATTGACAACGGTGATGCCCAATATATAGCTTGTCATGAAAAGGAGTAGGAATGATTGGATGAAGACAGCAGGAAACCAGAGGTTCAGGAGGAATGAAAGCATCTCTATACGCTTATCTGAAATTCTCACCAATGAATTACATAAGTATCTCTATCTTTATTTTATGTTTTATTTATCCTTTAATTATTAAAACTCTATAACCATTTGAATTCGCCTGACTGAGATTTACAAGGTGACCATAGCTTGCTTCAAGCCGACAATCTCCGTGGGATCGACCCTTACTCATGTAAGGTTTATTACTTGGACGACCCAGTGCACTTGCTGGTTAGTTGTGCGAAGTTATGACAAAGTGTGATTCACGTTTGAGAGCACCAAGTCTTTGGCGCCATTGTTGATGATTACAATTTCGTGCACCAAGTTTTTGGCACCATTGCTGGGGAGGGAACGAACAACAATTTCGCATTTGTTTCGAGCAATAACAGTGCCAAATTTTTGGTCCGGCAACAACACCAAGTTTTTGGCGCCGTTGCCGGGGATTGTTCGAGTTTGGACAACTGACGGTTCATCTTGTTGCTCAGATTAGGTAATTTTATTTTAATTTAAAGCTTTTTACTTCTTATTTTTGAAAAAAAAAATTTCAAAAATACAAAAAGAAAAAAATTTATTAAATTATTCTATGTTCTTCAGAATTTTTTTAGAAGGAATTCTGGAATTTCCTGGGAAATGTTGAAGCCTGGCTGGCTCTAAAGCCATGTCAAAATTCTTTTGGACTGAGGCTTCCTCCTCACATGCTTGAATTATGTATGCTGAAGCTTGGCTGGCCATTGGCCATGTCTAGTATTTTGGACTGGAGCTTTCACTGAAAGCTTGGCTGGCTAGTGAGTCATGTCTAATTCCTGGACTGGAGCTTTAGACTAACATTGCAAGATTCCTGGAATTCCTATTAAAAATTTTCGAAATCCTTATTTTCTTTTTCAGAATTAATTTTCGAAAAAAATAAAAAAATTAATAAAATCATAAAACCAAAAATATTTGATGTTTCTTGTTTGAGTCTTGTGTCAATTTTTAAGTTTGGTGTCAATTGCATATTTTGAATTCCATTAAAATTTTTGAAAACTCATGCATGGTGTTCTTCATGATCTTCAAGTTGTTCTTGGTAAGTCTTCTTGTTTGATCTTCATATTTTCTTGTTTTGTGTCTTTTCTTATTTCTCATATGCATTTTTGAATTATTAATGTCTCAACATTAAAAATTTCTAAGTTTGGTGTCTTGCATATTTTTCTTTTCTTAAAAATTTTAAAAAATAAGTTCTTGATGTTCATCTTGACATTCAAAGTGTTCTTGGTGTTCATCTTGACATTCATAGTGTTCTTGCATGCATCTTTTATTTTAATCCAAAAATTTTTATGTTTTGCATCAATTTTATGTTTTTCTCTTTCTTCATTAAAATTCAAAAATCAAAAAAATATCTTTCCCTTTTTCTCTCAAAAACTTTCGAAAATTTGATTTGATTTAGTCAAAAGTTTTTAAATTTAATTGTTTCTTATGAGTCAAATCAAATTTTCAATTTAAAAATTCTATCTTTTTCAAATATTTTTCAAAAATCAAATCTTTTTCATTTTTCTTTTATGATTTTCGAAAATTTCAAATTGATTTTCAAAAATCTTTTTTTATTTTCTTTCATAATTTCAAAACCTTTACTAACAATTAATGTGATTGATTCAAAAATTTTAAGTCTGTTACTTGCCTATTAAGAAAGGTTCAATCTTTAAATTTTAAATTCATATCTTTTTGTTTCTTGTTACTCAAGTAATCAACTTTAATTTTCAAAATCAAATCTTTTTAAATTTCTTTTTCAAAATAAGTTTCAATCACATCTTTTTCAGAATTAATTTCAAAATCTTTTCTAACTTCTTTTCTAACTTCTTATCTTTTCAAAATTTGATTTTCAAATCTTTTTCAATTAACCACTTAACTTTTTGTTTGATTCTTATCGTTTTCAAAACTACCTAACTACCTCTCTCTCTCTAATTTTCGAAAATCACCTTCCTCTTTTTTAAAATTCCTTTTTAATTAATTAATTATTTTAAATTTAATTTAATTTCATTTTCTTTTTAATTTTCGAATTCTAACTGTGATTTTAAATTAAAAACAAAAATATTTTTATTTTATTTTATTTAATTTTTGAATTGTCTCATCTCTCATCCCCTTCTGTTTATTTATTCATCTACTAACACCCCTCTTTCACTCAAGAATTCGAACCCATTCCTCTCCCTTGTGTTTGGATTCTTATCTTTTTTTTTGCTACTCTTCTCTTTTTATACTTACATAAGGAATCTCTATATTGTGACATAGAGGATTCCATATTTTCTTTTGTGTTCTCTTCTTTTTCATATGAGCAGGAGCAAGGATAAGAACATTCTTGTTAAGGCTGATCCTGAACCTGAAAGGACTCTGAAGAGGAAGCTAAGGAAAGCTAAAGCACAACTCTCTGGAGAAAATCTGACAGAAATTTTCGAAAAAGAAGGAGACATGGCTGAAAATAATAACAATGCAAGGAAGATGTTTAGTGATTTTACTGCACCAAATTCCAATTTACATGGAAGAAGAATCTCAATCCCTGCCATTGGAGCAAACAATTTTGAGCCAAAGCCTCAATTAGTTTCTCTGATGCAACAGAACTGCAAGTTTCATGGACTTCCATCAGAAGATCCTTTTCACTTCTTAACTGAATTCTTCCAGATCTGTGACACTGTTAAGACCAATGGGGTTGATTCCGAGGTCTACAGACTTATGCTTTTCCCGTTTGCTGTAAGAGACAGAGCTAGAATATGGTTGGATTCTCAACCTAAAGATAGCCTGAACTCTTGGGATAAGTTGGTCATGGCTTTCTTAGCCAAGTTCATTCCTCCTCAAAAGCTTAGTAAGCTTAGAGTGGATGTTCAAACCTTCAAACAGAAAGAAGGTGAATCCCGCTATGAAGCTTGGGAGAGATACAAGGAACTGACCAAAAAGTGTCCTTCTGACATGCTTTCAGAATGGACCATCCTGGATATATTCTATGATGGTCTGTCTGAGCTATCAAAGATGTCACTGGACCATTCTGCAGGTGGATCCATTCACCTAAAGAAAACACCTGCAGAAGCTCAGGAACTCATTGACATGGTTGCAAATAACCAGTTCATGTACACTTCTGAAAGGAATCCTGTGAGTAATGGGACGCCTCTGAGGAAGGGAGTTCTTGAAATTGATACTCTGAATGCCATATTGGCTCAGAATAAAATATTGACTCAGCAAGTCAATATGATCTCTCAGAGTCTGAATGGATTGAAGGAATCATCCAACAGTACTATAGAGGCATCTTCTGAAGAAGAAGCTTATGATCCTGAGAACCCTGCAATAACAGAGGTGAATTACATGGGTAAACCCTATGGAAACACCTATAATCCCTCATGGAGAAATCATCCAAATTTCTCATGGAAGGATCAACAAAAGCCTCAACAAGGCTTTAATAATGGTGGAAGAAAAAGGTTTAGCAATATCAAGCCTTTTCCATCATCCACTCAGCAACAGACAGAGAATTCTGAGCAGAATCTATCTAGCTTAGCAAATATAGTCTCTGATATATCTAAGGCCACTTTAAGTTTCATGAATGAAATAAGGTCCTCCATTAGAAATTTTGAGGCACAAGTGGGCCAGCTTAGTAAAAGGGTCTCTAAAACTCCTCCTAGTACTCTCCCAAGCAATACAGAAGAAAATCCAAAGAGAGAGTGCAAGGCCATTGATTTGACCATCATGGCTGAACCTACAAGGGAGAATGAGGACGTGAATCCTAGTGAGGAAGACCTCCTGGGACATTCAGTGACCAATAAGGAGTTTCCCTTTGAGGAACCAAAGGAATCTGATGCTCATCTAGAGACCATAGAGATTCCATTGAACCTCCTTCTGCCCTTCATGAGCCCTGATGAGTATTCTTCTTCTGAAGAGAATGAAGACGTCACTGATGAGCAAGTTGCAAAGTATCTTGGTGCAATCATGAAGCTGAATACCAAATTATTTGGTAATGAGACTTGGGAAGATGAACCTCCCTTGCTCACCAATAAACTGAATGCATTGGATAGTCAAAAATCTCAAAAGAAACAGGATCCTGGTAAATTCTTAATTCCCTGTAACATAGGCACCATGACCTTTGAGAAGGCTCTGTGTGACCTGGGGTCAGGAATAAACTTAATGCCACTCTCTGTAATGGAGAAACTTGGGATCTTTGAGGTGCAAGCTGCCAGAATCTCTTTAGAGATGGCAGACAAGTAGAGGACGTGCTAGTAAAGGTTGAAGGCCTTTACATCTCTATATGCTTATCTGAAATTCTCACCAATGAATTACATAAGTATCTCTATCTTTATTTTACGTTTTATTTATCCTTTAATTATTAAAACTCTATAACCATTTGAATCCGCCTGACTGAGATTTACAATGTGACCATAGCTTACTTCAAGCCGACAATCTCCGCGGGCTCGACCCTTACTCACGTAAGGTTTATTACTTGGACGACCCAGTGCACTTGCTGGTTAGTTGTGCGAAGTTGTGACAAAGTGTGATTCACGTTTTAGAGCACCAAGTCTTTGGCGCCATTGTTGATGATCATAATTTTGTGCACCACTGGGTGTTAAACGCCTATTCTGCTATCCTTACTGGCGTTTAAACGCCAGTAAGCCTGTCCTCCAGGGTGTGCTATTTTTGATGCTCTTTTTTATTTTGCTTTAATTCTATAGCTGTTTTTATGACTTCACATGATCATCAACCTAAAGAAAACATAAAATGACAATGGAATATAAATAAATATAATTAAATAACATTGGGTTGCCTCCCAACAAGCGTTTTTTTAATGTCAATAGCTTGACAGTGAGCTCTTAGAGAGCTTCAGAGAGACTCAAAGCTTGATGATGGCCTCCCAACACCAAAGTAAGAAGTTGAGTGTGGAGGCTCTGTTTGACTCTGTACTGGGAGAAGCTTTTCATGCTTCCTCTCCATGGTTACAGAAAAAGATCCTTGAGCCTTAAACACAAGGTATTCCTCATTCAATTGAAGGACTAACTCTCCTCTGTCCATGATAAACCATTATTTTATGATTTATATTATGTTTAATTAAGTGGTTTTATCAAGTCTTTACCCACTTATTCATATGATTAGCATGATATTACAATTCCTTCCCAAAATTATTCCATGGTTGAAAACTTCCTTCCTAGAGATCTTTTAATTATGTATTTTAACTCTCCTTTATCCCATTCGATGCCGTGATCCATGTGTTAAGTGTTTCAGGCTTCATAGGGCAGGAATGGCTTAGAGAATGGAGAGGAAGCTTGCAAAAATGGAAGGAACACAAGAAACCAAGGAGATGACCAGCGAACAATGACGCGAGCGCGCGAAAAGAAGAAATTGCAGCGACGCGAATGTGTGCCTGATGCGAACGCATGGATTGAAGTCTGCACGAACGACGCGAACGCGTGACAAGGAAAATCGCTGAATGATGCGAACTCGTCGACGACGCTTACGCGTGACTTGCGCGATCCGCAGAAATTACAGAATACACTGAAGACGATTTCGGGCCGCATTTTTACCCAGTTTTCAGCCCAGAAACACAGACTAAACAAGGGAACATGCAAAAACTCAAGAGGCATCCACACACATTCAGATACATTGAGATTAGGATTACTCTTAGTTTTAGATCTGAATCTAGATTAGCTTTACATTGATAGTTTATGCTTTTGCTTTGGAATTTTGGATGCTGAAGAATCATTACCTCCGTAAAGACATTACTTTAGTTTGTTTCCTTATTCCTTTACTTTTATTCATTGCTCATTGACCCTATTCAATTAAGTATGTTGCATTTTGAATTTATTAATATATAGAGTTATTTTTAATTTTAATTTATTTTAATTCTCTATTTTATTTTATTTGTTATGTCTTCTTATATTTTTATGAATATTAATTCTATGTCAATGGAGTAGATTTTCTACTTGATATAGGGGTTGATTAAGAAGAGATGCTTGAGTTGGAATGCTCAAGTGCTTGGTTAAACTGAACATTGTTGGCTAATTCTGTGTCTACTAATGCTAGACCTTCCCAAGGGAAAGGACTAGGATCTGTGGATAAGAATCAGTTCAATCACCTGACTTTCCTTTACTCAGTAAGGGTTAACTAAGTGAAAACAACAACCACTTTACATTACACTTGAGAAGATTCCAACAAGGATAGAACTTCCGATTAATCAATTCCCCAGTAAAGGCCTTTTATATTAATAATAATTCTTAGTTTTATTGTTTCAATTTACAATTACTTTAATTACTCATTATCCAATTCAAACCTTTTGGAAAATTTCTAATTGATAAATTAGCACTCTTTCTATCAACTCGTTGGGAGACGACCTGGGACTCATACTCCCATTATTTTTAATTCTAAATTTTGTGACAACCCTTTTTAAATTGAGAAGTCGGATTTTAGCTGGTTGAGAACTGTACTTGCAATGCAATTTGTTTATTATTTTTTTAACTGGTCGATTTCTGCCACCATCAGTCCACATCAATCACAGCTCTTGCTGTGGCTAGGAAGGGCCTTCCAAGGATGATGGATTAATCCTCTTCCTTCCCAGTGTCTAGGATTATGAAATTAGCAGGGATGTAAAAGCCTTCAACTTTCACTAAGACATCCTCTACAAGTCCATAAGCCTGTTTCCCTGAATTGTCTGCCATCTCTAGTGAGATTCTTGCAGTTTGTACCTCAAAGATCCCTAGTTTCTCCATTATAAAGAGTGGCATGAGGTTTATACTTGAACCAAGGTCACACAGAGCCTTCTTAAAGGTTATGGTGCCTATGATGCAAGGTATTAAGAACTTTCCGGGATCTGGTTTCTTCTGAGGTAATTTCTGTTGAACCAAGGTATTTAGTTCATTGATGAGCAATAGGGGTTCATCCTCCCAAGTCTCATTACCAAATAACTTGGCATTCAGCTTCATGATTGCTCTTAGATAGTGAGCAACTTGCTCTTCAATAATATCTCCATCCTCTTTAGAGGAAGAATATTCATCAGAGCTCATGAATGTCAACAGTAAGTTCAGTGGAATCTCTATGGTCTCTATATGAGCCTCAGATTCCTTTGGTTCCTCATTATGGAACTCCTTAGTGGTCAGTGGACGTCCATTGAAGTCTTCCTCACTGGAAATCACTACCTCTTCCTCCTCTATAGGTTCGGCCATGTTGGTTATATTTATGGCCTTGCACTCTCTTTTGGGATTCTCTTCTGTATTGCTTGGGAGAGTACTAGCAGGAATTTTAGTAGCTCTTTTACTCAGCTGACCCACTTGTGCCTCCAAATTTATGATGGAGGACCTTATTTTAGTCATGAAACTGAGAGTGGTCTTAGATAGATCAGAGACTATGGTTGCTATGTTAGAGAGGCTCTACTTAGAATTCTCTGTCTGTTACTCAGAAGATGATGGAAAAGGCTTCCTATTGCCAAACCTATTTCTCCCATCATTATTGTTATTAAAGCCTTGATGAGGCTTCTGTTGATCCTTCCATGAGAGATTTGGATGATTTCTCCATGAAGGATTCTAAGTGTTTCCATAGGATTCTCCCATATAATTCACCTCTTCCATTGCAGGATTCTCAAGGTCATAAGCTTCTTCTTCAGAGGAAGCTTCTTTAGTACTGCCAGATGCAGCTTGCATTCCAGTCAGACTCTGAGAATTCATATTGACTTGCTGAGTCAATATTTTATTCTGAGCCAATATTGAATTCAGAGTATCAATCTCAAGAGCTTCTTTCTTCTGAGTTATCCCATTATTCACAAGATTTTTTTCGGAAGTATACGTGAACTGGTTATTTGTAACAATTTCAATGAATTCCTGGGCTTCTGCAGGCGTTTTCTTTAGATGAAGAGATCCACCAGCAGAGTGATCCAATGACATCTTGGACAATTCAGACAGACCGTCATAGAATATACATAGGATGCTCCATTCTGAAAGCATGTCAGAAAGACACCTTCTGATCAATTGCTTGTATCTTTCCCAAGCTTCATAGAGGGATTCACCTTCCTTCTGTCTGAAGATTTGGACTTCCACTCTAAGCTTGCTCAACTTTTGAGGTGGAAAAAATTTGGCAAAGAAAGCATTGACCAACTTTTTCCAAGAGGTCAGGCTTTCTTTAGGTTGTGAGTCCAACCATGTCCTAGCTCTGTCTCTTACAGCAAAGGGGAAAAGCATAAGTCTGTAGACCTCAGGATTAACCCCATTGGTCTTAATAGTGTAACAGATTTGCAAAAATTCAGCTAAGAACTGATGAGGATCTTCCAATGGAAGTCCATGAAACTTGCAATTCTGCTACATTAGAGAAACTAATTGAGGCTTAAGCTCAAAGTTGTTTGCTCCAATTGCAGAAATTGAGATGCTTCTTCCATAGAAGTCAGAAGTGGGTGCAGTAAAGTCACCAAGCATCTTCCTTGCATCTCCACCATTATTGTTATTTTCGACTGCCATGTCTTCTTCTTTTTTGAAAATTTCTGTTAGGTCCTTTCCAGAGTTTTGTGCTTTAACTTCTCTTAGTTTTCTCTTTAAAGTCCTTTCAGGTTCAGGATTAGCTTCAACAAGAATGTTCTTATCCTTGCTCCTGCTCATATGAAAAAGAAGAGAACATAAAAGAAGAGGAATCTTCTATGTCACAGTATAGAGATTCCTTTATGTGAGTAGAAGAATAGAAGAATAGAATGAAGAAGGGAGAAGAAGAAGAATTCGAACACAGAGAGAGAGAAGGGATTCGAATTTTAAGAAGAGAAGTGTTAGTGAATAAATAAAATAAATAGAAAGAGATGACAGAGAAAATTCGAATATTAATTAAAATAAAAGAAAAATATTTTTGTTTTTATTTTAATTATAAGTGAGAATTCGAATATTTAAGAAATAAAATAAAATAAATTAGAATTGAAAATAATTGGTTAAATAAAAAGAATTTTGAAAAAGGGGTTAGTGGTTTTCGAAAATTAGAGAGAGAGAAAAGTAGTTAGGTGGTTTTGAAAAAGATAAGAAATAGTAAACTTTTGAAAATCAAACAAAAAAGTCAAGTGCTTAATTGAAAAATATTTGAAAATAAATTAGAAGTTAGAAAAAAGATTTTGAAATTAAGTTTTGAAAAAGATATGATTGAAATTTATTTTGAAAGAGATTTGAAAAAGAAATTAAAAAGATTTGATTTTGAAATTAAAGTTGATTACTTGACTAACAAGAAACTAAAAGATATGATTCTAGAATTTAAAAATTGATCCTTTCTTAATAGGCAAGTAACAACTTGAAGTTTTTGAATCAAAACATTAATTGTTAGTGATAAATTCAAAAATTATGAAATAAAATTAAGAAAGAGATTTTGAAAATTTTATTCTGAAGGATTTTTGAAAAACATGAAAGAAAAATGGAAAAGATTTGATTTTGAAAAAAATTTGAAAAGATAGAATTTTTAAATTGAAAGTTTGACTTGACTAACAAGAAACAACTAAATTTTGAAAATTTTTTAACAAATCAATTCAAAATTTCAAAAATCATGAGTAATATAAGGGAAATATATTATTTTTGATTTTTTTGAATTAGTGAAGAGAGAGAAAAAGATATCATTTTGTTGTTTTTCTTTTTTTTTTTCATTAAACAGCAAAAATGAAACAAAACATAAAAATTTAAGATCAAAACAATAAATGCATGCAAGAATACTTTGAATGTCAAGATGAACACCAAGAACACTTTGAAGATCATGATGAAAATCAAGAACATATTTTTGAAAATTTTTAAGAAAAAAAAGACATGCAAGACACCAAACTTAAAAATTTTTAATGTTTAGACACTAATAATTCAAGAATGCATATGAAAAACAAGAAAAGACACAAAACACGAAAATGTAAAGATCAAACAAAGAAAATCATCAAGAACAACTTGAAGATCATGAAAGAACACATTGCATGAATTTTTCAAAAATTTAAGATAATTAGAACATGCAATTGACACCAAACTTAAAATTTGACACAAGACTCAAACAAGAAACACAAATTTTTTTTTTAGTTTTATGATTTTATTAATTTTTTTTGTATATTTTCGAAAATTATTTTGGAAAAAGAAATTAAAGAGATACAAAATTTTTAATCAGAATTCCAGGATAAATGCAATGTTAGTCTAAAGCTTCGGTCCAAGAGAATTAGACATGGCCAAATGGCCAGCCAAGCTTCAGCATACAAATATAGACATGTCCTTTCTACAATGGAAAGTAGAAACCTCGGTCCAAAAGATTAGACATGGCTTAACAGCCAGCCAGGCTTCAACATATCTCAAGAAACTCTAGAATTTGTTCTTAAAAACTCTGAAGAACATATATTTTTTTTGAAAATTTTTATGAATTTTTCGAAAACTAAATAATTTTTTTTTAATTTTTCGAAAACTAAAATTAAAAAGCTTAAACATAAAATAAAATTACCTAATCTAAGCAACAAGATGAATGATGCACATTCCGCAATTCTCATCTAAATCTTGATTCCGCTCAACTAGAACATACTTCTAATCCGAATTGCTCACTCAACCAATCCTTGTGGGATTCGACCTCACTCTATTGTGAGTTTTTACTTGACGATAACCGGTGCACTTGCCGGAAGGAATTTTGCCGATCGTGCAATTTCCTAAATCGTAGCATATCAAGTTTATGCACATCAATGAACCGTCAGTTGTCCAAACTCAAACAATCCCTGGAAACGGTGCCAAAATCTTGGTAGTGGGAAATCGTGATTCACACTTTTCACATCTCCGCACAACTAACCAGCAAGTGCACTGGGTCGTCCAAGTGATAAACTTTAGGTGAGTAAGGGTCGATCCCACGGAGATTGTCAGCTTGAAGCAAGCTATAGTCATCTTGTAAATCTCAGTCAGGCAGATTCAATTGGTTATGAGGTTTTGATAATTAAAATATAAATAAAACATAAAATAAAATAAAGGTACTTATGTGATTCATTGGTGGGAATTTCAGATAAGCGTTTGGAGATGCTTTGTTGCTTCTGAATCTCTGCTTTCCTATTGTCTTCTTCCAATCATGCGTGCTCCCTTCCATGGCAAGCTGTAAGATCCTCTCAGTGAAAATGGTCCTCTACGGTTTCTGCACGGCTAATCAACTGTCAGATTTCTCGTCTCGGATGAAAAATACCAGGCATAGCTACCACATGGCTAATCATCTGTCGGTTACCGCAAACGTCGGAATAGAATCCATTGATCCTTTTGCACACTGTCACTGCGCCCAACATTCGCAGGTTTGAAGCTCGTCACAATCATCCCTTTCCGGATCTTACTCGGAATACCATAGACAAGGTTTAGACTTTCTGGATCCCAGGAATGCTGCCAATGATTCTAGCCTATACCACGAAGATACTAATCTCAAGGACTCGGTCCGTGTATTAGATATCCAAGAGAATATACTCCAGCTGTCATCCAATGACTACGTTGAATATCATGTAGACCGCTTTGTGGTTGTCAGGCACGCTGATCTTGGCTAAGCGAGTAACGAAGATTGGGTGATTGTCACGAGTCACTCGTTCATTCTTACTTAACTGAATTAAGTACGAGAGTATATCTTGGAGAAGAAGTAGGCGTGAATTGAAAGAAAAACAATAGTACTTGCATTAATTCATGAAGAGCAGTAGAGCTCCACACCTTAATCTATGGGGTGTAGAAACTCCACCGTTGCAAATAAATAAGAAAAAAAGGTCTAGGCATGGCCGTGAGGCCAGCCTCCAAATGTGAAATATGGCATAAACTAGATGCGAATACAATAGTAAAAAGTACTATTTATACTAAACTAGTTACTAGGGATTACAGAAAATGAGTAACTAAGTGCAGATAGTGCAAAAATCCACTTCCAGGGCCCACTTGGTGTGTGCTTGGACTGAGCATTGAAGCTTTCACATGCATAGGCTGTTCCTGGAGTTAAACGCCAGCTTGGGTGCCAGTTTGGGCGTTTTACGCCTGAAAGTTTTACGCTGGCTTTGGATGCCAGTTTGGGCTATTAAATCTCGGGCAAAGTATGAAATATTATATATTTCTGGAAAGCCCAGGATGTCTACTTTCCAACGCAATTGAGATCGCACCAATTGGGCTTCTGTAGCTCCAGAAAATCCACTTTGAGTGCAGGAGGATCAGAATCCAATAGCATCTGCAGTCATTTTTCAGCCTCTGAATCAGATTTTTACTCAGGTCCCTCAATTTTAGCCAGAAAATACCTGAAATTACAGAAAAATATACAAACTCATAGTAAAGTCCAGAAATGTAATTTTTGCATAAAAACTAATAAAAATATAATAAAAAGTAACTAAAACATACTAAAAACTATGCAGAAACAATGCCAAAAAGGGTATAAATTATCCGCTCATCAGTGAAGTTGAGTAGTTGACTTATCCTCGATGTAGGGTTGACTAATTAGGATTAATCCACACACAATCATCATGTTTGTGGTCCACAACTAGGATAGAAATCCTTAATTATCCACTTCTTGGCAAGAGTCTTTTTTAGCATTTAATTGCCCTTTTATTTCTTTCTTTACTTGCCTTCTTTTAATTTCTTACATATTAAGTTACCTTCTTGCACTTTAAATTTCTTGCCAATTGCCATCATCCAATCACCATTTCCTTCCATAGCCAATCATTGACACTTAATTGCAACTCCTAGGGAAGACGACCCGAGGTTTAATTACTCTCGTTTTAAATTAGAAATATTAAACTTTGATGTTTGGGATTTAATTTTCCGGTTTGGTCTATACTTACAACGTAAGTTATCTTGAGTGTGAAAATCCAAATCGACGTCAATTCTTAACTCATCAAGTTTTTGGCGCCATTACCAGGGAGTTGCAATGGTGTATATTTTTGGCTATTGTACATATTGTAAATATTGTGAATAGCTTATTTTTGGTTGATTGTACATATGTTGCTTATTTTAGGTTAATGTGAATATGTGAGAATGTGAATATGTGAATAGCTTGTTTTGATTGATTGCTTCTTTTTGCTAGTTTTAGGATTTCATTTTATTTGTTCTTACTACCTTTGATTTTCACTTTCTCTTTATCCTATGAATTCTCACCCATTATATTGTGAGTTTTGTTGCTATTGTGTATAGGAATTGAAAATTTCAATTGCTTGTTTCCTAGAAGGAATGGAAGGAATTCATAACAAGATTGGGTGTACAAGCTTGGGGATCTCAATTGCCTTAGAGGATACAAGTTTGGGTGAGAGCTCTCCATAAGTCCAACTTAAGGACATTAAACCAAAGTGCTAGGTCGGAAACACCCCACCATGGTAACATTGTTCCTACCCTTTTCTTTTTGTATATATTTTGACTTATTTGCTTTTTGTTATGCTTGGTTAGCTTAGAATTGGTTTAATTTTGAGTTTAGATAGGTTAATTTTGGTTTGGATGATGAATTTATGGGTTCTTGCATGTTTTGGTGTTGAGTTTTGATTGAGCTAAGGCTTGGTGCCAGAGAAAAATTTTTGAAAAAAACAGGGCATCTGTGCGTGCGCACACGACTTCTATTTTTTGCGTTCTGTGCGTGCGCACCGATGGTGCACGAAATTGTTACGTATTACTCTCTTACAATTTCGCACAACTAACCAGCAAGTGCACTGGGTCGTCCAAGTAATACCTTACGTGAGTAAGGGTCGATCCCACGGAGATTGTTGGCTTGAAGCAATCTATGGTTACCTTGTAACTCTTAGTCAGGAAAACAATAAAACAATTCACTTATCAAATCTGATTGCAAGGAATGAAAGAGCATGAAATAAATACTTATTATGCAGTAATGGAGAATATGTTGGAGTTTTGGAGATGCTTTGTCTTCTGAATTTTAGCTTTTATCTTGTATTCCTCTTCCCTCATGCATGAAAAAGTGCAAAGTTCCTTCCATGGCAAGCTCTATGTAAGGTGTCACCGTTGTCAATGGCTACTTCCCATCTCCTCAGTGAAAATGGTCCAAATGCTCTGTCACAGCACGGCTAATCATCTGGAGGTTCTCGATCATACTGGAATAGGATTTACTATCCTTTTGCGTCTATCACTACGCCCATCACTCGCGAGTTTGAAGCCCGTCACAGTCATCCAATCCCAGAATCCTACTCGGAATACCACAGACAAGGTTTAGACTTTCCGGATTCTCATGAATGTCGCCATCAATCTAGCTTATACCACGAAGATTCTGATTAAGGAATCCAAGAGATAATCATTCATTCTAATGTAGAATGGAGGTGGTTGTCAGACACATGTTCATGGATTGAGAAAGGTGATGAGTGTCACGGATCATCACCCTCTTCATAGTTAAGCGCGAATGAGTATCTTAGAGAGGAACACGCATGTTTGAATGGAAAACAGAAGTACTTGCATTAATTCATCGAGACGCTGCAGAGCTCCTCACCCCCAACAATGGAGTTTAGAGACTCATGCTGCCAAAAGGTACAAATTTCAGATCTAAAATGTCATGAGATACAAAATAAATCTCTAAAAATTGTTTAAATACTAAACTAGTAACCTAGGTTTACAGAAAATGAGTAAACTATGATAGATAGTGCAGAAATCCACTTCCGGGGCCCACTTGGTGTGTGTTGGGGCTGAGACTTAAGCTTCCCATGTGCCTGGGCTGTTTTGGGCGTTCAACGCCAGGTTGTAACCTGTTTCTGGCGTTGAACTCCAACTTGTAACTTGTTTCTGGCGCTGGACGCCTGACTGCAACATGGAACTGGCGTTAAACGCCAGTTTACGTCGTCTATCATTGAGCAAAGTATGGACTATTATATATTTCTGGAAAGTCCTGGATGTCTACTTTCCAACGCAATTGAAAGCGCATCAATTGGACTCCTGTAGCTCTAGAAATTCCATTCTGAGTGCAGAGAGGTCAGGATCCAACAGCATCAGCAGTGCTTTTTCAGCCTGAATCAGATTTTTGCTCAGCTCCCTCAATTTCAGCCAGAAAATACCTGAAAATACAGAAAAATATACAAACTCATAGTAAAGTCCAGAAATATGAATTTTGCCTAGAAACTAATCAAAATTAACTAAAAACTAACTAAAACATACTAAAAACTATATGAAATTAACCCCAAAAGGCATATAAAATATCCGCTCATCACAACACCAAACTTAAACTGTTGCTTGTCCCCAAGCAACTAGACAAATAAAATAGAATAAAAATAAGTCAAGAAGTAATAATATCTCAGAGTTTTTGAATGAAGCTCAGATTCTAATTAGATGAGCGGGACTAGTAGCTTTTTGCTTCCGAACAGTTTTGGCATCTCACTTTATCCATTGAAGCTCAGAGTGATTGGCATCTATAGGAACTTAGAATTTAGATAGTGTTATTGATTCTCCTATTTTAGTATGATGATTCTTGAACACAGCTACTTTATGAGTCTTGGCCGTGGCCCTAAGCACTTTGTTTTCCAGTATTACCACCGAATACATAAATGCCATAGACACATAATTGGGTGAACCTTTTCAGGTTGTGACTCAGCTTTGCTAAAGTCCCCAATTAGAGGTGTCCAGAGTTCTTAAGCACACTCTTCTTTTTGCTTTGGACCTTGACTTTAACCGCACAGTCTCAAGTTTTCACTTGACACCTTCACGCCACAAGCACATGGTTAGGGACAGCTTGGTTCAGCCGCTTAGACCAGGATTTGGTTTCCTCAGGCCCTCCTTTCCACTGATGCTCAAAGCCTTGGATCCTTTTTCTTACCCTTGCCTTTTGGTTTTAAGGGCTATTGGCTTTTTGCTCTTGCCTTTTGGTTTTAAGAGCTTTGGCTTTTTCTGCTTGCTTTTTCTTTTTCTTTCTCTATTTTTTTTCGCCATTTTTTTTTCTGCAAGCTTTTGTATTCACTGCTTTTTCTTGCTTCAAGAATCATTTCTATGATTTTTCAGATTATCAATAACATGTCTCATGTTCATCATTCTTTCAAGAGCCAACATATTTAACAGTCTTAAACATCAAATTCAAAAGACATATGCACTGTTCAATCATTCATTCAGAAGACAGAAAGCATTGCCACCACATGTAAATAATTAGAATTTTTCTTATTAAAAACTCGAAAAATATTGCCTCTTATTCTAAAGAAATTCTTCTATTTTATTCATGTTTAATGATGATGAGAAATTTAAATTATAGCTTAATTGGAGATAAAATCAAAAATATAGATACTAATTACTACTATATGACTCCTAAGGTAAAACTCAAATAAAAACAGTTATCACAGGGTTATGGTTAAGATCAGAACTCAACAACCTTGAAGTTGGAAAGTGGATGCCTCTTTAATCTGTGGAGTGCTTGGCCCTTCAAGGGATAATTTCTGACACTTTAATTCCTTCAATTCACGCCCTTGCACTTCCTGTTCTCTGAGCAGTTTGTAGAGCATGCTGTTTTGATTTTGCTGTTCTTCCTTCATTTGGTCCATGGCTTCTTGCAACTTAGTAACAGATGCTTCAAGATGTTCCCAGTATTCAAATTGAGGGAGTTCTGGTAGGAATTCTTGCGCCCTCCTCTTGATGGGGTCATCTTGCACTTGTTGTTTTTCCATTGTGATTTTAGTGATTGGTTGCTCCACTGGCATCCTTGGAGTTCTTGTTGGCAAGTATGTAGAATTCAGATGGGATCAGTTGATGAACTTCTACTTCTTTTCCCAACATAATGCAATGGATCATTACTGCTCTTCTAATATTGACTTCAGAACGGTTGCTGGTGGGCAATATAGAACGCCCAATGAAGTCCAGCCATCCTCTGGCGATTGGTTTGAGATCTTCTCTCTTGAGTTGATTTGGGACACCCTTCGTGCTGGTGGTTCACCTGGCTCCAGGGATGCATATATCCTCTAGAATCTTATCCAGGCCCTTGTTTGTTCTCATCATTCTCCTATTGAAGGAGTCTGGGTCATCTTTCAGCTGAGGTAGCTTAAAGATCTCCCTGATTTTGTCAGGGTGGATGTGAAGAATCTTTCCTCTGACCACAGTCCTATAGTCATAGAGGGCAGCTCCAGATATTCACTGCCTGTCTGTTTGCCACAGATTAGCGTAGAATTCCTAAACCATATTCCTTCCCACTTTCGTTTCAGGATTAGCTAGGACTTCCCAGTTCCTGTTTCGAATATGCTCTTGGATCTCTGGATATTCATCTTCTTTCAGATCGAACTTGACTTCCGGGATCACAGATCTTAGACGCATTATTTTGTAGTAATGGTCTGAATGTTCTTTGGTTAAGAACCTCCCTTGATTCCAAAGTGGTTTTGGAACACTCTCTTTCTTGCCTCTTGGAGTGGGTTGTTTTTCTTTAGGAGTCATGATCTTAGTGGGTATGGTTTAGTGATCACGGATAAACACACCAAACTTAGAGGATAGAAGGAGGGGGGGTGGGTTTTCGAAGTTAGGGAGAAAGATAAGATAGAAGATATGATTTAAAAAAGAGATAAGTATGATAAGAAAAGATATAATTTAAAATTGAAAAGATATGAAAGATATTTGAAAAAGATAAATTTGGATTTTTGAAAAAGATAATATGGAGATTTGAAAAAAAAATATTGATTAGTTGAAAAGATTTTTGAATGAAAAGAGATAGATTTGTTTTGAAAATTTTGAAAAAGAGTTAACTTGGATAAAAAAAATTTGTGCTTATGGATTAAGATACATTTGATATTTTAAAGTAGGGTTTTAGAAATTAAGGATTTTAGAAATCAGGGTTTGTAACATGTCTATGCAAGAAATCATGAATTGAAACATGAAAATTAAGATTAAAATGAAAAATATGAAGAAAAAACGAATTTACCTCCTCCCCACCATCCTGGCGTTTGAACGCCCAAACGCTGCATGTTTTGGGCGTTCAACGCCCAATTGCTGCTTCTCCTGGGCGTTCAACGCCCAGTTGTTGCTTCTTTCTAGCGTTGAACGCCAGGAACTCCTTTGTCACTGGGCGTTTTTCTGAACGCCCAGGACGCTGTAAATCTGGCGTTAAACGCCCAGAAGGAGCTTCTTTCTGGCGTTCAACACCCAGAAGATGCTTCTTTCTGGCGTTTAACGCCCAGATGGCTATCCTTACTGGCGTTCAATGCCCAGTGGATGCTTCTTTTGGGCGTTGAACGCCCAAAACAGACTTTTACTGGCGTTTTCTTGCCAGTGAGTTCTTTTTCTCTGTTTTGTGTGCAGAATCCTTCTGTAACCCTGTGAATTTATACAATTGACTCTTTACCTTAGTATCAATGAACTTTATATAAACAAATAAAATCATGAATAGGGCAAAATGCTTAGCGGAAGTGATGCCCCATGGCTGGGTTGCCTCCCAGCAAGTGCTTCTTTATTATTTTTAGCTGGACCTTGCTGAGTTTTTAATCTAGCCTCAGCCTTGAGCATTCTTGCTCAACATTGCCTTCAAGATAGTGCTTGATTCTCTGTCCATTAACAATGAACTTCTTATCAGAATCAATATCTTGAAACTCCACATAACCATATGGTGATACACTTGTAATCACATATGGTCCCCTCCATCAGGACTTCAGTTTCCCGGGGAATAGCCTGAGCCTAGAGTTAAACAACAGAACCTTTTGTCCTGGTTCAAAGATTCTAGATGACAGCTTTCTGTCATGCCACCTTTTTGACTTTTCTTTATAAAGCTTGGCATTTTCGAAAGCAGTGAATCTGAATTCCTCTAGCTTATTCAGCTGGAGCAATCTTTTTTCTCCAGCTAGTTTGGCATCAAAGTTTAGGAATCTGGTTGCCCAGTAGGCCTTATGTTCCAATTCCACGGGCAGGTGACAAGCCTTACCATACACAAGTTGGTACAGAGAGGTCCCTATAGGAGTCTTGAATGCTGTTCTATAAGCCCACAGAGCATCATCCAAGCTTCGTGCCCAATCCTTTCTACGGGTACTTACAGTCCATTCCAGGATTCTTTTTAGTTCTCTGTTAGAAACTTCAGCTTGCCCATTTGTCTGTGGATGATATCGAGCCGCCACCTTATGGCGAATCCCATACCGGACCATGGCAGAGTAAAGCTGTTTATTGTAGAAGTGAGTGCCCCCATCACTGATTAGTACCCTAGGGACACCAAACCTGCTGAATATATGTTTCTGGAGAAATTTCAGTACTGTTTTAGTATCATTGGTGGGTGTGGCAATGGCCTCTACCCATTTTGATACATAGTCAACTGCCACCAGAATATACATGTTTGAGTATGATGGTGGGAAAGGCCCCATGAAATCAATACCCCATACATCAAACAACTCAATTTCTAAGATTCCTTGTTGAGGCATGGCGTAACTGTGAGGCAAATTACCAGCTCTCTGGCAACTGTCACAGTTGCGTACAAACTCTCGGGAATCTCTATAGAGTGTTGGCCAGTAGAAGCCACATTGGAGAACCTTGGTGGCTGTTCGCTCACCTCCGAAATGGCCTCCATATTGTGATACATGGCAATGCCATAAGATCCTCTGCGCTTCTTCTTTAGGCACACACCTACGGATTATTCTGTCTGTATATCTCTTAAAGAGATAGGATTCATCCCACAAGTAGTACTTTGCATCAGTAATTAATTTTTTCTTTTGTTGCATGCTATACTCCTTGGGTATGAACCTTGTAGCTTTATAGTTTGCAATGTCTGCAAACCATGGTGTTTCCTGAATGGCGAACAAATGTTCATCCGAAAAGGTTTCAGAGATCTCAATAGATGGGGAAGACGCCCCTTCCACTGGCTCTATTCGGGACAGATGATCAACCACTTGGTTTTCTGTCCCCTTTCTGTCTCTTATTTCTATATCAAACTCTTGCAGGAGCAATACCCATCTTATAAGCATGGGTTTTGAATCCTGCTTTGTGAGTAGATATTTAAGAGCAGCATGGTCAGTGTACACAATCACTTTTGATCCTACTAAGTACGATCTAAACTTGTCAATGGCATAGACCACTGTAAACAATTCTTTTTCTGTGGTTGTGTAATTCTTCTGGGCATCATTCAAAACACGGCTAGCATAATAAATGACATGCAGAAGCTTATCATGCCTCTGCCCCAGTACTGCACCAATGGCGTGATCACTGGCATCACACATTAATTCGAATGGTAATGTCCAGTCTGGTGCAGAGATAACTGGTGCTGTGACCAGTTTAGCTTTCAGAGTTTCAAACGCTTGCAGGCACTCTGTGTCAAACACAAATGGCATGTCAGCAGCTAGCAGGTTGCTTAGAGGTTTTGCAATTTTTGAAAAATCCTTTATAAACCTCCTATAGAATCCTGCATGCCCTAGAAAACTTCTGATTGCCTTAACATTGGCAGGTGGTGGTAATTTTTCAATTACCTCTATTTTAGCTTGATCAACCTCTATTCCCTTGTTTGAAATTTTATGCCCAAGGACAATCCCTTCAGTCACCATAAAGTGACATTTTTCCCAGTTTAAAACCAGGTTGGTCTCTTGGCATCTTTTTAAAACCAGTGTCAGGTGATCAAGGCAGGAGCTGAATGAGTCTCCATATACTGAGAAGTCATCCATGAAGACTTCCAGAAATTTTTCCACCATATTAGAGAAAATAGAGAGCATACATCTCTAAAAGGTTGAAGGCGCATTACACAGCCCAAAAGGCATCCTTCTGTAAGCAAATACTCCTGATGGACATGTGAATGCTGTTTTCTCTTGATCCTAGGGATCTACTGCAATTTGGTTGTAGCCTGAATAGCCATCCAAAAAGCAGTAATAATTATGACCTGCTAGTCTTTCTAGCATCTGGCCTATGAATGGTAAAGGAAAATGATCCTTTCTGGTGGCTGTATTGAGCCTTCTGTAATCAATACACATGCGCCACCCTGTAACTGTTCTTGTAGGAACTAGTTCATTTTTTTCATTATGAACCATTGTCATGCCTCCCTTTTTAGGGACAACTTGAACAGGACTCACCCAGGGGCTATCAGAAATAGGATAAATAATCCCAGCCTCCAGTAATTTGGTGACCTCTTTCTGCACCACTTCCTTCATGGCTGGATTTAGCCGCCTCTGTGGTTGAACCACTGGCTTAGCATCATCCTCCAATAGGATTTTGTGCATGCATCTCGCTGGGCTTATGCCCTTAAGGTCACTTATGGACCACCCAAGAGCTGTCGTGTGTGTCCTTAGCACTCTAATTAGTGCTTCCTCTTCATGTGGATTTAAAGCAGAGCTTATGATCACTGGAAAAGTATCACCTTCTCCCAGAAATGCATATTTCAGGGATGGTGGTAATGGTTTGAGCTCGGGTTTAGGAGGTTTTTCCTCTCCCTGAGGAAATTTCAGAGGCTCTTTCAATTCCTCTGAATCCTCTAGATCAGGCGGAACATCTTTAAAAATGTTTTCCAGCTCTGATTCGAGACTCTCAGCCATGTTGATCTCGTCCACCAGAGAGTCAATAGGATCAACTTTTATGCAGTCTTTTGGTGTGTCTGGATGCTGCATGGCATTGACAACATCCAACTTAAACTCATCCTCATTGACTCTCAGGGTTATTTCCCCCTGTTGGACATCAATGAGAGTTCGTCCAGTTGCTAGGAAAGGTCTTCCTAGAATGAGAGTAGCACTCTTGTGCTCCTCCATCTCCAGCACTACAAAGTCAGTGGGAAAAGCGAATGGCCCAACCCTGACAATCATGTCCTCAATCACGCCTGATGGGTATTTAATGGAACCATCAGCAAGTTGGAGACATATCCGGGTTAGTTTAACTTCTTCAGTTAAACCAAGCTTTCTGATGGTGGATACAGGTATTAGGTTGATGCTTGCCCCAAGATCACATAAGGCTGTCTTGGTGCAGTTACCCTCTAATATGCCTGGTATCAGAAAGCTTCCGGGATCTTTAAGCTTTTCAGGAAAGCTTTTCAGAATGACTGCACTGCATTCTTCAGTGAGGAGAACTCTTTCAGTTTCTCTCCAATCCTTCTTATGACTTAAGATTTCTTTCATGAACTTGGCATAAGAAGGTATTTGCTCAAGTGCCTCTGCAAACGGAATCTTTATTTCAAGAGTCTTGAGATAATCTGTAAAGTGAGCAAATTCCTTATCCTGCTCCTCTTGGCGGAGTTTTTGAGGATAAGGTATCTTGGCTTTATATTCCTCAACCTTGGTTGCTGCATGTTTATTACCTACAAAAATGGTTGAAGAAGCCTTTTTAGAGGGGTTGTTATCCGCACTTGTGTGTGTCTTATCCCTCACTGGCATTTGAGTGCCAGAGTTAGAAGCTGGAGTGACTTTAGACGCCAACTCCTCATCTGTTCCTGGCGTCTGAATGCCAGAACTGTGCTTCTTTTGGGCATTCAACGCCAGTTCCTTGCTTGTTTCTGGCGTTGAACGCCAGTCCTGAGCATGGTCTGGGCGTTCAGCGCCAGCCCTCCACCCAATTTCTGGCGTTTTAACGCCAGAATTATTTTTTCCTGGGCTCTTACTATCCTCAGATGGATTTTGGGAGGTTTGCACATTTCTTGGCTTCCTGCTGCCTTGAGGTGGGGTATTTAATGTTTTCCCACTTCTTAATTGAACTGCTTGGCATTCTTCCGTTATTTGTTTTGACAACTGCTGCTTTGTTTGCTTTAATTGTACTTCCATATTTATATTAGCCATCCTTTTCTCTTGTAGTCTATCCTTGAATTCGGATAACTGCTTTGTTAGAAAGACCAATTGCTGATTGAATTCAGCAGCTTGTTCTACAGGACTGAGTTCAGCAGTTACTGTTTTAGCCTCTTCTTTCATGGAAGGGTCACTGCTTAGGTACAAATGCTGATTTCTGGCAACTGTATCAATGAGCTCTTGAGCTTCTTCAATTGTCTTTCTCATGTGGATAGATCCACCAGCTGAGTAATCTAGAGACATCTGAGCTCTTTCTGCAAGCCCATAATAGAAGATGTCTAACTGAGCCCACTCTGAAAACATTTCAGAGGGGCTGTCACAGCACGGCTAATCATCTGGAGGTTCTCGATCATACTGGAATAGGATTTACTATCCTTTTGCGTCTGTCACTACGCCTAGCACTCGCGAGTTTGAAGCCCGTCACAGTCATCCAATCCCAGATTCCTACTCGGAATACCACAGACAAGGTTTAGACTTTCCAGATTCTCATGAATGCCACCATCAATCTAGCTTATACCACGAAGATTCTGATTAAGGAATCCAAGAGATAATCATTCATTCTAATGTAGAACGGAGGTGGTTGTCAGACATATGTTCATGGATTGAGAAAGGTGATGAGTGTCACGGATCATCACCCTCTTCATAGTTAAGCGCGAATGAGTATCTTAGAGAGGAACACGCATGCTTGAATGGAAAACAAAAGTACTTGCATTAATTCATCGAGACGCTGCAGAGCTCCTCACCCCCAACAATGGAGTTTAGAGACTCATGCTGCCAAAAGGTACAAATTTCAGATCTAAAATGTCATGAGATACAAAATAAATCTCTAAAAGTTGTTTAAATACTAAACTAGTAACCTAGGTTTACAAAAAATGAGTAAACTATGATAGATAGTGCAGAAATCCACTTCTGGGGCCCGCTTGGTGTGTGTTGGGGCTGAGACTTAAGCTTTCCATGTGTCTGGGCTGTTTTGGGTGTTCAATGCCAGGTTGTAACCTGTTTCTGGCGTTGAACTCCAACTTGTAACTTGTTTCTGGCGCTGGACGCCAGACTACAACATGGAACTGGCGTTGAACGCCAGTTTACGTCATCTATCCTTGAGCAAAGTATGTACTATTATATATTTCTGGAAAGCTCTGGATGTATACTTTCCAACGCAATTGGAAGCGCGTCAATTGGACTCCTGTAGCTCCAGAAATTCCATTCCGAGTGCAGAGAGGTCAGGATCCAACAGCATCAGCAGTCCTTTTTCAGCCTGAATCAGATTTTTGCTCAGCTCCCTCAATTTCAGCCAGAAAATACCTGAAATTATAGAAAAACACACAAACTCATAGTAAAGTCCAGAAATATGAATTTTGCCTAGAAACTAATGAAAAAGAACTAAAAACTAACTAAAACATACTAAAATGTATATGAAATTAACCCCAAAAAGCGTATAAAATATCCGCTCATCAACCGACCTGTGCGCACGCACACTCATGATATTGCCCTCTGTTCACAGCGCTGGCACAGCCTATATGCGTGCACCCATAACCCTTTTAGCCTCTTTTCACGCGCACAAACCAATGTGCGCGCACACATGATCCTTCTAAAAGAAATTTTTAGCCTTCTGTGCGTGGGCACAGCCCTGTGCCCACGCACACCCCAAAATAGGGCCTTTGGCCGTGGCGTCAGCACGCATAGTGTGAACGCATAACAATTTTCATTTTTCTCATCAGCGCGTACGCGTGACCTACGCATACGCGTCGCCTTGCATTTTCCCCCATTCACGCGTACGCATCCCTTCATGCATACACGTTGATCTCCACTTTTTGCCATTCCACGCGCACGCGTCCATGACGCGTACACGTGACTCCTCGTGCGCGCGCACACCCCTTTGAGCGTACGTACGCCCCTGTTTTCTCGCCTCTACACTTCTTTTCTTCTCTTCTCTCTACTTCTTCTCTTCTTTTCTCTTCTCCTCTCCTCTTTTGTTTCCTCAACAACCATTAACCACCCACTATGCTCATCGTTGGTTAGTTAGTTAGTTTGTTAGTTAGTTAGTTATTTGCTTAGTTAGTTTGTTTAATTCTCAGTTTTTTATGCTAAGTGTTGGATGATTGAGTTGATTTATTGATTGTGTTGAGATATTGCTGCTGAATTATTGATATTGTTATTGCTATCATTGTTGGATATCTTTGTTGAGGTTATAAATTGTTACTTGGCATTAAGTTCTTCATGTTTAATTTTGGGCACACCAAGTACTCATAACATTGCCATTGAGAATGCTTGTTAGATTTCTAAATTGCATGTTTGATCATCATGTAATTTGGTTTCATTATCTATAGATAGGCAATATGTATGTAGTTCATGCATTTTTTTTGTTAGGTCACGTTTGTTATGATTGATTTTTATTAAAGTCACCTATTTGATGCATCAACATTGAGAATTGTGAAATTAGATCATAAGCTTGCCTAATGAAACTTTTAAGCTTTCTTTAAGCTTTGTAGACTATACTTGTCATGTTTTCCACTTCATGTTAATTAGGTGTTCTTCATTATCCAATTCACAATTCCTTGATTCATGCTTGAATACTTTCATGCCTCTTTATTGCTTGTTTGTTTATCTTAACCTACAAGCCTCTTTTAAAGTATTTCAAGCACACTAGGATGAGAGAAGTGCATGTTATTTTGTATACATGTGACCTAGTTATCCATGCTAGTGTGTGTGTGTTCTAAATCTTGCACAACTTAGAATTCCCACACTTGTTTTCTTCATGTCACAAATTTATTCATTCACCTCATTCTAGTGCTTCTCACCTCATTACAACACTCATTGCTTCCTTGTTTTTACTTTCGCTCATCTTATTATTTTATCGTATATTTCTCATGGATGAGTCATTATATACAACAAGGAAAGCAGGAGGAAGAGCATGCGGCAGCCGATTGATCCACCAGCTGAAGGTGGCAATCCGAAGTCACTTCACCCCCTAGCTTACCTTTGAGTGCACAGAGGACCGTGCAAATCCTTAAGTGTGGGGAGGTCGTCTCCGATCGACAATCTTGGGTGTCATACTCTAATCCTAACACTTGCACATTATTTTTGAATTCTTGGTTTCATTTTTCCTAGTTTGTCCATATTTTAGAGCTTTAATTGCATCTCTCTTAGTTTATTGCATTTCTTTGCATATACATAATAAGCTTAGTCGATTTAATGAAATTTTCCAAGAAAACCATTCTTGAGAGGGCATTGACATCTTAATTGATTTCAGTTGGAACTTTTGATTGAAACTTTCTTCAAATATATTGTGGAACATGTTTTTGAGTTATGAACATATAAGCATGTGAGTTTTTGAGCCTCATTGTTTGGTTATACCATATAACAACTACTTCTATTCTTGTGTGTGTTATTCTCTTTTTATGGCTGCAATCTTTGATTTGTTTAATTCTTTATGTCCATTGTTTGATGTATATATTCATTTATATGATTGAGGCCATCTTTTTATTAAGCTCACTTGTCCCAAATAACCTACCCTTTTATCCCCCTTTTGTTAACCAACTTTGTGCCTATTTCAATCCCCTTTTGTTCTTAAAGTTAGCACATTACTAGTATTCATACCCTAGGTCTAGCTATCCGACCTGGGCTGGTTGAAGACAAAGCGACCGACCTCTTTAGATAGGACACCCCGAGCTCCTCTCAAAAGAGGTCGACCAAACTACCACGGGAGGCCCAAACAGACCCAAATAAAGGGACACAGCCCAATATAAAGGCAGCTAAAGCCTAAAAAGATAAGGGCGGTTCCCCTTGAAGATAAGATGACTTCACTCAAAGATAAGATAAGATAGGTCACTCCACACCATTATAAATACACTGGAGTACTCAGGTATAACTCATACTCTGATTGTACACAAAATACCTGCTTAAAGCCCATGCTAATTTAAGCATCGGAGTCTCTTGCAGGTACAACCACCCTCCGGTGATGCAAGATCAGCAATACCACTAAGTCCAACAAGTCGGACACGACAGCTCTGACCACTACGGTAGATCTCATCCGAGATTGACCTTCAATTTCAAGTAACCCTCGGAACATTGGCGCCGTTGCCGGAGAACCTGGAAGTCATCCCATCACCATGACGAACAACATGGACAACGATCATAACTCTGATTTGGAAAACAGGACACTGCATAAGAACAAGGACACCACACTGAAAGACACTTCTCAACCAAACAGAGACAAGCACCCTCTAAACACAGAAATTCTAAAAGCTCTCCAAGAATAGCAGAATCATCTCAAGCAGCTCGAACAAGAGGCCAAATTCTAGCGTGAAGCCGAAAGAAACCTTCGGAGAGAAACTAGGCGACGCCAAGAGTTAGAGGACAAGCTCTTAAAGCTCGAAGCCGATCTCAAAACCAAGACCGCTCGATCCAGTCTTGAAGATAGTCCTCACAAAGATCAAGACCTATTCACCAAAGAAATCATGAAAGCTAAAGTCCCAAAGGACTTCAAACCTTCCGACATGACCCCATACGACGGCACATCAGATCCAAGTCATCACCTCAGCAATTTCAGAAGCAGAATGTATCTCACTGACGCCTCAGACGCTATTCATTGCAAAGTCTTCCCGACCACCTTGACAAAGATGGCAATTAAGTGGTTCGACAGTTTTCCTCCTAGATCCATCGCAAATTTTGACGACTTAGCCAAGAAGTTCCTTGCTAGATTCTCCATCCAGAAGGACAAGGCAAAACATGCCCCAAGCCTATTAGGAGTCAAGCAAGAAGATCGGGAGAGTCTTCGATCTTACATGGAAAGATTCAACAAAGCATGCCTAGACATACAAAGTCTTCCAACAGAAGCGGCTATCATGGGACTCATCAATGGCCTAAAAGAAGGACCTTTCAGCCACTCAATATCCAAGAAGCACCCAATATCTCTAAATAAAGTTCAAGAAAGGGCGAAAAAATATATCAACATGCAAGAGAACTCTCAGCTAAGAGAGACCTCAAAACAGGGACTCTCCTACCCCTCTCGGGATAAGGATAAAGAGTCCAAGAAAAAAGAAGATTAGCATGGAGAGAAGCCTAAAAAATATCACAACTACACCCCTCTTTGGGTATCTCTTGTGGATGTTTACTGAGAAGTATGCCACACTGAGAAGATTCCACCACCTCGTCCAATAAAAAGCAAAAAAGGAGGGAAAACCCAAACAGAATACTGTGAATACCACTGAATCTACGGACATCCCACCAACGAGTGTTTTGACTTGAAGAATGTCATAGAAAAATTGGTAAGAGAAGGGCGACTAGATCGGTACTTAGCCAACAAGACAAAAGAACCCAGAAAAAGAAGAAGAGACGAAGAGGGCGGACGAGCGGAGCGACCACCTTACACCCCAGAGAGGCACGTTCATATGATAAATGGAGGATTCGTAGGAGGAGGGATATCAAAATCATCTCGTAAGAGGCACCTTAAAGAAGTATATCATGTTGAAGGAGAAGGATTACCCGACCTTCCCACTATTACCTTCACCCAAGAAGATGCGGCAGGCATCATCCTGGGACATGACGATCCTATGGTCATTACTATCATATTGGCCAATGCTAATCTCCACCGTACACTGGTGGACCAAGGAAGCTCAGCAGATATCTTGTTTAAACCTGCTTTCGACAAACTCAGCTTACAAGAAAAAGATCTCAGGGCATATTCGAACAGCCTGTTTGGACTAGGCGACACTCCAATCCAACCACTTGGATATATCTCACTACACACGACCTTCGGAAAGAGAACCCGATCAAGGACACTCAACATAGACTACATTGTAGTCGACGTGAGCTCAGCCTACAATGCCTTAATAGGTCGAACAACACTGAATCACCTTGCCGCAGTAGTTTCGACTCCACATCTATGCATGAAATTTCTGACTTTAGAAGGGATTGCCACAATAAAAGGAGACCAGAAAACCGCGTGATGATGTTACAACGAAAGTCTAAACCTTAGAGGCAAAGGAGAAGAAATCAACACTATCGAGCTTGGAGGAGTTCGAGGTCGGGAAGAACTTCGTCCACAGCCTGAGGGCGAGATAGAGGAAGTCCAGATCGCGGATGTTCCAGATAAGACAACAAATATCGGGGCGACCTTGAAGAGAGATATAAAAGAACCACTGATACAGTTCTTAAGGGATAATGCCGACCTCTTTGCATGGAAGGCCGCAGGCATGCCGGGCATAGATCCCAAACTAATGTGCCAGAAACTGGCAGTATACCTAGGAGCTCGGCCAATACAGCAGAGGCGTAGGAAACTCAGACCGAAAAGATCCCAAGCCGTGGAAGAACAGGTACAAGCCTTACTGGAGGCAGGATTTATAAGAGAAGTCAAGTACCCGCTATGGCTAGCCAACGTTGTCTTGGTAAAAAAGTCAAATGGGTAGTGGCGGATGTGCACCGACTACACCGATCTCAATAAAGCCTGCCCAAAAGATCCCTATCCACTCCCTAGTATCGATACTCTAGTAGAGGCCTCCTCCGAATACAAATACCTCTCATTCATGGATGCTTACTCAGGATATAATCAAATCCTGATTTACCCACCTGATCAAGAAAAGACCTCATTCCTAACCACAAAGGCAAATTACTGTTCTGTCGTCATGCCATTCGGGCTCAAGAACGCAGGAGCTACCTACCAAAAATTGATGAACAAAGTCTTCGCAGAACACATTGGGAAACTCATGGAGGTGTATGTGGATGACATGTTGGTAAAAATACAAAGTGAGGAATCATTACTGGCCGACCTCACCAAAGTGTTCGATACCATAAGGAAGCATGGCATGCGACTTAATCCCGCAAAGTGCACCTTTGCAGTAGAAGCTGGCAAGTTCCTAGGTTTCATGCTAACACAACGGGAAATTGAGGCAAACCCAGATAAATGTCGGGCTATACTCAACATGAAAAGTCCAACCTGCGTTAAAGAAGTTGACGAGCGGATAGTTTATACCCTTTTTGGCATTGTTTTTACATAGTTTTTAGTATGTTTTAATTACTTTTTATTATATTTTTATTAGTTTTTATTCAAAATTCACATTTCTGGACTTTACTATGATTTTGTGTATTTTTCTGTAATTTCAGGTATTTTCTGGCTGAAATTGAGGGACCTGAGCAAAAATCTGATTCAGAGGCTGAAAAAAGACTGGAGATGCTGTTGGATTCTGACCCTCCTACACTCGAAGTAGATTTTCTGGAGCTACAAAAGCCCAATTGGCGCACTCTCAGTTTCGTTGGAAAGTAGACATCTTGGGCTTTCCAGCAATATATAATATTCTATACTTTGCCTGAGATTTGATGGCCCAAATTGGCGTTGAAATCCAGCCTAAAACTTTCTACCGTAAAACGCCAGAACTGGCATAATTCTTGGCGTTAAACGCCCATTTTGGCACCCAGGGTGGCGTTTAACTCCAATATGAGGCATATGCACGTGAAAGCTTGAAAGCTCAGCCCAAACACTCACCAAGTGAATTTCTGCACTATCTGCACTTAGTTACTCATTTTCTGTAAACCTAAGTTACTAGTCTAGTATAAAAACTACTTTTAGAGATTCAGTTTACAACTCATGACATTTTTACATTCCATATTGTATCTTTGATGGCATGAGTCTCTAAACCCCATATGTGCGGGTGAGGAACTCTGCTGTGTTTCAATGGATAATATAATTACTACTGTTTTCTATCCAATCACGCTTGATTCTATTCTAAGATACTCACTCGTACTTCAATATAGAGAATATGATGATCCGTGACACTCATCATTATCCTCAACCTATGAACGCGTGCCTGACAACCACTCCCGTTCTATTTGAGCTCAACGTAGTCATTGGGCGACAGCTTGAATGCGTATCTCTTGGGTTTTTAATCTACGGACCGAGTCCAGGGGGTTAGAACCTTCGTGATATAGGATAGAATCATTGGCAGCATTCCTGGGATCCGAAAAGTCTAAACCTTGTCTGTGGTATTTCGAGAAGGATCCGGGAGGGGATGACTGTGACGAGCCTCAAACTTGCAAATGTTGGGTGTAGTGATAGTGTGCAAAAGGACAAAGGTCCTATTCCGACGCTAGCGGGAACCGACTGATGATTAGCCGTGCGGTAGCTGTACTTGGTATTTGTCATCTGAGACGAGAACTCTGACAGTTGATTAGCCGTGCAGATATCGTACCTGGTATTTTTCATCCGAGAGGATCATATAGCTTGCCATTGAAGGAAGCCATGCGTGTTTGGAGAAGAAGACAGTAGGAAAGCAGAGATTCAGATGACAGAGCATCTCCGGAACCTCAACCTGTTCCTCATTACTGAATTACAAGTAACATTTAATTCATGCTATTTACTTTTCATAAAAAAAAATCATTTTTATCATTAATCTCCTTACTAAGAATTGCAAGATAACCATACCTTGCTTCAAGCCGACAATCTCCGTGGGATCGACCTTACTCACGTAAGGTATTACTTGGACGACCTAGTGCACTTGCTGGTTAGTTGTGCGGATTTGTGAAAGGTGTGATCACAATTTCGTGCACCAGAAGTACAACAACTCAATGGAAGACTGGTAGCTTTGTCTAGATTTCTAGCCGGATCGGCCGTAAGATCTCTCCCTATTTACTCCATCCTAAGAAAGGGAAAACGGTTTGAATGGACAGCAGAGTAGGAGAAAGCCTTCTAGGATTTTAAAAACTTCCTAGGACAACTACCCATCCTTACCCGGCCACGAGAGGGAGAAGCACTCATATTATACCTCACAGTGGGAAGTCGGGCAATAGCCTCAGCACTAGTCAGAGAAGATGAAAATGGGTAACAGCCCATCTACTTCATCAGCAAAGCCCTACAAGGGGCGGAACTGAACTATCAAAAGATAGAAAAGTTTGCCTACGCCCTCATATTAACTTCTCGACGACTTCGCCCATTTTTTTAAGCTCATACCATCAAAGTTAGGACCAATCAACCCATATTTGCAATTGCTTTCTTATGTTTTTGTTATTTCAAAAGATTTCACAAAATGTCCTAAATGAAAACTTCAATTAAATAAAATCCAATACAATTGAGCAATAATTAACCATACTAGCCTTTCAATACATGTATGCACATGCTAAATTCTTCATTAATAACCTTGTTTGTTTATGATCATGATACTTTACCGCTTTGAACTTACAAAAAATCAAGTTGGTAGTCATAGTGGCATAGCAACACAGATCTAAATTCAGGCTATGCTTATTCATACACACATGTAAACAGAGAAGACAAAGACAATCATGCAATTTAAAGTACTAGAAACAAATGAGAGGAAAAGGAACTTTACAACATTGTAATTCATCTTCTCTACTGTTGTCCTTTCCCTTCTATTCTTCCTTCTTCCCATACCAATACTCAGAATGCTTGCTCATCCTCAAGCAACAATTAGAATAGTGGTGATGGGGCTAAGATGGATCATGAGTATCTTACACAATTAAATGTTAGTAGTACATGTGTTTTAAGCAAGCAAAATTAAGGATAACAATCAAGGCACAAGAGACAGAGACATTGTGATTGCAAAACTAAGAGGGTGTGCATGATACATTGCATAAAGAATGAGTGACACACCAAACTTAGTGTGACACTTTCACTTGGACTTGATGCAAGTATCCAGTAAAGATTGGAAGCAAATTTTGTTGCATAGCAACACCAAACATAGAATGCAACCATATGTCAATTTATTTGAACTAAAATTAAACAAAGGGAACTGTTATATGTTAAGTACAATCACCAAGCCAAGAATCTGTCATGAATAAGGATCTCTTGGTGATGTATTAACAAAAACAGTTAATAAAAGAAAGCAGTAAAAACAAGGAAATGACTAAAACAAAGAGAAAACTAAAATTGTCCAACTAAGAAGAAAAATAACATTGCAAAGGGCATTATGATTATGCAGACAAGTGGTGTTGCTAAATAAATTGCATAGAAAAATAAGTGGCACACCAAACTTAGAATCTTGGTGTGACATTTTCAATTAGAATTGATGCAACCATCCAGAGGGATTGAAAACAAATTGTTGCATGGCAACACCAAACTTAAGATGTAATCATATGCCAATTTATTGAAATTAAACAAAGCAGACAGAGAAAGTAAACAAGGCAAAGAAAAGAAATGTTACCTACGGTTGACATGTTTTTCACTTTCTTCCACTTCTTCCAGTTTGTTAAGAGGAATGACCTCAAGTGGAGAGAATATTCAGCTATTGTCCCCTGTCTTGGTCTCTCCTCAGCAAGCTTCCTTTTGTTAATGGCTTGATTCAGCTTGCTTGTTGGATCAGGGGTAGGATTGGTGCTCTTGTTAGTTGCCTTCACTTCTTTGAATTCAAGACATGGTGGTTGTGTGATTGTTGGAGCTTTATCTTCATTAAAAGCCTTTTGAATTTGTGGTTCAATAATCCCTTCTTCTGTGCAACTTTCTGCCTCACTTGATTATGGACTTCCTTGATTGTCTTCCTCTATTTCTTATTCATGATTTTCCATTAATTCCTTTGGGAGGGAATCTTCATGTTTCATTGTCACCTCAAGTAGCTTTTGTGGACTTCGAATCTCAGGTTCAAATACCTCCACCACCTCATTCTCCATTGAAATTTTACTTGATACAGGGACCTCTTCTTCCTCTTCTTCACTCACAGATTGTTCTTCATCCTTAACACTTGGTAATCCTAATTGAGTCCTCCTCTACTCTAAATTCCCCTCTATCTTCTTGAATAGGAATTCTTGTTCTGTCCGGAATTATTGTTGTTCCTCCAGGAATTGTTCTTGTCTTTCCAATAATTCTCTAGACTTTTGAAGGGGGCCCTCAACTACTGGCTCAAGAGATGAAGGCTGAGAGTGATTTTGTTGACATGGATGTGTTATGGTGAAGTTATTTTGAGCGGTATGGAATGAGTTTTGTGGGTAGTGAAATCAGTTGTATGGATCTTGGAAAGAGTTTTGTGTTGAGGTATATTCAAGTGATGGAGAATTCTAACATGAGAAATTAGGAGGTGGGGTTTCACTTAGTTCAGGAGCCTCTTCATTTTGCTCTTTTACCTCCTCCGTTGCATTCAACATTTGGTCTACTAGCACTTACATGTTTTTGAAGAAGTTCTCTTGTTCATTCCAGGATATCTGTGCCTTTTCCTCATATTTTTCAAGCATGGTCTCAAGCTTTGAGAGGCTTTGGTTCAAATAAGTTTGTTTGGGTGGTAAGTTTGTGGATGGCTCTTGATAAGTGGAGTGTGAAATATCAAATGCTTTTTGGTTTTGATCCTCCCACCCATAATTTGAGTGATTATTGAATTCATCGCAGTGTGGATTATTTTGTGGCATGGAGGAACAATCTTCTATCTATGTACTGACAGCATAATCAAGTGATAATGTCTTTGAATAATTAGAATGTGAATCATTGCATTTCCCTTCCCATCCATCATTTGTGTACGTGCCATAACAGTATGAGTCACTTTGTGGCTCTGGGAAATATTTCATTTCACTTGACTGTTCATACTCCCTCATTCCTTGATGATACTCCCATCCACCATGAGGATACTGATATGAATCATTTTGTGGTGGTGGTTGGTATCCCATATGATTCTCTTGCTCATCTTGTGGTTCTGAAGCATATTTCCATTGATTGGAGTGCTCAGAAATTGTGATCTCTTGGTGATATTCTCAGCCACCATTAGAGATTGGTGATGGTGGGTAATATCCCATAACATTGGTGAATTGAGTGAAATTGAAGCAACAGAATGTAAATTGCAATGAATTGTAAATTGCAGAAAGTAAAGTGGATAGAAGCTTAAATTGGCAGAAGCTTAAAGAGTAAGAAAAGTAAATTGGCAAAATCTTAAATGACAAGAGAGGTAAATTGCATGAAAAGTAAAGGGGGCTGGGTGCTGGAAATTAAAGAAAGCAATAGATCAGAACTCAGAACATTTGCAGAAAGATTAAATTGCAAAAAAGTAAATTCAGATTTGCGGCAAGCTCAATTGTAAAGTTGCAAAATGTAAATGTGCAGAAGAGTAAATCAAGCTCAAGAAGACTTAGATCTGAAATCTCAAAGAGAAATTAACAATTTCAATGAAATAGCAAAAAGGAAAGAAAACCAAGAGCTCAATTGCTCTCTCTTGATCAAAACAGAAACAAAATTGCAGAGAAAGAAATTGTAGCAAAAGGTTGCAGAAATTGAAATTTCATAAATCCAATATTGAAAAATAAAAGTGCAGAAAATTTAAAGTGTTTCAAGAAGAGATGCCTTCTATTCTAATTCTAATCCTACTCCTATTGCTCTCTAACAGAGCCAGCCTTCTTTCTAAAATGGAACAGATGCCTTTTTATAGGCTTTTACAAAATTAAAATTAAAAACAAATTACAATTAAATGAAATTCCTATTCTAACTATCTCTTGTGCCTTTGAGTGATGATAATGGGCTTTGCTTGCTTTGGATTTGAAGAAGAGTGGATCCGGATGGCTTAGTTCAAGTGGCATGGGTCAGGGTTGCTTGGTGAGGCTCCAGTGGAGCGCTCCGTTGAGTTAGTGAACTGAGCGTTCACTCTCTTCTTGTGTGCCTTGGTTGCAATTGCTCCTTGGCCTAGCGTTGACTAAGTGAACGTTCCGCTCACTCATTGAGCGCTATTCCTTGGGTGCTTGGTTCCCTCTTCGAGCCTTGGTCGTTGCCTCTCTTTGTGTCAATTTCCTCTTTGCCCATAGTGCTCAGTTAAGTGATGCATGATGCATGGAAACTTCTCTCTCAACAAATATCCTTCGGCAAGTATACCGAATTGTCGTCAAGTAAAAACTCACAATAGAGTGAGGTCGAATCCCACAGGGATTGATTTGTCTAGCAACTTTAATCAGAGGAATGTTCAAGTTGAGCTAAGCAGAAATTGAGTTGAGATTTGCAGAAAAGTAAATGGCGAGAAAGTAAATAACTGAAAATGTAATTGCTCGAAGTAAATGGAAAAATGTAAATAATGGAAAGTAAATTGCAGAATCTTAAATGGGGGTTTGGGAAAATGAGCATAAAAGTAAATGGCAAAAAGTAAAGAGAATGGGTAAGATCAGAAATGGGGGATTCATTGGGCTCAGGAGATGTTGTATTCTCCGGATCAAGTTCATTGTCATCTCTTCCTCAATCAATGCATTCATTGATCTCCTTGGCAATCTTAAGTGATTGGATTCCAATTCCTTGGCAACCCAATCTCTCAAATCTTGATCAATAGCCAAATCTTTGGTCTAATTGCTCATGAGAAGAGATGAAATATGGTCACTGATTATACCACATGTATTCCCAAATCAAAGTGTTGGTAGGATTATATGTCCCTATATCCATCCAAACCCCAATTTGGTCCAACATGAGAAAGCATTTCTAGCATGATCTCTTCATTCCTCTTCCAAGGTCCGAAGAGATCCAAGTATGAATAGTTTCTTTTCCAAGACAACTACCCAATTGGATGAAGATCGAAAACCTTCTAGTAAAATCAAGAGAAAAGAAAGAAGAAGAGTAATGAAAACTATTATTGATCCATCAAATTACAACAGAGCTTCCTAACCCAATGAAAGGTGTTTAGTTGTTCATAGCTCTGGGAATGGAAAGCATAAATGAAAAGTACATTCTGAAAAATAAAACTAGAAGTTACAGAGAAAGTAAAATATACAGAGTGTAGTTCTCCAAAATGCAAAAAGCTCCCTACTAGTTCAAAACTACTCCTATATATACTACTCTTCTGATCCTCTAGTTGGTTCTTCAAGTCTTGGATATGGGCCTTTGATCTTGAGTTGAAGCAGTTATAGTCTTCAGTGGGCTCAGCTTTGCTTGCAAAAAAGTGTGAGTTAGGCATGGACGTTAGTTAGGACGTGAGTGGTGTTAACGTTAAGTGAAAATGTGGGTTCGAGAACGTTAGTGACGATCACCTTTTTCACTAACGTTCCAAGCAAAAAACGATCCACTTTAACTTCAACATTAGTGGCACTAACGTGACCATTAACGTTGCCTCTTGATCTTTCACAAACGTTATTGGCATTCACCTTTTCCAATAACGTTGCTTATTGCCCCTTTTCCCCACGTTAGAGTTCACGTTAGTATAACTAACGTGACCCTTAACGTGGGCATGCCTAAGCTTCGAGAGCGTTAGTGACACTTACCTTTGTCACTAACGCTTCAAACGCCCCTTCTTCCCACTTTAGTGCCTCACGTTAATTGCATTAACGTGACCACTAACGTGGTGGTGATTGCCATCTCCAACGTTAGTGACAAAGGTGAGTGTCACTAACGTTGGCCCATCATTTCTTTCCTCCACGTTAGCTTCCACGTTAATGTAATTAACATGGCAACTAACGTGGGCAATATTGGCTTCTGTCCAACGTTAGTGACAAAGGTGAGTGTCACTAACGTTGGTGATTCCTTGCTCCTTCCATGTTAGAGTTCATGTTAATGTAATTAACGTGACTATTAACGTGGCCAATTATGCCATTTTGGAACGTTATTGGTATTCACTTTTACTACTAACGTTGGAGATTCCCTTTTCCTCCACGTTAGCTCCCACGTTAATGTAACTAACGTGGCAACTAACGTGGGCTATAATGGCTTCGAAGGCGTTATTGGTGATCACTTTTCTCATTAACTCTATAAGCTTATGCCCATTCCACGTTAGTGGTCACGTTAATTGGACTAATGTGGCTACTAACGTGGCTCTTCCTTGCTTCCTTTGTCCTGAAATCAAGCAAATAAAGTGCATCAAAGCCCTATTCCAAGTCATGAGATCATGCATTATCTAGTTTGTCATTCAATTCATGCATAATTCTCATGAAATCATGTAAAGTTCACAATATTTTCTTGAATCAAGATGTAAGTGTATTTCTACCCAAAACTTGCTTATTTACTAAGAAAATGCATGAAACTACCCTAAAACAGTAAAGAAAAGGTCAGTAAAACTGGCCAAAATGCCCTGGCATCAATGCAACGTAGCGCTCCTTTGATGCGTGCTTTGCTTTTCTTCATGAGGCCCAAAAATGTTTTAAAAAGTGAACGTAGCGCTCCTTTGATGAACGCTTGCCTTGAAGTAGCGCTCTCTTGCTAATGAACGTAGCGCTGATGCCAATTTGGGAATTACTAAGCATGCTTTTCATTGATTTCTTTAGTAATGCCGTATTCATTCATTGCATTCATTCATGTGGCATATGCATTAATGATTAAATGCTTCATGCATCCATGCTTCCATGACTTTAATTAATAATGCTTAATGCAATTAATAATGCTTAATGCATTAACGTTAAAGCATTTATTTGCCAATTAGAAATGTATGGCTTTATTTAATAGCATAGAAACACATGACATGATGACATGTCATCAACGAAAACGGAGAGATTTGAGAACGAAAGAGCGAAGAACCAGCAAGGAATCAAAAAAGAAAAGTGAAAATTGAAGTAAAACTTTGAAAAAATTCAAAATGAGAGATACTGAGAGGGAAGCAAAGGAAACGGCAAAATGGGAGTTAATGAGTTTTAACTTCGCACGTTTCCAAGAAAACGCAAAACAAGCGTTGCAATTAAAAAGGAGTGAGAAAAAACGCTCTGCATTGAAATCACCAAAGGGAGTTCTACCACAAAAGACCGACAAAAAATGCTCGAGCTCGGCTTCTCCAAAAGAGATCGAAGTCTAAAAAAGACTCAACCTCAGAAGGAAGACTGCGTTTAAGTAGGGGCACTGTTCATACCCTAGGTCGAGCTATTCGACCTGGGCTGGTTGAAGACAAAGTGACCGACCTCTTTATATAGGACACCCCGACCTCCTCTCAAAAGTGGTCGGCCAAACTACCACGGGAGGCCCAAACAGGCCCAAATAAAGGGACACAGCCCAATCTAAAGGCAGCTCAAGCCTAAAAAGATAAGGGCGGTTCCCCTTGAAGATAAGATGACTTCACTCAAAGATAAGATAAGATAACTATCTTATCTCCAGAAAGGTCACTCCACACCATTATAAATACACTGGAGCACCCAGGTATAACTAATACTCTGATTTTACACAAAATACCTGCTTAAAGCCCATGCTAACTTAAGCATCGAAGTCTCTTGCAGGTACAACCACCCTCCGGTGATGCAAGATCAGCAACACCACCAAGTCCAACAAGTCGGACACGACAGCTCCGGTCACTACAGCAGATCTCATCCGATATCGACCTTCAGTTTCAGGTAACCTTCGGAACAACTAGTCTTAAAGTGAAAAACAATAAATGTTCCTTATTTGGATATTTGATTAGCTTAGGCTAGTGAGAGTGTATATCATCTAAGTGTGGGAAAGTTTGGTTGAGATAAAAGTGGACTTTTGTGCTTTGTTGAAAATCTTGAGAATTGGGTACATGCTCATGCATCAAATGTCTAAATCATATGCATCATCACCTTTGTATATATATATTTTAGTTTGAAAAAAGGAGAAAAATTAATAGAAATGGGACAAAATGCCCCAAAGTTTGAGAAATAAAAATGCATATGAGTGGTGATTAAAGAGAAAATGCATGAGTGTATAAGAAAAGTGAGAAATGGGTAGTTAGGTTTGCTTTGAATTTCATAGGTTGGTGAGAGCTTAGGCTAATCAAAGATGCAAATATCAAGCTCACTTAACCATTTATAACCTTACCTTCGCCCTAGCCCCATTATAACCATAGAAAAGTCCTCATGATACTTGTATGTATGCATTGAATAAGTGTTGATTGTTAGATGAAAGACAAATCTTAGAAAGCATGATTAGAAGAGGAATGAGTGAATTGACCCTATACACTTGAATGAGTAGAGCGGATACACGTCCGGTGAGGGTTCAATTGCTCAATTACATGTTTTCACCTATGCTTAATTGCTTATCTTGTAAGTTGTTAATGCTTTTCAATAACTCTAATCAATTATGGATTTGACTTGGCTGAGATTGCTTTAGCCCTTATATGTATATATGTATTCCTGGAAATTTATTTATTTTGACTCTGTGGTGGCATTCATATAGGTAAATTGCGTATAGGTAGTTTCCTTGTCTTGAATAAATGCTCTTTCCCCTTCTCATCTCCGTTGGTATAGTGATAAGCCCCTATTTTATGGTTTATCTTGTGCTCAATCGAGTGGTATTTATTAACTCTTTACCCACTTATTCATAATATTCGCATGTTTTACGTTTTCCTTCCTAGTTTTGTGCTATGATTGATAACATGCTTCTTTGGTCTTAATTTTGATATGTTTAATCTTCTCTTATTACCATTCGATGCCTTGATATGTGTGTTGAGTGTTTTCAGAGATTACCGGATAGGAATGGCTCAGAGGATGGAAAGAAAGCATGCAAAAGTGGAAGGAATACAAGAAGTTGAAGAAATTGCTAAGCTGTTCAGCCTGACCTCTTTGCACTCAAACGGTCATAACTTGAGCTACAGAGGTCCAAATGAGTTGGTTCTAGTTGCGTTGGAAAGCTAATCTCCGGGGCTTCACAACGATATATAATTTGCCATAGCTGCCCCGACGCCAGGTGATGCAAACGCGTGAATCACGCGGACGCGTGACCTGGCAAAATCCAAATCCACGCTAACGCGTGGACGACGCTTCTGCGTCACTTTCCCGTGACCTGAACGTACCTGTTTTTGCCCCAGTTTTCAGCCCAGTGATGACAAGTCATCTTAGCCTAGTTTTACTAGCCTTTTTCTTTGTTTTTATTTGGTTTTATGCACTTTCTTGCATTATAAGTAAGTAATTTGGAATGGAAATGCATGGTTTCTTTGAATCAAACAACCACCAATTAATTGATGCTAAATCATGAGGTTTGAGCTAAATTTAATTGATTTTTATTGATTTATAAACCTTGTGAATTTGGTGATACTTTGATTGGTTGTTTTGATTACTTGTAGGTGAAGAAAAGAAAAAAACTAAGAAAAGCGTAGCCTAAGGAGCATGATCTAAGCAAAGAAAGAAAGCGTGGCACAAGAAAAGGAAGCGTGGCTTAAGGAAGGAAAAGCGTGGGTGAAGTCAAGAAACAAGGGCACAAATTTCTTGCCAAGAGCTTTAAAGCTCTTGTGGAGAGCTTTCCTTCAAAGAATCAAGAGCCAAGCTCTTGGCAAAGAGCTTTGAAGCTTTTGCCAAAGAGCTTTATCAAGAACCCATGAAGAAGGAATCAAGAGCCAAGCTCTTGGCAAAGAGCTTTGAAGCTCTTGCCAAAGAGCTTTTTCGTGCATGCCATGAAGAAAATCAAGGAAGAAAAGCTCACTAATGCACTCACCAAGACTTGAACCCATGACCAAGAGGAGGGGGGCCAGCGCTACTTCACAAGGAAAACAAGCCAAAATTGGCTTGTTTTCACTCACCAAGGTTCGAACTAAGTTCCTCAAAGAAGCAAGACCTTGTGCGCCACTCATTTGCCAAGGAAAATTGGCTTGTTTTCCTTCACCAAGGGTTGAACCGGGCACCTCAAGGAAGCAAGACTTTGGGGGCTTCTCTAGTGCCAAGGAAATTAGCTCCACAAGTGCTCCACCCAAGATTTGAACCAAGGACCTCAAGGACAAGTAAAGCTCTTGCCAAGAGCTTTCAAGCTCTTGCAAAGAGCTTTGTTCTCTTGTCACAAGGAACCGTGCGCAACACATTGGAAGGAAAGGTAACCAAAGCCCTTGGCCAAAGCTCTTGCCAAGAGCCAAACTCTTCCGTGGGAGGTGCACCATGGGCCAAAAGTTCATCTAAAATCCAAATTAATTCATTTCTTCACCAAATCAAAAGCCCATCCAAATTCTAAAATCCAAGAATAGAAAGTGTATAAATAGGAGCTAGTTTGATGTAATTAGGACCTTTTCTTTTTTTTGCACACTTTGAGATTTTACTTTGAATTCTCATTTTGAGCTTTTATTTTAACTTTAGATCTTAGAGAATTGGGAAGGAGAATTGATCTCTCTTCTTCCTTGTTCTTGCTTGAGCACTCTTTACTTTTCTTGCTTTGGATCTTGGGTGGAGAATTGAAGAACTTCTGTTTCAATCTCACCTTGAGATCTCTTGTTTACTTTTACTGCATAATTTTAGAATTTGAGATTTGAATTCCAATTTCTGTTTACTGCATCTTCTTCATCTCCTCTTTAATTCTACAATTTACTTTTCTTTATTTCTTTTGCAATTAATCTTGTTGGATCAAGGAAGGATTTGAGATCTAGACTTGTTCTCTAGTCTTTTCCACTCCTGAGATCTTCAACCATCTTTTATTTTGCTGCAAATTAAGCACCCTTTCTGTTTACTTCTCAAAGCATTTTACCTCTCTGTTTGAGATCTGTTTCAATTCAATTCATCTTTTGCTCTTCTGTTTTGTTGCAATTTACTTCCTCTTGTTTAAATTCTGCAAATCCCAACTCCCAATCCCTTTTACAATTCAAGCAAATTTACATTTCGTGCACTTTAAGATTCAGTCATTTACATTTCTTGCAATCTAAGTTTCTGCAATTTATATTACTTGTTCTTTAAGATTCCGCTTATTTACTTTCTTTGCTCTTTAATTTCCTGCAATTTACCCTTCTCCCTTTACATTTCATGCAATTTAGCTTCTATCAATTATAAACCACTCAACCAATACTTGATTCTCTTGACTAAATCAACCACTAAACTAAAATTACTCAATCCTTCAATCCCTGTGGGATCGACCTCACTCATGTGAGTTATTATTACTTGATGCAACCCGGTCCACTTGCCATTGAGTTTTGTGTTGGATCGTTTTCCACACATCAAGTTTTTGGCGCCGTTGTCGGGGATTGAATTAGATTGACAATGATTTAGTGAAGTGGAGATCTAGATCAAGCACTTTTTATTTTCGGTTTTCTTTAATTTTTGACTAACACACTAACTGTTTGAATTTTTGCTCAAGCCAATTAACATTTCACTTCAGCCATGGATTGAAGTGTTATTGCTTTCTGGTGTTGTGATTCCTATGCTTTGGTTGTATGTCAGGTACAAGGAGAGTTATACCCACATTTTGTGAACAAGACGAAAGAACCCTCAGAAGATTAAGAAGAGCTGAAAGAAGGAAAAATATTATTGGAGAAGAAGAGTCAGAAGAAGAATTCCAAGATATGGAGGAACACTTAACAAACCCACCAAATGGAGCTGAAGGAGCAGCCAATAACAACAATAATCCACCACAGAGAAGAGTTTTGGCTTCCTACACATGTGCAGATCCTAGACATTGTGGGAGTAGCATTCTTACCCCAAATGTTAATGCAAATAACTTTGAACTAAAGCCACAACTCATCACCTTGGTTCAAAATAATTATTCTTATGGAGGAGGACCACTTGAAGACCCTAACCAACACTTGTCCACCTTCTTGAGGATTTGTGACACTGTCAAAACCAATGGTGTACACCCTGACAGTTACAATGATTGGAATCCTTCCCAAGAGACATCATCAACAATTGGGTTGATCTAGTAACCAAGTTCCTTGCTAATGAAGAAATTCAAGAGGAGCAACAGCAAGAACAAGTCCAGTACATGCATAACCAACATTCTGGTCCAAATGAAGTCTATGGTGATACTTACAACCCTTCTTGGAAGAACCACCCAAACCTTAGGTGGGGAGACAATCACAACCAGAAGCAACAATCATGGCAGAGAAACTCAAATCAAAACACTTCAAGAAACAACCAAAACCAAAACCAGCAGCAAACTAACCAAAACCCTTACAAAAAACCCCAAAACAACTACCCCAACTCCAACCATTACCTATCCAATAATCAAACCTCAAATCAAAACACTTACCCTCAACCCTTAACACCCCACAATCAACCAATCTCATAAGACTCTCAGAGGATTAACAACTTAGAGCTCTTGATGGAAAAGATGATGAAGAATCAAGAGATGACATTGAGGAACCAGGAAGCCTCCATGAAAAATATGGAAAGGCAAATTGGACAACTCTCCAAGCAAATCACCATTGAGAGGCCATCAAGCTCACTACCTAGTGACACTATCCCCAATCCAAAAGAGGAGTGCAAGGCAATACAACTAAGGAGTGGAAAGATCCTGATGAAAAATGAAGAAGCAACTAAGGAGCCAAAGGAAAGTGATAAGAAACAAGCTGGAGAAGAGAAGGCCAATGATGAGGATGTAACAGCAAACAAGCAGACCTCAGAAGAGCTCAAAGAAAGGAAAGATCAGCCACAAAAATCAAGGAAAGAGAAGGAAGCAATGAAAGAGCCAACCAAGGGACAAAGGCAGGGAGTGAACTTCACACCACCCTTGCCATATCCTCAAAGGTTCAACAAAGAGACTAAGGACCAGCACTTCCCAAAATTTCTTGAAATCTTCAAGAAGTTGGAGATCAATATTCCCTTAGCTGAAGCACTTGAGCAAATGCCCCTGTATGCAAAGTTCTTTAAAGAACTTATCAACAAGAAGAGGAGTTGGCAAGATAAGGAAACTGTGCTACTCACTGAAGAATGCAGTGCACTCATCAGAAAAGGACTTCCCCCCAAAGTGGAAGACCCTGGAAGTTTCTTCCTACCTTGCACCATTGGAAGCATATTTATCAACAAGGGGATGTGTGACTTAGGAGCAAGCATAAATCTAATTCCATCATCCTTAGTGAAAAAGCTTGGTATAGGGAAGGTGAAACCAATACAGATGTCCTTGGAATTGGTGGACCAGTCAGTAGTATATCCCAAGGGAGTGATTGAAAACCTTTTAGTAAAGGTTGACAAGTTCATTTTTCCTGTGGACTTTGTAATCTTGAACACTGAAGAAGAAGAAAATAATTCAATCATCTTGGGAAGGCCATTTTTGGCCACTGCAAGAGCCATCATCGATGTAGAGCAAGGAGAATTAACCCTCCGGATGCATGATGAGAGTGTCACTCTGAGTGTACTGCCAGAAACACAGTTCAATAATAAAAAGAAGGATGGTACAAAAAATGACAAAGAAAACCTGCAGTGGAAGGAAGGAATCAACAAGACAAACAACAGCTGCCCTCCCAAGCAAGAGATAGATGATACAGCAGGTCAAAAAGAGAAAAAGACTGTGCAAAATAATGAAGAAGTTCAAGAGGACATTGTAGTATTAGCAGCTAAGAAAAGAAACCTCAAGAGGAAGCCTGTTGTCAAAAGAGAAGGGTCAACAAAAGGAGGGAGAAAGAACAAAAACAGAATCAAAAAGGGTTGGAAGAACAAAAAAATTCCAACAGAAGGGCTCTCCAAAGGTGACAAAGTACAATTAATATATCAACAGCTGGGAACAGAGGATCACTACACTGTTAACCAAGTACTCTCTCTTGAGCATGTGGAAATTGAGCACCAAGGGACAAAGAAGAAGCTCACAGTCAGAGGGGACAAGTTGAGGCACTACAATCATCAACCACCATAAAAGAAGGGTTCAATGTCAAGCTAGTGACAATAAAAGAGCACTTGTTGGGAGGCAACCCAACCTAAGGTAGTTTTCTTTTCATAGTTATTTCAATAAAAAGGTTAATTAGCCTTATCTATATTGCAAAAAGCTAAGTTTGGTGTTGCACACCAAAACAATATAAGGGAGAATGAAGGATTCTAAGTTTGGTGTTCCACCAAAAACTTCATCAGAAAACACATTCTCACCTTCTGCATAATGCTAGCCTCAAGCAATAAGATACACTAGTTAACCAATTGGTTGTTTCATAGTTTTTAGTTTTATTACCCTTAGTTAAAAAAAAAAAGGAAATTCACAGATAGTTAAATTGTGGCATGAAAAATATTGGCAAGGAACTAAGTTTGGTGTTCACACACCAAAGTAAGTTCAAAAGCATACAAATGAGCCTTGCAAATTAACCTGACACCTTAAGGGCTTGAGAAGCAAGCCACTTTTTAGAATTATGCAGGAAAATAGCCAACAAATTCAAAGAACACTTGCATTATGATTCAAAAGGAGCAAACAGAAGGAAGAACGAGAAGTTGCAACCCACAGGTTGTATCTATACTTGATTCTTGTTGATATGTAATGGTTTAATTCAGAGACTCCTTTATATCTGGCTGGAATGATCATTTAGTTGCAAGTGGAAGTACATGCTGAAGAAAGCTATCTGCATAATTTTTGATCATCTGCATAATAATTGTCATCATTCATTGACTTGAATACTTTGTTTTGTTTCCCATGCTGTCTGAATAAAAGAGAGATGCTTGATTTAGAAAAGTAGTTGTTCAATGTTGCGAAAGTTAGAATAAAAGTTAGTGGTGGTGTGTGTTTGATTCAATTGATAGCTCATAGAATAAATGCTGAAGAATGACGTGTTACTTGAAGCTTAAGCCAGTTTGCTGCTATGATCCTTTAATTAATGAAAGCCCCTTGAAAATAAACCAAAACAGAAAGAAAAAGAAAGAAGAAAAGCCAAAAGTTGGCAAAGAAACAAACAATAAGGCTAGACACCAATAGCTTGGACCCTAGGACATATGCCTGTGGTGTTTATGTACTAGGATATGCTTGGACAAGTAGGTTCTAAGGAGTATTTTAAAACTTGGTAACTTAGATCAACTGATTTGGGATTGCCAACTGAAAGTCCACAATAAAGAGCAACCTAGCTACAAAACATTTAGTGATTCAAAGAGATGCTGGGCATCAATGATCCTAGGAAGAAAAAAAAGTGAGCCATGTGTCTGTGGTGAAAAAAAATGTTGAGTGAAAATAAGCCAAAGGCCACTGCAACATTTGCCACCAAGCCTTTAATAAGTAATAAACTCTCTATGCAAAAGAAAGAAGAAAAGCTAACAAGGGAAATGATTAAAAAGTAAGGCATTGTAGCAGCAACCTTGGTGAACCCTTGAGGGAGCATTGTTTGTTTTGACAGCAAGTAATAAATGAGCTATTCTTGATCTGCATAAAACCCCATAAACCAAATTCAATTCTTTGCCTAATAAGGACATGCATACTTATCTATTTCATTCTGTCTTATCTTATGTTTAAGTGCTTGCTTGGGGACAAGCAAGTTTTAACTTTGGTGTTGTGATGACAAGTCATCTTAGCCTAGTTTTACTAGCCTTTTTCTTTGTTTTTATTTGGTTTTATGCACTTTCTTGCATTCTAAGTAAGTAATTTGGAATGGAAATGCATGGTTTCTTTGAATCAAACAACCACCAATTAATTGATGCTAAATCATGAGGTTTGAGCTAAATTTAATTGATTTTTATTGATTTATAAACCTTGTGAATTTGGTGATACTTTGATTGGTTGTTTTGATTACTTGTAGGTGAAGAAAAGAAAAAAATAAGAAAAACGTAGCCTAAGGAGCATGATCTAAGCAAAGAAAGAAAGCGTGGCACAAGAAAAGGAAGCGTGGCTTAAGGAAGGAAAAGCGTGGATGAAGTCAAGAAACAAGGGCACAAAGTTCTTGCCAAGAGCTTTAAAGCTCTTGTGGAGAGCTTTCCTTCAAAGAATCAAGAGCCAAGCTCTTGGCAAAGAGCTTTGAAGCTCTTGCCAAAGAGCTTTATCAAGAACACATGAAGAAGGAATCAAGAGCCAAGCTCTTGGCAAAGAGCTTTGAAGCTCTTGCCAAAGAGCTTTATCAAGAACACATGAAGAAGGAATCAAGAGCCAAGCTCTTGGCAAAGGGCTTTAAAGCTCTTGCCAAAGAGCTTTTTCGTGCATGCCATGAAGAAAATCAAGGAAGAAAAGCTCACTAATGCACTCACCAAGACTTGAACCCATGACCAAGAGGAGGGGGGCCAGCGCTACTTCACAAGGAAAACAAGCCAAAATTGGCTTGTTTTCATTCACCAAGGTTCAAACTAAGTTCCTCAAGGAAGCAAGACCTTGTGCGCCACTCATTTGCCAAGGAAAATTGGCTTGTTTTTCTTCACCAAGGGTTGAACTGGGCACCTCAAGGAAGCAAGACTTTGGGGGCTTCTCTAGTGCCAAGGAAATTAGCTCCACAAGTGCTCCACCCAAGATTTGAACCAAGGACCTCAAGGACAAGTAAAGCTCTTGCCAAGAGCTTTCAAGCTCTTGCAAAGAGCTTTGTTCTCTTGTCACAAGGAACCGTGCGCAACGCATTGGAAGGAAAGGAAACCAAAGCTCTTGGCCAAAGCTCTTGCCAAGAGCCGAACTTTTCCCTGGGAGGTGCACCATGGGCCAAAAATTCATCTAAAATCCAAATTAATTCATTTCTTCACCAAATCAAAAGCCCATCCAAATTCTAAAATCCAAGAATAGAAAGTGTATAAATAGGAGCTAGTTTGATGTAATTAGGACCTTTTCTTTTTTTTGCACACTTTGAGATTTTACTTTTAATTTTCATTTTGAGCTTTTATTTTGAATTTAGATCTTAGAGAATTGGGAAGGAGAATTGATCTCTCTTCTTCCTTGTTCTTGCTTGAGCACTCTTTACTTTTCTTGCTTTGGATCTTGGGTGAAGAATTGAAGAACTTCTGTTTCAATCTCACCTTGAGATCTCTTGTTTACTTTTACTGCATAATTTTAGAATTTGAGATTTGAATTCCAATTTCTGTTTACTGCATCTTCTTCATCTCCTCTTTAATTCTACAATTTACTTTTCTTTATTTCTTTTGCAATTAATCTTGTTGGATCAAGGAAGGATTTGAGATCTAGACTTGTTCTCTAGTCTCTTCCACTCCTGAGATCTTCAACCATCTTTTATTTTGCTGCAAATTAAGCACCCTTTCTGTTTACTTCTCAAAGCATTTTACCTCTCTGTTTGAGATCTGTTTCAATTCAATTCATCTTTTGCTCTTCTGTTTTGTTGCAATTTACTTTCTCTTGTTTAAATTTTGCAAATCCCAACTCCCAATCCCTTTTACAATTCAAGCAAATTTATATTTCGTGCACTTTAAGATTCAGTCATTTACATTTCTTACAATCTAAGTTTCTGCAATTTACATTACTTGTTCTTTAAGATTCCGCTTATTTACTTTCTTTGCTCTTTAATTTCCTGCAATTTACCCTTCTCCCTTTACATTTCATGCAATTTAGCTTCTATCAATTATAAACCACTCAACCAATACTTGATTCGCTTGACAAAATCAACCACTAAACTAAAATTGCTCAATCCTTCAATCCCTGTGGGATCGACCTCACTCATGTGAGTTATTAATACTTGATTCGACCCGGTCCACTTGCCGGTGAGTTTTGTGTTGGATCGTTTTCCACACATCACCCAAAACACACAGATTAGAGGCTATAAAGTGAGGGAATGCATCCATTCATAATCATTAGCTCATAATTCATAATTTTAGATGTTGTTTTTAGAGAGAGAGGTTCTCTCCTCTCTCTTAGGATTTAGTTTTAGGATTGAGGATTATTTCTTCTTCATCACAGGTTCAATGTTCCTTTAATTTATTTTTCTACTTTTATTTTATTACTTTAATTGATATTTATCTTTCCAATTTATCTTATGCCACATTCATGTTATGATTTTCTTAATTAATATTATTTGAGGTATTTCAGTTTATGATTGTTTTATTCTATTTATGAATGATTTTAATTTAATTTAGATATTTTATTCCTTTTGGCTTTGGTTAAGTAATTGGTAACACTTGAGTTGTCAAACTCAGCAGTGGTTGAAATTGGCAGATTCCTAATTGATCTAGATCGCTCTAAAGCTAGTCTTCCCATAGGGATTGACTAGGACTTGAGGATCAAGCTAATTAGTCCACTTGACTTAACTAAGTGGGATTAAAATCCAATTCTCATCACACCTGATAAGGATAACTAGGATAGAAATTCCAAATTCTTATACCTTGCCAAGAGATTTTATTATTATTAATTTATTTTTCTTGTCATTTAAATTACTTGCTCCTTATTTCAAAAACCCCCAATTTACAAAACTCATAACCAATAATAAGAACATACCTCCCTGTAATTCCTTGAGAAGACGACCCGAGGTTTGAATACTTCAGTTATAAATTTTAAAGGGGTTTGTTACTTGTGACAACCAAAACGTTTGTAAGAAAGGACTTTTGTTGGTTTAGAAGCTATACCTGCAACGAGGATTTATCTGCGAATTTCTAGACCACGCAAAAATTCTCTCTTCAAAATGGCGCCGTTGCCAGGGAATTGCAAACGTGTGCCTTATTATTGGTTATTGTAAATATTTGCTTTTTGCTTGTTTATTTGATTTTATTTTTGCTTTTATTTTTGCTTTTTCAAAAATTAAGAGGTTATCGGTTTTTATTTAGTTATTAAAAATTTTTCAAAAATTTGTTCTTCGTGTTCATCTTGACCTTCAAGTTGTTCTTAGTTGTTTTCTTCGTTTTGATCTAAAAATTTTAAGTTTGGTGTCATTTTATTGTTTTTCTCTTTCCTCATTAAATTCAAAAATTCAAAATTTAAAACTCAAAATTTCAAATTTCAAAATTTCAAAATCTGAAATTTCAAAATTCAAATATTTTTTTTTCAAAATTCATATCTTTTTCAAAATCTTATCTTATCTTATTTCAAAAAAAATCAAATTTCAAAATTTAATATTCAAAATTCAAATTTCAGATTTAAAATTTCAAATTTCAAAATATAAAATTCAAATTTCAAAATTTAATTTTCAAATTAAAAAAATTAAATAACCTTTTAATTAAATTTGTTTTTATTTTTGTTTTTAATTTTTATTTGCTATTATGAGTTCTCACCCCATCGCTTTGAGTTTGGTCCCAATGCTGTTGTAAGGAATGGAAATTATAACAGAAACATGCATCAAGGTCAAAACAATCAGAGATGGAAGGAGCCACGAGGATCTGATCAACCCTTTCAGTAACATCACCTTCCAAGATACCATGGACAACGACCATCCTACAATGCATGTCAAGACAATAGATATGGTGGACCCCCTTGTAGTTACCAGCAAGCTGCATCATATGCCAATGAACCACCTCCTCAAAATAGCTTTGGACCACCAAACTCACAAGCCCCTTACCACCAAACACCACCATATAACCCTAATCCTTATCCACCACACCAACCACCATATGAACCACGCCCAGAACCACCACCTCAATATTCACCATCTCCATATCCTTCAATCCAAGAGCACTATGATCCTACTTATGATAGCCGAGCACAAAAAGAATCAAAGGATCATCTCAAGGAAACAGTGGAAAGATTTCATGTAACCCTTCACCAATTGAATCAAGCGATAAATAGACTACCTTCTCGATGTTCGAACACTCAAGGAATCCCCATGGCTTCATGTGGAGAATCTACTGAAGAACGCAGCATGAAGAAGAAGCTAGAAACTCCAATAAACAGTGAGCAGCATGACTTTGTATTGGAATAATTGGAGGAAGCCGTGATCGTCGAAGAAGAAGAATTGGTTGAAGACTTAGGAGATGCTGAACCTCCATGGGAACCTGAAGTCATAGAACCTCCCTCCAAGAAGCTTGAAATTGATGTTGAGGAGGGTGTACAACCTCCAAGGCATATCATGGTTGAAGACTTTGAAGGGGATGATCAAGAGATGGATTCAATCATTAATAAATTCTTATCTACATTTGAATGCTCTCCCATTTGACTTGACATGGAGATTAAAGAAGAAGAAGTACAACCTCCCATGCCCTTAGAAAGAAGTACAGAGGAGATTGAATTGGAAGAAAGCTACCAAGAGGAAGAGGTTGAAATTGAAGAAGCTTACAAGGAGGTGGAAGCTGTTAGAGAAGAGCACAAGGGAGTGGAGCTTGCAAGTTCATTAGAAACACCTCTCCTAAGGCCATTACCATCCAACACAACGTTTAAGTGGGTAAAATTTCTACCCTTGACCTTTACCTTCCCACTTGAATATGGGCTACTGGAGACGGATGGTCAACTTAGAGCTCTTTATGGCATTAAGAGTAAGAGGAAGATGGTCAGTGGTAAGAATTGTCCTGCAAGGTTCATTATGGTTGGAAGCTTAAAGTTTAAACGCAAAGGTTGGTGTAGAGCTCAATTGAATGGGTCTTGGAAGTTGTTTGGACGCTTCAGTGAGAATTTTAAGGCTGAACCACCCGGATGGAATCATGATAATCAACTTGAAGACGGGTGTAGAAACAAGATTTGGGATCTCGGAGGCCATTGGAAGTCCAAGCATTGGTGGCAGTTTCAGGATGAGTTCAAGCGCAAGCCACCATGACAAGGAGATCACCAAATGTCCAACTTAAGGACTTTAACTAAAAGTGCTAGGTGGGAGACAACCCACCATGGTATAATCGTTCCTTTTTCATTTTTTATTTAGTTTTATTTATTTTCGAGTTTTATTTTATTTTATTGAACTTGGAGTTTTGCATAACATCCATATTAGCATTGCATTCTGCATACTGCATTATTAAAAAAAGAAGAAAAAATACACGCACGCGACGCGGCAGCGTAGCTGATGCGTCCGCGTCACCAGTGCTTTGTGAAGAAAAGAAAGTAAACAGAGAGTCACGTGAAAGCGTGGCTGGAGGCGTGCCTTTGGCACAAATTGATCCACGCGACCGCATCGCTGACGCGTCCGCGTCATGTGGGAAAAATGCCTCCCACGTGTCCACGTCACCCACGCGAAAGCGTGGCCCTGAAAATCGACGTAAAAAGGGTGTTTGGCAGCAAGTTAGGCTGGAATGGGGCTGGAACAGTGCTAGAAGCACAAGCCTTACCACGCGAACACGTGTCCCACGCGTCTGCATCGTTTTCCAAAAATGGCCATCCACGCGATCGCGTCAACCACACGATCGCGTCACCTAAAAATTCTCAAAAAGAGTTTCGAATAGAGAGTTGCGCGAACGCGAAGCTGCACTCGCGCCAATCGCACAAATCAGGCCATGCGATCGTGTGACCCACGCGTCCGCGTCACTCACGCGTCCGCGTCGCATGCGCCACACAACTCATCCAAATCAGCGCCAATTATCTTCTCTTTTCTTTTCTAATCCTAATTTCTTCTTTCTTTTCTTCTTTCTTTCTTACTTTATTTCTTTCACTTCTCATTCCTTTTCACCTTCATTCTATTTTACTTAATTTATTTGCATATTTCATTCATTGCATTTTAATTTACTGCATATTTTTTTTTCTTTTCTAAATTCATTATTTTTCCTTTGGTGTTGATATTCTTATTTAACTGTTGCATCTTCTCTTGAATTATTTTAGGTGCTTAGTGACTTGTTTTATTTTGGTTAGGTAATATTATTTATATCAATGCCAATCTTTTATACCTGTATTACTTTTACATTGACATGAATTTATATTATCTCCCCTTAATAACACTCTCTTCCCTATTTTTGCAAATTTTTGCACTCTTGATTTTCCATGTACTTCTACTGTTTTCGCATTTGCATGTTGTAGCTACCATGAAATTGGGACCCTCATTATCTGGCATTAACCCAACCATATTTTATTTTATCTTTATATCTGGGTTACTGTTCTTCTTTTTCTCTTCTTTCAGGCTGGCCACCGAAGACGGAAAAAGGGAGAAACTTCTACAAGGGGAGACAAACAAGTCCATCTGCACAATCCTTGAAGAAAAGCATCAGTTGGAACAACCCGTCCACCTGCACGTCTCAACATGCACCGAGGACGGTGCAATCTTTAAGTGTTGGGAGGTCGATACCGATCTCCATGGGTTAATTACTCTTCTATCTCAACACCAATGGTTTATTTTCCTTGTTAGTTGTTGCATTTGCATGTTTGGTTGCATGATTATTTGATTTTGTGCATATTTTACCACTTGGTTAAAGTAATATTTTCTCTTTCAAGAAACTTTTTTTAAGTATTTCACTAATTTGAATAAAATTTAATGTTAAACTTGTTTGAAGAAATATTATACTGGAACATGGTTTAGAGCTCGAACATACAAAAACCAGTGAGATTTTTGTGCCTATTTGATTGGTTGCATTTTATCAACCAAAATTCTGTTTTAGTGTGTATTTTTCTCTCTAAAATTGTGATCTTTGTCTTGCTTAATTCTATATTTCCGTTATTTGATGTATACATAAACTTACATGATTGAGGCCTTTGTTTCACTGAGCTTACATACCCATATGGCCTTACCGTTTCATTATTCTTTGCAAACCAATGTTGAGCCTATTATACCCCTTTGTTCTTTATTTTAGCACATCATTAACTCTAAGCGAAAGACAATAATGCCCTTAATTTGAATCCTTGGCTAGCTTAGACTAGTGAGAGTGCTTATGATTTAAGTGTGGAGAAATTGAATTTGGAAACATTTGGTTTGAGAATTGAGTATGTTAGAATTTTCTGAAAATGTGAAAAAAATGTTTAGGACATGATTCATGCATCCAATAATTTAATCATATGCATTGAGAAAAATAAAAGAAAAAAAATAATATATATAAAAAATAAAAAAAGAAGTGAGAAAAAGAAAAGAAAAAAAGAGCAATTAAGCAAAAAGGGGACAAAATGCCCCAAAGTAAGTGGTGAAAGCAATGCATATGTACTGTACTTGAAATTAGAATGCATGAATATGTGGAAAACATGGTTAATGGATAGTTAGATGTGGTATTATGATTACATGGATTGTCTAAAGTTAGGTGGAAAGTTTAAGTTAATTAAGGATTCAGATTTTAGTCCACTTGGCCAAATACAATCCTACCTTGACCCTAACCCCATTACAACCCTTAAAAGACCTCTTGATATGTGTATCTGTGCATTAAATTTATGTTAATTGTTAGATGAAGAGCAAGCCTTAGAAAGCAAGGTTAGTAGAGGATTGAGAGAATCGAACCTTAAACACCTGAGCAATTAGAGTGCATACACTTCCAGTGAGGGTTCGATGCTCGATTCCTTTTTCCCGGCTTTCATGAGCTACTTTCTTCTGCAAGTTTACTTGTACTTCATTTTTGTGATTTGAATTAGTGAAATCTAGTTCATATTTATTCTTGGAGAATTTATTTACTTTTAAACCAAGTAGGTAGAAACATTTTGCTTGTAGTTGCATTCATATAGATAGGATTGTATTTCATACATTTTACTATTCCTCTTCACTTTTATAGCTTCTCTTGAGCTTAGGATGAGGACATGCTAATGTTTAAGTGTGGGGAGGTTGATAAACCCCTTTTTCATGGTTTATCTTGTGCTCAATTGAGTGGTTTTTATCAACTCTTTACACACTTATTCATACTATTCGCATGTTTTACATTTTCCTTCCTGATTTTGTGCTATGATTGAAAACATGCTTCTTTGGTCTTAATTTTGATATGTTTAATCTTCTCTTATTACCATTCGATGCCTTGATATGTGTGTTGAGTGTTTTCAGAGATTACAGGGTAGGAATGACTCAGAGGATGGAAAGAAAGCATGCAAAAGTGGAAGGAATACAAGAAGTTGAAGAAATTGCTAAGCTGTCTAGCCTGACCTCTTCGCACTCAAACGGTCATAACTTGAGCTACAGAGGTCCAAATTAGTTGGTTCTAGTTGCGTTGTAAATCTAACGTCCGGGGCTTCGCAAAGATATATAATTTTCTATAACTTCCTTGAGGCCAGGCGACGCGAACGCGTGGATCACACGGACACGTGACCTGGCAAAACCCCAATCCACGCTAACGCGTGACGACGCTTCCGCGTCACTTTCCCGCGACCTGAACGTACCAGAAATCACTGAGGGCAATTTTTGGGCTGTTTTTGACCCAGTTTTCAGCCCAGAACACAGATATTAGAGGCTATAAAGTGAGGGAATGCATCCATTCATAATCATCAGCTCATAATTCATAATTTTAGATGTAGTTTTTAGAGAGAGAGGTTCTCTCCTCTCTCTTAGGATTTAGTTTTAGGATTGAGGATTATGTTTTCTTCATCACAGGTTCAATGTTCCTTTAATTTATTTTTCTACTTTTGTTTTATTACTTTAATTGATATTTATTTTTCCAATTTAGCTTATGCCACATTCATGTTATGATTTTCTTAATTAATATTATTTGAGGTATTTCAGTTTATGATTATTTTATTCTATTTATGAATGCTTTTAATTTAATTTAGATATTTTCTTCCTTTTGGCTTTGGTTAAGTAACTGGTAACACTTGAGTTGTCAAACTCAGCAGTGGTTGAAATTGGCAGATTCCTAATTGATCTAGATCGCTCTAAAGCTAGTCTTCCCACAGGGATTGACTAGGACTTGAGGATCAAGCTAATTAGTCCACTTGACTTAACTAAGTGGGATTAAAATCCAATTCTCATCACACCTGATAAGGATAACTAGGATAGAAATTCCAAATTCTTATACCTTGCCAAGGGATTTTATTATTATTAATTTATTTTTCTTGTCATTTAAATTACTTGCTCCTTATTTCAAAAACCCCCAATTTACAAAACTCATAACCAATAATAAGAACATACCTCCCTGCAATTCCTTGAGAAGACGACCCGAGGTTTGAATACTTCGGTTATAAATTTTAAAGGGGTTTGTTACTTGTGACAACCAAAACATTTGTAAGAAAGGACTTTTGTTGGTTTAGAAGCTATACCTGCAACGAGGATTTATCTGCGAATTTCTAGACCACGCAAAAATTCTCTCTTCATATAGCATGAGGACATGCTATTGTTTAAGTGTGGGGATGTGATGAATCCACATTTCATGATATTTATTTGTTCTATTTGGGTGGATTTCATCAACTTTTGTTACACTTATTCTTTTAAATAGCATAGTTTTGTAATTATCCCTAGATTTGTGCTTAATTGTGAAAACATGCTTTTTAGGCCTTAAAATAGCTAATTTTATTCCACTTTTATTCCATTCGATGCCTTGATGTGTTTGATGAGTAATTTCAGGATTACAAGGCTAATATGCATGGAAGAATTGATGGAAAAGCATGCAAAAAGGGAAAAAGTATGAAGAAATGAGTTTTGGAAGATTCAGCTTCCGTTTGTGTGCACAGTGATGTGTGCTATGCACACGCGCGCAAGTTTGGCAACGCATACGTGTGGGAGTGTATTTCGCCATACGATGCGTACGCGTGACCCATGCGTACGCGTCGGTGCCAGCACGTGACTCACTTAATGGAAATCACTGGGGCAATTTCTGGGCCTCCAGAGCCCAGTTTTGGGACTCTCTGAAGCTGATTCTTCCTATATCAAGCAAGGCCTCATTCCATGTGAAGGGGGGGGAAATTAGGGTTAAATTTTTGTCATGTAGTTCATTTTCTATAGAGAGAAGCTCCCCCCTCTTTCTAGAACCTAGGGTTTTTAGTTTAATTTCCTTGTAATTGCTACTTTTAATTCTTGTTTTAATCTAGTTTCTTCTACCTTTCTTTGCTCTATTGTCTTAATTTCCTTGTTTATCTTGTTAATTTCTCATTTTAGTTATCTTTTATGTTTATGCACACTCTTGTCACTTTAATTTACATTTAATGCAATTTAAGTTTTCATGTCATTTATTGCTTTATTGAGTTGCTATCTTTACTCTCCTTGCTTGGTAGTTGTAGCATTTATTATTCCTTGTCATTTAATCATGCTTTCTTTACATTCCCACCAAGTGTTTGACAAAATGCTTTGTTGGGTTTTTCCATAGTTTTTCTCACTCTTTGTTGAGAAATTGTGTGGTTTGGGTGAACTCGAGTGGTGGATGTCCATTCCACATTCTATGAGGGTTGTTGGTTAATTTGGTTTCCACTAACGCTAGTCTTTCACTAAGTTAATTAGTGAGTTGATTTAGACTTGTGGATTGATATTAATTATGCCTAGTTGACTTATCTTCGATATAGGGTTGACTAATTCGGATTAATCCACACATAATTATCGTGTTTGTAGTCCACAACTAGGATAGGAATCCTTAATTACCCACTCTTTGCCAAGAGTCCTTTTTAGCATTTAATTGCCCTTTTATTGCTTTCTTTACTTGCCTTCTTTTAATTTCTTGCATGTTAAGTTACCTTCTTGCACTTTAAATTTCTTGCCAATTGCCATCATCTAATCCCCATTTGCTCTTGTAGCCAATCATTGACACTTAATTGCAACTCCTAGGGAAGACGACCCGAGGTTTAATTACTCTCTGTTTAAATTAGAAATATTAAACTTTAATGTTTGGGATTTAATTTGCCGGTTTGGTCTATACTTGCAACGTAAGTTATCTTGAGTGTGAAAATCCAAATTGACATCAATTCTCAACTCAACGCTGGCTTCTTAGTGAAGACAACGCTCATGCCAGGTGAGTGGCCTTCAGTTGGGACTTTCTTGTCCCTCCAGCTTTTAGGTACTTTCTTTTTAGTACCTTTGTGCTTAGAGCTTGTTGAGGGCTGCCTAACACTAAACTTAGAATTGATGTCTAAGAGCTCTGTAAAGCTCTGCACAGAAAGAGAGGGTTGGAACACTAGGTGTTGTACAGTTATCTCTCTTTTAGAGGGGGAATTGGGATGAGGCATCTTGAATAAGATGTGGTCCTCCCCTAGTTGTAGGGTCAGTTCTCCTTTAGCCAAATTAATGATAGCATTAGCAGTGGCTAGGAAAGGTCTTCCAAGGATGACACAGCCATCCTCATCCCCTCCTCTGTCCAAGACAATGAAGTTTACAAGGATGTAGTGCTTTTTAACTTTCACCAGGACATCCTCTACTAAGCCATATGCCTTCTTCACGGTCTTGTCTGCCATCTCTAATGAGATATGTGCAGCTTGTACCTCAAGGATTTGCAGCTTTTCCATTACAGAGAGTGGCATGAGGTTAATGCTTGACCCTATGTCACACAGAGCCTTTTCAAAGGTCATGGTGCCTATGGTGCAAGGAATCAGAAAGTGTCCAAAATTTGGAAGCTTTTGAGGTAGCCTCTATTGAACCAAAGCATGGAGTTCTTTGGTAAGCAGTGGAGGTTCTTTCTCCAGAGGCTTTGTACCAAATAACTTGGCATTAAGCTTCATAAAAGCTCCTAGGTACCGAGCAACTTGCTCTTCCCTAGTGTCTTCATCCTCATCCGAGGATGAGTAGTCATCATAACTCATGCACTGTAAAAGTGCATGCAAAGGAACCTCAATGGTCTTTATGGTTTCCTTTGGTTCAGGGATAGAGGGTTCTTGAGTGGGGTTCAAGCACTCAAAGGGTGTGCTTTGACTGGCGTTCAATGCCAGCTCTGTTAGCTTATTGGGCGTTGAACGCCCTTGCTGTCCACCATGACTGGCATTAAACGCCAGTCCCTCTAGCATTCTGGGCGTTGAACGCCCGGCAGGGATGTTCGTGCTAGCATTCAACGCCAACTTCCCTGGGTTGGTGGGCGTTGAACACCCAGTAAGGGGTTTCTCACTAGCGTTTAGCGCCAGGCTTGCTGCCAGATTGGGGATTGAACGCCCAGTGAAGGCTTCTTCATTGGCGTTCAACGCCTTTCCAATCTTATCAGGTTTGGCCTCTACCTCCATGGTTATGGCCTTGCACTCTTCTCTTGAATTTACCTCACTATTACTAGGAAGAGTCTCAGGAGAAATCTCAGGTATCCTCTTGCTCAGTTGACCAACTTGCACCTCCAGGTTTCTGATGGAGGACCTTGTTTCATTAATAAAACTATGAGTGGTCTTAGAAAGGCTGGAAAACAAAGTAACTAAGTCAGAAAAGCTCTTCTTAGAGGTTTCCATATTCCCTTGAGAAGATGGGAATGGTGGTCTGTTATTGAACTTATTCTGGTTCATTCCACCTTGGTTGTTATTGAAACCTTGCTGAGATTTCTGTTGATCCTTCCATGAGAAGTTAGGATGGTTCCTCCATGAAGGATTATAGGTGTTTCCTTAGGGTTCTCCCATGTAATTCACCTCTTCCATGATGGGTTGATCAGGACTATAAGCTTCTTCTTCAGGAGAAGCTTCCTGAGTACTGCCAACTACAGTTTCCATCCCAATCAGATGTTGAGAGATCATGTTGACCTGTTAGGTCAAGATCTTATTCTGAGCCAATATGGCATTCAGAGTCTCAACTTCATGAACTCCTTTCTTCTGAAAGACCCTATGGTTTATAGGATTTCTTTCAGAAGTGTACATGAACCGGTTGTTAGAAACCATTTCAATGGGTTCTCTTACTTCTGCATGTGTTATCTTCAAGTGGAGGGATCCACCTGCAGAGCTATCCAAGGAAATCTTGGATATCTCAGACAAGCCATCATAGAACACGCCTATGATGGACCATTCTGAGAGCATGTCAGGAGGACATCTCCTAATTAGTTGCTTGTATCCTTCCCAAGCTTCATAGAGGGATTCACCTTCTCTTTATCTAAATGTTTGAACTTCCACTCTAATCTTGCTCATCCTTTGAGGAGGAAAGAACTTAGCCAGAAAAGCATTAACTAGCTTTTCCCAAGAGTCAAGACTCTCCCTATTCCATTGGAAGTCCATAGAATTTGCAGTTCTGCTACCGAAGAGAGACTAACTGAGGCTTAAGCTCAAAATTGTTAGCTCTAATGGTAGGTACAGAGATGCTTCTGCCATAAAAGTCAGAGGTAGGCATTGGTGAAATCACCAAGGACCTTTCATGGCTCCTCTTGAGGTTCGGTCATGTCCTCTGTTTCTTGTTCAAAGCTTTCTAAAAGGTCTCTTTCGGAGTGTTATGCTTTAGCTTGTTGTAAACGCCTACTCAGAGTCTTCTCAGGTTCAAGATCAGGAGTTAAGAGATAAACAAGAAGAAAAGAAAAAAGAAAAAAAAAAGGAAAGGAAAGCACCAGAAAGCTTTTTGTGCTAATTGGCAAGAAACTCCACCTTAAAGTCAGATATGAAGAAAGAAGAAAAAGGTAGAATAAAAGAGAAAAGTGATGACGGAATAAGGGAGAGGGGTAGAATTCAAATGATATGAGTAGAGATTAGAAGAAAAGAAGTATAAATAGAAAAAAGTAAATAAGAATTAAAATATTTTTGTTTTTATTTTATTTATTTATTAATTAGTTTTCAAAAATTAATTTAATTAATTTAAAAAGATTTTAAAATTAGTTAGTGAATTTTTGAAAATAGAAGAAAGAGAAGAGGAAGAAGTTTTCGAAAATTAAGAAGAGATAAGAGTTAGTTAGGTAGTTTTGAAAAAGAGGAGAGAGTTTTTCGAAAATTAAGGAAGAGAAGAGTTAGTTAGGAAGTTTTGAAAAGGAAGAGAGAGAAGATAAGGTTTTAATTAAGAAAATATTTGAATTTAAAATAAAATAAAAGATAAGATAAGATACGCAATGATTTGAAATTAAAATTTGAAATTAGAAAAAGATAAGATAAGAAATTAAAAAGTTTTGAAAAAGATATGATTTTAGAATTTGAAACTTGAAAAAGATAAGATAAGATTTTTAAATTTTGAAAAAGATACGATACGATTTTGAAAAAAAGATATGATTTTTATTTTTGAAAAAATTTTATTTTTGAAAACTTGACAACTAAGATATGATGAGATAAAATTTTGAAATTAAAATCTGAATTTTTATTTTAAATTTTCAAAAATTAAGAGGAAAAGATAAGAAAAGATATATATATATTGAATTTTATGATGAAAGAGAAAAACAAGTAAAAGACACAAAACTTAAAATTTTTAGATCTAGCACCCTTAATTTTCGAAAATTTTGGAGGGAAACACAAGGGAATACCAAACTTAAAAATTTTAAGATCAAAACACAAAAAAGACTCAAGAACACTTTGAAGACTCACAAGAACACAAAGAACAAAATTCAAAGACTCAAAGAACACAAGAACATATAAAGAACACCAAACTTAAAGATTTTTAGAAAACCAAAATGAAATTTTCGAAAATTTAAAGAAAAATAACAAGAAGATGCCAAACTTAAAGACTTGACACAAGATTTAAACAAAGAAAATATTTTTGAAAAATTTTTTGAAAATAGGACTCAAAGAAAATGCAAGACTCAACAGGAACAAACACAAAAGACTCAAACTAAGAACATAAATTGAACAAAGAAAAGAAAAATATTTTTGAAAAGGGTTTTTAAATTTTTTTGAAAAAATTAAGAAGAAGAAAACAAAAATTAAAAGACTCAAATAGGAATGATAAAGAAAAGAAAACAAAAATTGCCTGATCTTGGGAGCAAGACAATCCTTCATTTTGTCCAAAGTTAACAATCCTCAGCAACGGCGCCAAAAACTTGGGTGCGTACGAATCCTCACACCTTCGTACAATAGTCCCAGCAAGTGCACTGGGTCGTCCATGTAATACCTAAGCGAGTCTTAGTCAGGCAAATCAGAAGGTTGTTGGAAGAGTTGTCAAATTTGCATTAAAGGAGTATTGGAATAGAAATCAGTAAAATGGTTATAATTAAAGATAGAGTAGAGGATTGGAGTTGCTTTGCCTTTCTGAATTAACTCCGGTATTACTGCTCTCTTTGCTTGTGAGTGATTTCTTCAATGGCAGGCTGTATGTGATTGACAATGGTTTAAGCAGCTACCAATACTCCTCCAGATCTGAACCCCAGGTTTAGTGCGGATCCATTCTGATTGAGGGTGAAGCTCGTACAGTTCATTCTGCTTAACGATCCTACTCAAAACGCCACAGACAAGGTCAGATCTTCCGGATCAGAGAATGTGCACCTTGGATTCTAGCCTCTACCACAGAGACCCTAATCTCCCCAGAAATTGGCTGAACTGATATCTCGAGAAGTCACTGATGACAAGTCATGTTATGCTAGTTTTACAAGCATTTTTCATTAGTTTCATTAGGTTTTATGCACTTTCTTGCACAATAAGTAAGTAATTGGAGTGGATTTTCATGATTATGTTAAATCAATCAAACATAATTTATTTTACATAAAATCATAAGGTTTATGATAGAATTAATTGATTTTATAAATGATGCAAAGATCTTGTGATTTTGGTGAGACTTTTATTGGTTGTTTGGTTACTTGTAGGTGAAGAAATGATGAAGAAAGGAAAGAACCAGGAAAGCGTTGCATTAGCAAACGTGGCGTTTATTAAGGCAACGGTAGGCAAGGAAACCAGCGCACCAAGGCGCACACTAAGAATGAGCGTTCAAATGAGTGAACGCCACATTCACTAAAGTGAACATTTTCGTGACTTTTGGCCAAGGAAGCAAGGCGCAGCGCTCAAACAAGACCCAGCGCTTAAGGAAGGCAACGTAGCGCTCAATTAAGGGAGCACTGGCCCATGAAGAAAACGTGCACCAAATTGGCACGTCACAAGGAGAGCGCTACGAGAGCGCATCAACGCACCAAGGGTAGCGCTCACTAATGAAGCGCAACGTTCAAAGAGTGAACGCTAGTGAGAATGGTGTGCAACAAAAGGGCACACCATGGATGAACGTTCAAGAGAATGAACGTGACGTTCACTAAAGTTAACGTTTTCGAAAGGAGAGAGCTAAGGAAAGAATAGCGCGCACTAAGGAGAGCCACCCCTACAAGGAACAACGTTCAATAAGTGAACATGAAGTTCAGTAAGTGAACGCTATGAACCAAATGCTCACCAAGGAAGAACGTGAAGAAGCATGCCTAGCAAAGTGAACGGGAAGTTCACTAATTGCACGGAGCGCTCCACTGGAGCTTGAACCAAGCCACTCCTGACCCATTCACTCTTCACAAACCCAAAAGCCCATTTCAAGTTCTTAGTGACTAAAATAGAAAGTGTATAAATAGGAGTAAATTTGATTTGAAGAGGACCTTTTGCTCATTTTTAGTTTTTCACTTTTAATTTTCATTTTGAACTTGGGAATTGGGATTAGATCTAGTTTTCTTTCTGTTTGTTCTTTCTTCTGCAACTTCTATTTTCTGTTTTGAGTTTTGAACTCAGATTGAAGAATTCCACTGCAATTCTTCATCTGAGAATCATCTTCTACTTGTCTTTTTATAGCTTTAAGAATTGGAAATTGGATTTGAATTATTTTTTCTGCTTTCATTTCATTTCCTCTGCAATTTCTTCTTTTCGTTTGGTCACAAGAGTAATTGAGATCTAGATCTGCTTTCTATACTTGTTACTCTTATTCAATTGTCAATTTCTCTTTGAGAATTTCACAATTGAGTTAAGTTCTCTTACTGTTTTGTTTCTTTAAGCAATTTTCCATTTCTATTTTGCTACTGAGATCCAGATCTGATTCTCTTCATCTCATAGCTCTCTGATTTACTTTAATTCATATTTTCTAGTTAAACTTGAATCCCAATACCCAAATCCCTTTTATTCTTCAAGCAATTTACATTTCCCAGCAATTTAGATTCAGCAATTTACATATCTTGCATTTTAAGTTTTAGTTATTTACTTTTCTTGCAATTTAAGTTTCAGCTCTTTCACTTTCTTGCACTTTAAGTTTTTGCAATTTACTTCTTCTGCACTTTAAGATTCAGCCAATTCACCGTCTCCCTTTTATTTACTTGTAATTTAGCTTCTGTTAATCAAGTTCCACTCAAATCATCAAATATTCACTTAACTAAATTCATCACCTAACTAAAATTGCTCAATCCATCAATCCCTGTGGGATCAACCTCACTCTTGTGAATTATTACTACTTGATGCGACCCGGTACACTTGCCGGTGAGTTTGTGTGGAATCATTTTTCCCTCATCAGTCCCCAACAAAGTTGTAGATTAGCCGTCTGAGGATGTATATTCAAGCTGGTTGATGAGCGGATAATTTATACGCTTTTTGGCATTGTTTTTAGTATATTTTTAGTAGAATCTAGTTACTTTTAGGGATGTTTTCATTAGTTTTTATGTTAAATTCATATTTTTGGACTTTACTATGAGTTTGTGTGTTTTTCTATGATTTCAGGTATTTTCTGGCTGAAATTGAGGGACTTGAGCAAAAATCAGATTCAGAGGTTGAAGAAGGACTGCTGATGCTGTTGGATTCTGACCTCCCTGCACTCAAAGTGGAATTTCTGGAGCTACAGAACTCAAAATGGCGCGCTTCAAATTGCGTTGGAAAGTAGACATCCAGGGCTTTCCAGCAATATATAATAGTCCATACTTTGGCCGCGTTTAGATGACGTAAATGGGCGTTGAACACCAGTTCTATGCTGCAGTCTAGAGTTAAACGCCAGAAACACGTCACAAGCCAGAGTTGAACACCAGAAATACGTTACAAACTGGCGTTCAACTCCAAAAGAGCCTCTGCACGTGTAACATTCAAGTTCAGCCCAAGCACACACCAAGTGGGCCCCAGAAGTGGATTTATGCATCAATTACTTACTTCTGTAAACCCTAGTAGCTAGTTTAGTATAAATAAGACTTTTTACTATTGTATTTACATCATATAATCTTTGGAAAATCCTGGATTGTATTTTTGATCCCGTGATCTCGTTTTGGGGGCTGGCCATTCGGCCATGCCTGGACCTTTCACTTATGTATTTTCAACGGTAGAGTTTCTACACTCCATAGATTAAGGTGTGGAGCTCTGCTGTTTCTCATGAATTAATGCAAAGTACTACTATTTTTCTATTCAATTCAACTTGTTCCGCTTCTAAGATATTCATTCGCACTTCAACATGAATGTGATGAACGTGACAATCATCATCATTCCCCCACGAACGCGTGCCTGACAACCACTTCCGTTCCACCTTAGATTGAATGATTATCTCTTGGATCTCTTAATCAGAATCTTCGTGGTATAAGCTAGATTGATGGCGGCATTCATGAGAATCCAGAAAGTCTAAACCTTGTCTGTGGTATTCCGAGTAGGATTCTGGGATTGAATAACTGTGACGAACTTCAAACTCGAGAGTGCTGGGCGTAGTGACAGACGCAAAAGGAGGGTGAATCCTATTCCAGTATGATCGAGAACCTCAGATGATTAGCCGTGCTGTGACAGAGCATTTGGACCATTTTCACAAGAGGATAGGATGCAGCCATTGACCACGGTGATGCCTCCAGATGATTAGCCATGCAGCCAATGATATACATAAGTATTTCTATCTTTATTTTCTGTTTATTTATTATTTATTTTCGAAAACTCCATAATCAATTATTATCCGCCTGACTGAGATTTACAAGATGACCATAGCTTGCTTCATACCAACAATCTCCGTGGGATCGACCCTTACTCCCGTAAGGTTTATTACTTGGACGACCCAGTGCACTTGTTGGTTAGTTGTATCGAAGTTGTGAATGAAAAACGATTTATTAAGACGTGCGTACAGAGTTTTTGGCGCCATTGCCTGAGATCACAATTTCGTGCACCAAGTTTTTGGCGCCGTTGCCGGGGATTGTTCGAGTTTGGACAACTGACGGTTCATCATGTTGCTCTGATTGGGTAATTTTCTTCTTATTTTATTTTCAAAAAGTTTTCAAAAAAATTTTTCAAAAATCTTTCAAAAATTTCTCCCTTATTTTCGAAAAAAATAAAAAATTCTTTTCAAAAATTTTTATTATGTTCTTCAGAATTTTTAAGAATGAATTCTAGAGTTTCATGAAGCATGTGAAGCCTGGCTGGCTGTAAAGCCATGTCTAAATTTATTTGGACTGGGGCTTCCAACCCAACATTATCAAGAGCAAGCCAGTTGTTGTTGATCCACCTACTGCTGTTCCTGATCCACTTGATTTACATGCTAAAGCTTGACTGGCTATTAAGCCATGTCTAACCCTCAGATTGGAGCGTTAGAATAAGAGTGCAAGATTCTTGGAATTCATATTAAAAATTTTGGAATCCTTATTTTCTTTTTCACACTAATTTTCGAAAAATATAAAATAAAAATACAAAAAATTAATAAAATCAAAAAAAAAATAAAAAATATTTTGTGTTTCTTATTTGAGTCTTGAGTCAATTTCAAGTTTGGTGTCAATTGCATACTCATCTTGCATTTTTCGAAAATTGCATTCATGCATTACATTCATCATGATCTTTAAGTTGTTCTTGATAAACCTTCTTGATTGATCTTCATATTATAGTGTTTTGTGTTGTATGATGTTTTTCATATGCATTCTTGAATTCTTAGTGTCTAAGCATTAAAGATTTCTAAGTTTGGTGTCTTGCATGTTTTCTTTGAATTGAAAAACTTTTCAAAAATATGCTCTTGATGTTCATCATGATCTTCAAAGTGTTCTTGGTGTTCATCTTGACATTCATAGCATTCTTGCATGCATTCATTGTTTTGATCCAAAATTTTCATGCATTGCATCATTTTCATGTTTTTCTCTTTCATCATTAAAAATTCAAAAATAAAAAATAATATATCTTTCCCTTTTTCTTCTCATAAATTCGAAAATTTGAGTTGACTTTTTCTAAAATTTTTAAAATCTAGTTGTTCTTATAAGTCAAATCAAATTTTCAATTTAAAAATCTTATCTTTTTCAAAATCTTTTTCAAAAACCAAATCTTTTTCATTTTTCTTAGTTATTTTCGAAAATCTTAAAAATATTTTTCAAAACTCTTTTTCTTATCTTTATCACATAGTTTTCGAAAATAACATCATCAATTAATGTTTTGATTCAAAAATTTCAAGTTTGTTACTTGCTTGTTAAGAAAGATTCAAACTTTAAGTTCTAGAATCATATCTTGTGATTTCTTGTGAATCAAGTCATTAATTGTGATTCTAAAAATCAAATCTTTTTCAAAAACTAATTTCAATCATATCTTTTCAAAAATATCTTCTTATCTTATTTTTTTTTTTAAAAATTTGATTTTAAAATATCTTTTCCAACTTATTATCTTCTTATCTTTTCAAAAATTGATTTTCAAAATTTGTTTCAACTAACTAACTAACTAACTTTTTGTTTGTTTCTTATCTTTTTCAAAACTACCTAACTAACTCTCTCTCTCTAATTTTCGAAAATATCTCCCTCTTTTTCAAAAATTCTTTTTAATTAACTAATTGTTTCAAAATTCAATTTTAATTTGTTTAATCTTTTAATTTTCGAAAATCACTAACCATTTTTCAAAAATAATTTTTGAAAATCCTTCTCTCTCATCTCCTTCTGTTTATTTATTCATCTACTAACATCTCTCCCTCACTCACTAAAAATCCGAACCCTCTCTCTCTCTCTCTCTGAGTTCAGATTTTCTCTTCTTCTTTTCTTCTACTCACATAAGGGAACCTCTATACCTAGGCAAAAAGGATCCCTATTATTATTATTATTTTTCTGTTCCCTCTTTTTCATATGAGCAGGAGCAAGGACAAGAACATTCTTATTGAAGCAGATCCAGAACCTGAAAGGACTCTGAAGAGGAAACTAAGAGAAGTTAAATTACAACAATCCAGCAAGCACCTTTCAGAAATTTTCGAACAGGAAGAGGAGATGGCAGCCGAAAATAATAATAATGCAAGGAGGATGCTTGGTGACTTTACTGCACCTAATTCCAATTTACATGGAAGAAGCATCTCCATCCCTGCCATTGGAGTAAACAATTTTGAGCTGAAACCTCAATTAGTTTTTCTAATGCAGCAAAACTGTAAGTTTCATGGACTTCCATCTGAAGATCCTTTTCAGTTCTTAACTGAATTTTTGCAGATCTGTGATACTGTTAAGACTAATGGAGTAGATCCTGAAGTCTACAGGCTCATGCTTTTCCCTTTTGCTGTAAGAGACAGAGCTAGAGTGTGGTTGGACTCTCAACCCAAAGATAGCCTGAACTCTTGGGATAAGCTGGTCACGGCTTTCTTAGCCAAGTTCTTTCCTCCTCAAAAGTTGAGCAAGCTTAGAGTGGATGTTCAAACCTTCAGACAGAAAGAAGGTGAATCCCTCTATGAAGCTTGGGAGAGATACAAACAACTGACCAAAAAGTGTCCTTCTGACATTTCAGAATGGACCATCCTGGATATATTCTATGATGGTCTGTCTGAATTAGCTAAGATGTCATTGGATACTTCTACAGGTGGATCCATTCACCTAAAGAAAACGCCTGCAGAAGCTCAAGAACTCATTGACATGGTTGCTAATAACTAGTTTATGTACACTTCTGAAAGGAATCGTGTGAGCAATGGGACGCCTCAGAAGAAGGGAGTTCTTGAAATTGATACTCTGAATGCCATATTGGCTCAGAACAAAATATTGATTCAGCAAGTCAACATGATTTCTCAGAGTCTGAATGGAATGCAAGCTGCATCCAACAGTACTCAAGAGGCACCTTCTGAAGAAGAGGCTTATGATCCTGAGAACCCTGCAATAGCAGAGGTGAATTACATGGGTGAACCATATAGAAACACCTATAATCCCTCATGGAGAAATCACCCAAATCTCTCTTGGAAGGATCAACAAAAGCCTCAACAAGGCTTTAATAATGGTGGAAGAAACAGGTTTAGCAATAGCAAGCCTTTTCCATCATCCACTCAGCAACAGACAGAGAACTCTGAACAAAATACCTCTAATTTAGCAAACTTAGTCTCTGATCTATCTAAGGCCACTGTGAGTTTCATGAATGAAATAAGGTCTTCCATTAGAAATTTGGAAGCACAAGTGGGCCAGCTGAGTAAGAAGATCACTGAAACTCCTCATAGTACTCTCCCAAGCAATACAGAAGAAAATCCAAAAGGAGAGTACAAGGCCATTGATATAACCATCATGGGCGAATCCAAAGAGGGAAAGGAGGACGTGAATCCCAAGGAGGAAGACCTCTTGGGACGTCCAGTGATCAACAAGGAGTTTCCCTTTGAGGAACCAAAGGAATCTGAGGCTCATCTAGAGACCATAGAGATTCCATTGAACCTCCTTATGCCTCTCTGTAATAGAGAAACTGGGAATCTTTGGGGTGCAAGCTGCTAAAATCTCATTAGAGATGGCAGACGATTCCAGAAAATAGGCTTATGGATAAGTAGAGGACATATTAGTAAAGGTTGAAGGCCTTTACATCCCTGCTGATTTCATAATCCTAGATACTGGGAAGGATGAGGATGAATCCATCATCCTTGGAAGATCCTTTCTAGGCACAGCAAGAGTTGTGATTGATGTTAACAGAGGTGAACTAGTCCTTCAATTGAATGAGGACTCCCTTGAGTTTAAAACTCAAGGACATCCTTCTGTAAACATGAAAAAGAGGCACAGTAAGCTTCTCTCACTGCAGAGTCAACCAAATCCCCCACAGTCAAACTCTAAGTTTGGTGTTGGGAGGCCACAACCAAACTCTAAGTTTGCTGTTGAACTCCCATATCCAAACTCTAAGTTTGGTGTTGGGGAGTCTCAACAATGCTCTGAACATCTGTGAGGCAAGACAAAAGCTTCCACCTCCGAGTCATGGAAGATGGAAAGATTCATCTCCAAAGCTCATCAAGACCACTTCTATGATGTTGTGGCCAAGAAGAAGGTGATCCCGAGGTCCCTTTCAAACTCAAGAGAAATGAGTATCCGGAGATCCGACATGAGATCCATAGAAGAGGTTGGGAAGTTCTAACAAACCCCATCCAACAAGTCGGAATTCTAATGGTTCAAGAGTTCTATGCCAATGCATGGATCACTAGGAACCATGATCAAAGTAAGAACACGAACCCAAAGAATTATCTCACCATGGTTCGGGGGAAATACTTAGATTTTATTCCGGAAAACGTGAGGTTGGCGTTTAACTTGCCCATGATGCAAGGAGATGCACGCCCCTACACTAGAAGGGTCAACTTTAATCAAAGGTTGGACCAAGTCCTCATGGACATATGTGTGGAAGGAGCTCAATGGAAGATTGACTCAAAAGGCAAACTGATTCAACTGAGAAGACTGGACCTTAAGCCTATAGCTAGAGGATGGTTGGAGTTCATTCAACTTTCAGTTGCTTGGGGACAAGCAATAATTTAAGTTTGGTGTTGTGATGAGCGGATAATTTATATGCTTTTTGGCATTGTTTTTTGTATGTTTTTAGTAGAATCTAGTTACTTTTAGGGTTATTTTCATTAGTTTTTATGTTTAATTCAAATTTCTGGATTTTACTATGAGTTTGTGTGTTTTTCTGTGATTTCAGGTATTTTCTGGTTGAAATTGAGGGACTTGAGCAAAAATCAGATTCAGAGGTTGAAGAAGGACTGCTGATGTTGTTGGATTCTGACCTCCCTGCACTCAAAGTGGATTTTCTGGAGCTACAGAACTCAAAATGGCGCGCTTTTATTTGCGTTGGAAAGTAGTCATCCAGGGCTTTCCAGCAATATATAATAGTCCATACTTTGGTCAGGTGTAGATGACCTAAATGGGCGTTGAACGCCAGTTCTACGCTGCAGTCTGGAGTTAAATGCCAGAAACATGTCACAAGCCAGAGTTGAACGCCAGAAATACGTTATAAACTGGCGTTCAACTCCAAAAGAGCCTCTGCACGTGTAACATTCAAGCTCAGCCCAAGCACACACCAAGTGGGCCCCGGAAGTGAATTTATGCATCAATTACTTACTTCTGTAAACCCTAGTAGCTAGTTTAGTATAAATAAGACTTTTTACTATTGTATTTTCATCATATAATCTTTGGAAGATCCTGGATTGTATTTTTGATCCTGTGATCTTGTTTTGGGGGCTGGCCATTCGGCCATGCCTGGACCTTTCACTTATGTATTTTCAACGGTAGAGTTTCTACACTCCATAGATTAAGGTGTGGAGCTCTGCTGTTCCTCATGAATTAATGCAAAGTACTACTGTTTTTCTATTCAATTCAACTTTTTCCACTTCTAAGATATTCATTCGCACTTTAACATGAATGTGATGAACGTGACAATCATCATCATTCCCCCAAGAACGCGTGCCTGACAACCACTTCCGTTCCACCTTAGATTGAATGATTATCTCTTGGATCTCTTAATCAGAATCTTCGTGGTATAAGCTAGATTGGTGGCGGCATTCATGAGAATCCGGAAAGTCTAAACCTTGTCTTTGGTATTTCGAGTAGGATTCTGGGATTGAATGACTGTGATGAACTTCAAACTCACGAATGCTGGGCGTAGTGACAGACGCAAAAGGAGGGTAAATCCTATTCCAGTATGATCGAGAACCTCAGATGATTAGCCGTGCTGTGACAGAGCATTTGGACCATTTTCACAAGAGGATAGGATGCAGCCATTGACCACGGTGATGCCTCCAGATGATTAGCCATGCAGTGACAGCGCACCGGACCATTTTCACAGAGAGGATGAAAAGTAGCCATTGACAATGGTGATGTCCTTACATAAAGCCAGCCATAGAAAGGAGTAAGACTGATTGAATGAAGACAGCAGGAAAGCAGAAGTTCAGAGGAACGAACGCATCTCCATACACTTATCTGAAATTCTCACCAATGATATACATAAGTATTTATATCTTTATTTTCTGTTTATTTATTATTTATTTTCGAAAGGCTGGCTGTAAAGCCATGTCTAAATTTATTTGGACTGGGGCTTCCAACCCAACATTATCAAGAGCAAGCCAGTTGTTGCTGATCCACCTGCTGCTGTTCCTGATCCACTTGATTTACATGCTAAAGCTTGACTGGCTATTAAGCCATGTCTAACCCTCAGATTGGAGCTTTAGAATAAGAGTTCAAGATTCTTGGAATTCATATTAAAAATTTTGGAATCCTTATTTTCTTTTTCACACTAATTTTTGAAAAATATAAAATAAAAATACAAAAAATTAATAAAATAAAAAAAAAATAAAAAATATTTTGTGTTTCTTATTTGAGTCTTGAGTCAATTTCAAGTTTGGTGTCAATTGCATACTCATCTTGCATTTTTCGAAAATTGCATTCATGCATTGCATTCATCATGATCTTCAAGTTGTTCTTGATAAACCTTCTTGATTGATCTTCATATTATAGTGTTTTGTGTTGTATGGTGTTTTTCATATGCATTCTTGAATTCTTAGTGTCTAAGCATTAAAGATTTCTAAGTTTGGTGTCTTGCATGTTTTCTTTGCATTGAAAAACTTTTCAAAAATATGTTCTTGATGTTCATCATGATCTTCAAAGTGTTCTTGGTGTTCATCTTGACATTCATAGCATTCTTGCATGCATTCATTGTTTTGATCCAAAATTTTCATGCATTGCATCATTTTCATGTTTTTCTCTTTCATCATTAAAAATTCAAAAATAAAAAATAATATATCTTTCCCTTTTTCTTCTCATAAATTCGAAAATTTGAATTGACTTTTTCAAAAATTTTTAAAATCTAGTTGTTCTTATAAGTCAAATCAAATTTTCAATTTAAAAATCTAATCTTTTTCAAAATCTTTTTCAAAAACCAAATCTTTTTCATTTTTCTTAGTTATTTTCGAAAATCTTAAAAATATTTTTCAAAACTCTTTTTCTTATCTTTATCACATAGTTTTCGAAAATAACATCATCAATTAATGTTTTGATTCAAAAATTTCAAGTTTGTTACTTGCTTGTTAAGAAAGATTCAAACTTTAAGTTCTAGAATCATATCTTGTGATATCTTGTGAATCAAGTCATTAATTGTGATTCTAAAAATCAAATCTTTTTCAAAAACTAATTTCAATCATATCTTTTCAAAAATATCTTCTTATCTTATTTTTTTTAAAAAATTTGATTTTAAAATATCTTTTCTAACTTATTATCTTCTTATCTTTTCAAAAATTGATTTTCAAAATTTGTTTCAACTAACTAACTAACTTTTTGTTTGTTTCTTATCTTTTTCAAAACTACCTAACTAACTCTCTCTCTCTAATTTTCGAAAATATCTCCCTCTTTTTCAAAATTCTTTTTAATTAACTAATTGTTTCAAAATTCAATTTTAATTTGTTTATTCTTTTAATTTTCAAAAATCACTAACCATTTTTCAAAAATAATTTTTGAAAATCTTTCTCTCTCATCTCCTTCTGTTTATTTATTCATCTACTAACATCTCTCCCTCACTCACTAAAAATCCGAACCCTCTCTCTCTCTCTCTCTGAGTTCAGATTTTCTTTTCTTCTTTTCTTCTACTCACATAAGGGAACCTCTATACCTAGGCAAAAAGGATCCCTATTATTATTATTATTTTTCTGTTTCCTCTTTTTCATATGAGCAGGAGCAAGGACAAGAACATTCTTATTGAAGCAGATCCAGAACCTAAAAGGACTCTGAAGAGGAAACTAAGAGAAGTTAAATTACAACAATCCAGCAAGCACTTTTCAGAAATTTTCGAACAGGAAGAGGAGATGGCAGCCGAAAATAATAATAATGCAAGGAGGATGCTTGGTGACTTTACTGCACCTAATTCTAATTTACATGGAAGAAGCATCTCCATCCCTGCCATTGGAGTAAACAATTTTGAGCTGAAACCTCAATTAGTTTCTCTAATGCAGCAATATTCTATGATGGTCTGTCTGAATTAGCTAAGATGTCATTGGATATTTCTGCAGGTGGATCCATTCACCTAAAGAAAATGCCTGCAGAAGCTCAAGAACTCATTGACATGGTTGCTAATAACTAGTTCATGTAAACTTCTGAGAGGAATCCTGTGAGCAATGGGACGCCTCAGAAGAAGAGAGTTCTTGAAATTGATACTCTGAATGCCATATTGGCTCAGAACAAAATATTGACTCAGCAAGTCAACATGATTTCTCAGAGTCTGAATGGAATGCAAGCTGCATCCAACAGTACTCAAGAGGCACCTTCTGAAGAAGAGGCTTATGATCCTGAGAACCCTGCAATAGCAGAGGTGAATTACATGGGTGAACCGTACATGGAGAAATCACCCAAATCTCTCTTGGAAGGATCAACAAAAGCCTCAACAAGGCTTTAATAATGGTGGAAGAAACAGGTTTAGCAATAGCAAGCCTTTTCCATCATCCACTCAGCAACAGATAGAGAACTCTGAACAAAATACCTCTAATTTAGCAAACTTAGTCTCTGATCTATCTAAGGCCACTGTGAGTTTCATGAATGAAACAAGTTCTTCCATTAGAAATTTGGAAGCACAAGTGGGCCAGCTGAGTAAGAAGATCACTGAAACTCCTCATAGTACTCTCCCAAGCAATACAGAAGAAAATCCAAAAGGAGAGTACAAGGCCATTGATATAACCATCATGGCCGAATCCAAAGAGGGAGAGGAGGACGTGAATCCCAAGGAAGACCCTTCCTAGCCACAGCAAGAGCTGTGATTGATGTTAACAGAGGTGAACTAGTCCTTCAATTGAATGAGGACTCTCTTGAGTTTAAAACTCAAGGACATCCTTCTGTAAACATGAAAAAGAGGCACAGTAAGCTTCTCTCACTGCAGAGTCAACCAAAGCCCCCACAGTCAAACTCTAAGTTTGGTGTTGGGAGGCCACAACCAAACTCTAAGTTTGGTGTTGAACTCCCATATCCAAACTCTAAGTTTGGTGTTGGGGAGTCTCAACAACGCTCTGAACATCTATGAGGCTCCATGAGAGCCCACTGTGAAGCTATTGACATTAAAGAAGCGCTTGTTGGGAGGCAACACAATCTTTATTTAATTATATTTTTATTAGTTATATATCTTCATAGGTTCATGATCATGTAGAGTCACAAAAACAACTGAAAAATTGAAAACGGAATCAAAAACAGCAGAAGAAAAATCACACCCTAGAGGAGGATTTCACTGGCGTTTAAACGCCAGTAAGGAGCATCTGTCTGGCGTTCAACGCCAGAACAGAGCATGTTTCTAGCGTTGAACGCCCGAAACAAGCAGCATCCTGGCGTTCAGACGCCAGAAATGCACAGTGAAGAAGAGCTAGCGCTGAACGCCAGAAACAAGCATCTGGTTGGCGTTCAATGCCAGAATTTCATGCAAAGGCATTTTACATGCCTAATGGGTGCAAGGATGCAAATCCTTGACACCTCAGGATCTGTGGACCCCACAGGATCATCTCAGCATCTGTGGACCCTACAGGATCCCCACCTACCACCACTCACTCTCTTCCCTCTTCTCAATGTTCATCCTCTCTTCCCAATAAACACTCTTCCCCAAAACTCTTCAGCAATCACCTCAATCTCTCTTCCCTATCACCACTTCACCACTCACATCATCCACTCTTCCCCATAAACCTACCTCATAAACTGCACCTACCTTCAAAATTCAAAATCAATTTCCCACCCAAACCCACCCATAAGGCCGAACCCTAACCCCCTCCCTTCCCTATATAAGCCCTCCATTCTTCTTTATTTTCACACAACACAACCCTCTCTTCCCCTTCTTGGCCGAATACACCTCTCCCTCCTCTCCTCCATATTTTCTTCTTCTTCTTCATCTATTCTTTCTTTTCTTGCTCGAGGGCGAGCAATATTCTATGTTTGGTGTGGTAAAAGCATAAGCTTTTTGTTTTTCCATTACCATTGATGGCACCCAAGACCGGAGAATCCTCTAGAAAAGGGAAAGGGAAGACAAAAGCTTCCACCTACGAGTCATGGGAGATGGAAAGATTCATCTCCAAAGCTCATCAAGACCACTTCTATGATGTTGTGGCCAAGAAGAAGGTGATCCCCGAGGTCCCTTTCAAACTCAAGAGAAATGAGTATCCGGAGATCTGACATGAGATCCATAGAAGAGGTTGGGAAGTTCTAACAAACCCCATCCAACAAGTCGAAATTCTAATGGTTCAAGAGTTCTACGCCAATGCATGGATCACTAGGAACCATGATCAAAGTAAGAACCCAAACCCAAAGAATTATATTACAATGGTTCAGGGGAAATACTTAGATTTTAGTCCGAAAAATGTGAGGTTGGCGTT
>NC_029794.2:55461289-55463377 GCF_000816755.2 Arachis ipaensis
ACAAGGAAGAGACATAGAAGAGCTCAAGGACATCATTGGTTCCTCAAGAAGGAAACGCCACCATCACTAATCATTCCTCATTCCTTGTTCTTAAATTCTCTTTTTTTTGTTTTCTTTATGTTAAGTGCTTATCCATGTTTGTGTCTTATTACATGATCATTAGTAATTAGTAATGTCTTAAAGATCACCTCTCTTAAATGAAAAATGTTTTAATTCAAAGAAGTACGAAGTACATGAGTTTCGAATTTATCCTTGAACTTAGTTTAATTATATTGATGTGGTGACAATACTTTTTGTTTTCTGAATGAATGCTTGAACAGTGCATGTGTCTTTTGAAGTTGTTGTTTAAGAATGTTAAATATTTTTGCTCTTGAAAGAACGATGACAAGGAGACATGTTATTTGATAATCTGAAAAATCATAAAAATGATTCTTAAAGCAAGAAAAAGCAGCATAAAACAAAGCTTGCAGAAAAAAAAATGGCGAAAAAAACTAGAAAGAAAAAGAAAAAGCAAGAAGAAAAAGCCAAAAGCTCTTAAAACCAAGAGGCAAGAGCAAAAAGCCAATAGCCCTTAAAACCAAAAGGCAAGGGTAAATAAAAAGGATCCCAAGGCTTTGAGCATCAATGGATAGGAGGGCCTAAAGGAATAAAATCCCGGTCTAAGCGTCTAAACCAAGTTGTCCCTAACCATGTGCTTGTGGCGTAAAGGTGTCAAGTGAAAACTTGAGACTGAGCGGTTAAAGTCAAGGTCCAAAGCAAAAGAAGAGTGTGCTTAAGAACCATGGACACCTCTAATTGGGGACTTTAGCAAAGCTGAGTCACAATTTGAAAAGGTTCACCCTGTTATGTGTCTGTGGCATTTATGTATCCGGTGGTAATACTGGAAAACAAAGTGCTTAGGGCCACGGCCAAGACTCATAAAGTAGTTGTGTGCAAGAATCATCATACTGAACTAGGAGAATCAATAACACTATCTGAACTCTGAGTTCCTATAGATGCCAATCATTCTGAACCTCAATGGATAAAGTGAGATGCCAAAACTATTCAAGAGGCAAAAAGCTACAAGTCCCGCTCATCTGATTGGAGCTATGTTTCATTGATAGTTTGGAATTTATAGTATATTCTCTTCTTTTTATCCTATTTGATTTTCAGTTGCTTGGGGACAAGCAACAATTTAAGTTTGGTGTTGTGATGAGCGGATAATTTATACGCTTTTTGGCATTGTTTTTAGTATATTTTTAGTAGAATCTAGTTACTTTTAGGGATGTTTTCATTAGTTTTTATGTTAAATTAACATTTCTGGACTTTACTATGAGTTTGTGTGTTTTTCGGTGATTTCAGGTATTTTCTGGCTGAAATTGAGGGACTTGAGCAAAAATCAGATTCAGAGGTTGAAGAAGGACTGCTGATGCTGTTGGATTCTGACCTCCCTACACTCAAAGTAGATTTTCTGGAGCTACAGAACTTAAAATGGCGCGCTTCCAATTGCGTTGGAAAGTAGACATCCAGGGCTTTCCAGCAATATATACTAGTCCATACTTTGGCCGGGTTTAGACGACCTAAATCGGCGTTGAACGCCAGTTCTACGCTGCAGTCTGGAGTTAAATGCCAGAAACACGTCACAAGCCAGAATTGAACGCCAGAAATACGTTACAAACTGGCGTTCAACTCCAAAAGAGCCTCTGCACGTGTAACATTCAAGCTCAGCCCAAGCACATACCAAGTGGGCCCCAGAAGTGGATTTATGCATCAATTACTTACTTCTGTAAACCCTAGTAGCTAGTTTATAAATAAGACTTTTTACTATTGTATTTACATCATATAATCTTTGGAAGATCCTGGATTGTATTTTTGATCCTGTGATCTCATTTTGGGGGCTGGCCATTCGGCCATGCCTGGACCTTTCACTTATGTATTTTCAACGGTAGAGTTTCTACACTCCATAGATTAAGGTGTGGAGCTCTGCTGTTCCTCATGAATTAATGCAAAGTACTACTATTTTTCTATTGAATTCAACTTGTTCCGCTTCTAAGATATTCATTCGCACTTCAACATGAATGTGATGAACGTGACAATCATCATCATTCC
>NC_029794.2:55465452-55468663 GCF_000816755.2 Arachis ipaensis
GGAAAGTCTAAACCTTGTCTGTGGTATTCCGAGTAGGACTCCGGGATTGAATGACTGTGACGAACTTCAAACTCGCGAATGCTGGGCGTAGTGACAGACGCAAAAGGAGGGTGAATCCTATTCCAGTATGATCGAGAACCTCAGATGATTAGCCGTGCTGTGACAGAGCATTTGGACCATTTTCACAAGAGTACAGGATGCAGCCATTGACCACGGTGATGCCTCCAGATGATTAGCCATGCAGTGACAGTGCATCGGACCATTTTCATAGAGAGGATGAAAAGTAGCCATTGACAATGGTGATGTCCTTACATAAAGCCAGCCATAGAAAGGAGTAAGACTGATTGGATGAAGACAGCAGGAAAGCAGAAGTTCAGAGGAACGAACGCATCTCCATACACTTATCTAAAATTCTCACCAATGATATACATAAGTATTTCTATCTTTATTTTATGTTTATTTATTATTTATTTTCGAAAACTCTATAATCAATTATTATCCGCCTGACTGAGATTTACAAGATGACCATAGCTTGCTTCATACCAACAATCTCCGTGGGATCGACCCTTACTCACGTAAGGTTTATTACTTGGACGATCCAGTGCACTTCCTGGTTAGTTTTATCGAAGTTGTGAATGAAAAACGATTTATTAAGACATGCGTACAGAGTTTTTTGCGTCATTGCCTGAGATCACAATTTCGTGCACCACTGGGGGTTCATCATTGTCCGATGAAAACAGAGTGATTAGGGTCACGGCCAAGACTCAGAATGCTGTGTTCAAGAATCAAAATAAGCTTAACTATGAAAGTCAATAATATCATCTTGATTCTAAGTTCCTAAAGATGCCAACATCTCTGAGTTTCAATGGATAGTGAGATGCCAAAACTATTCAGAAGCAAAAAGCTACTAAGTCTCGCTCATCTGATTGTAACTAAGCTTCATTTGAAACTTAGAAATTTATTTGTATCTTAATTTTCTTTTTATCCTACTATGTTTTTAGTTGCTTGGGGACAAGCAACGGTTTAAGTTTGATGTTGTGATGAGCGGATATTTTATGCGCTTTTTGACATCATTTTCATATAGTTTTTAGTAGTTTTTGTTTAGTTTTTATTAAGTTTTTATAGGTTTTAGTGTTAAAATCACATTTTTGGATTCAACTATGAGTTTTTGTATTTTTGGACAATTTTAAGTATTTTTCTGGCTGAAATTGTGGAGCTAGAGCAGAAGTCTGATTCAGAGACAAAGAAAGCACTGCAGATGCTATCTAGATCTGACCTGCCTGCATTCAGAAGAGCTTTTCTAGAGCTACAGAAGTCCAAATGGCGCGCTCTTAAAAGCTATGAAAAGCTGACTTCTAGAACTTTGCAAGAATATATAATAGTTCATACTTTATTGCGGATTAGAAGGCCCAAAACTGGCATCCAATGCCATCTTCTAGCCCCAATCCAGGCGTCCAGCGTCCAAAGGCCCAGACAGGACCCCCTAGCTGGCATTCCATTCCCAAGGAGCCTCATAGCACATGGATCTCATTGAAGCTCAGCCTAAACACTCACCAAGTGGGCCCTAGAAGTGGATTTTAGCACTAAAAATACTGTTGTACCCTTACTAGTCATTAGCTTAGTATTTAAGGGATTTTATTCATGTCATTCAGACAACTTACATCACTTTCTCTCATTATACACATTTATCATTGTGTTTTATCTCAGTATGAGTTTCTAAACCTCCTAGGTTGAGGGGAGGAGCCCTGTTGAGTCCTATGAATTAATAAAAGTACTATTTCTTCTTTTTCGATCCGTCATTAATCTATCTCTAAGATGTATATCCGATCTTCATTGTGATGAACAGGATGATCTAAAAAATTAGCTCTCTTCATCACACTAAGATGAACGTCACAGACAAACACTCGCATCTACTTGGGTTCATGTGAGTACCTGGAAGAAAAGCACGAGCCAACAGATATGGTTATACATCTCTCAAACGGTTAATCTACGATTTCGTTGGGGACTTCTCGAGACACCAGATCAGCCGATCTCTGGGGAGATTAAGGTCTCCGTGGTATAGGCTAGAATCCAATCAAAAAATTTGATAGCTAGAATTATTGTCGGTCTAGAATTTCTCTTAATAGAAATAAAACTTCATTGTAAGGATAGTTCCAAACTAACTAATAACTCTCAATCAAATTTCAAAGAATTGGTTGTCACAAAGTTCAACACCAATAAAAGTAAACCGAAGTATTCAAACCTCGGGTCATCTCACAAGAAATGGGCAAACATGTGCATCAACATTAGTTAGAATTCCGAGGTTGGGAGTCATGATCAAGAAATTAAACTACTAGACTTAATGATGCCAGGGCATTTCGGCCAGTTTCACTGACCTTTTCTTTACTGTTTTAGGGTAGTTTCATGCATTTTCTTAGGAAATAAGCAAGTTTTGGGTAGAATTTCACTTACATCTTGATTCAAGCAAACATTGTGAATTTTATATGATTTCATGAGAATTATGCATGAATTTAATAACAAATTGGATGATGCATGACTCATAACTTGGATTAGAGATTTGATGCACTTTATTTACTTGATTTCAGGACAAAGGAGGCAAGGAAAAGCCACGTTAGTAGCCACGTTAGTCTAACTAACCTGACCACTAACGTGGAATGGGAGCTAGCTTGCAACGTTAATGAGAAAAGTGATCGCCAATAACGTCTTCGAAGCCATCATAGCCCACGTTAAGAGTCACGTTAACTAAGTTAACATGAACTCTAACGTGGAAGAAGGAAATGAAGCCAACGTTAGTGACACTCACCTTTGTCACTAACGTTGGACTAAGCCCATATTGGCTACGTTAAGAGCCACGTTAACTTCGTGAACTCTAACATGGAAGGAGCAAGGAATCGCCAGCGTTAGTGACACTCACTTTTGTCACTAACGTTGGGCTAAGCCACTATGAGCCACGTTAGTTACCACGTTAAGTGCATTAACGTGGAAGCTAACGTGGAGGAAAGGATGATGAGCCAATGTTAGTGACACTCACCTTTGTCAATAACGTTGGAGATGGCAATCAACACCATGTTAGTGGTCACGTTAATGTAATTAACGTGAGACAGTAACATGGGAAAGGGGCGTTTTGGAGCGTTAGTGAAAAAGGTAGGTGTCACTAACGCTCTCGAAAATTTGGCAAGCCTACGTTAAAGGTCACGTTAACTATACTAAC
>NC_029794.2:55475654-55487912 GCF_000816755.2 Arachis ipaensis
ATCTTATTAATCTGGGCTTAGATTCTTGTTTGGTAAGCAAGTATTTGAGTGTTGCATGATCAGTGAATACAATTACTTTAGAGCCAATAAGATATAATCTAAACTTATCAAAAGCAAAGACTATGGCTAAAAGTTCTTTCTCCGTGGTGGTGTAGTTCCTTTGATTCTCATTAAGGACCTTGCTAGCATAGTAAATAACATATACTAGCTTATCTTTCCTCTGTCCTAGAATGGCACCGACAGCAAAATCAGATGCATCACACATTAATTCAAAAGGAAGATCCTAGCTAGGTAGTGCTATAATAGGTGCAGAGAAGAGTCTCTTCTTAAGCTCATCAAAGGCTACCATGTACTCTTTATCAAAAACAAAAGGAGTATTTGAGACAAGTAGGTTGCTAAGGGGTTTTGCAATCTTTGAAAAATCTTTGATAAACCTCCTATCGAACCCAGCGTGTCCTAAAAAACTCCTGATTGCCGTGACATTGCATGGTGGAGGTAATTTCTCAATTACTTCCACATTTGCCTTGTCTACTTCTATGCCATTTTTTTAAATCTTGTGACCAAGAATCACCCCTTCAGTTACCATAGAGTGGCACTTCTCCCAGTTCAAAACCAGGTTGGTTTCTTGGCACCTTTTTAGAACAAGAGCAAGATGGCATAGGCAATCAAAGTATGAGTTTCCTAGACTTAAAGACTTAATGATGCCAGGGCATTTCGGCCAGTTTCACTGACCTTTTCTTTACTGTTTTAGGGTAGTTTCATGCATTTTCTAAGCAAGTTTATAAGCAAGTTTTGGGTAGAATTTCACTTACATCTTGATTCAAGCAAACATTGTGAATTTTATATGATTTCATGAGAATTATGCATGAATTTAATAACAAATTGGATGATGCATGACTCATAACTTGGATTAGAGATTTGATGCACTTTATTTACTTGATTTCAGGACAAAGGAGGCAAGGAAAAGCCACGTTAGTAGCCACGTTAGTCTAACTAACCTGACCACTAACGTGGAATGGGAGCTAGCTTGCAACGTTAATGAGAAAAGTGATCGCCAATAACGTCTTCGAAGCCATCATAGCCCACATTAAATACCACGTTAACTACATTAACGTGGTAGTTAACGTGGAGGAAAAGGAAGCTCCAAGTGTTAGTGGTAAAAGTGAGTGCCACTAACGCTCCAAAAAGGGCAATTGGCCACGTTAAGAGTCACGTTAACTCAGTTAACGTGAACTCTAACGTGGAAGAGAAAGATGATGCCAACGTTAGTGACACTCACCTTTGTCACTAACGTTGGACTAAGCCCATATTGGCTACGTCTAGAGCCACGTTAACTTAGTTACGTGAACATTAACGTGGAAGGAGCAAGGAATCGCCAACGTTAGTGACACTCATCTTTGTCATTAACGTTGGATTAAGCCACCATGAGCCACGTTAGTTACCACCTTAATTACATTAACGTGGAAGCTAACGTGAAAGAAAGGGATGGTGAGCCAACGTTAGGGACACTCACTTTTGTCACTAACGTTGGAGATGGCAATCAACACCACGTTAGTGGTCACGTTAATGCAATTAACATGAGGCACTAACGTGAGAAAGGGGTGTTTTGGAGCGTTAGTGAAAAAGGTAGGTGTCACTAACGCTCTAGAAGATTTGGCAAGCCTACGTTAAAGGTCACATTAACTATACTAACGTGAACTCTAACGTAGGGAGAAAGGGGTACTCTCAACGTTATTGGGAAAGGTAAACCCCAGTAACGTTTGCGAAGGGCCAAGAGGCAACGTTAGTGGTCACGTTAGTGCCACTAACGTTGAAGTTAACGTGGACCATTTTGGGTTAGGAACGTTAGTGAAAAAGGTTATTGTCACTAACGTTCTCGACCCCACATTTTCACTTAACGTTAACTCCACTGACGCCCTAAGCTAAAGTCCATGCCTATTGCACACTTTCTCTGCAAGTGAAGCTGAGCCCACTAAAGATGATAACTGCTTCAACTCAAGATCCAAAGGCCCATATCCAAGACTTGAAGAGCCAACTAGAAGATCAGAAGAGTAGTATAAATAGGAGTAGTTTTGAACTAGAGAGAAGCTTTTGGATTGAGAGGACTACTCTCTGTATAATTTTACTTTCTCTGCAACTTCTAGTTTTACTTTCAGAATGCATTCTCCATCTTTCTTTTCTATTCCTATAGATATGAACAACTAAACCCTTTCATTGGGTTAGGGAGCTCTGTTGTAATTTGATGGATCAATAATAGTTTTCATTATCCTTCCTCTTTCTTTTCTCTTGATTTTACTAGAAAGCTTTCAATCTTTATCCAATTGGGTAGTTATCTTGGAAAAGAAGCTATTCATACTTGGATCTCTTCGGAACCTTGGAAGAAGAATGAAGAGATCATGCTAGAAATGCTTTCTCATGTTGGACCAAATTGGGATCTGGATGGATATAGTGACATATAATCCTACCAACATTTTGATTTGGAAATGCATATGGTATAATCAGTAACCACACTTCATCTCTTCTCATGAGCAATTAGACCAAGGAATTGGCTATTGATCAAGATTTGAGAGATTGAATTACCAAGGAATTGGAATTCAATCACTTAAGATTGCCAAGGATATCAATGAATGCATTGATTGAGGAAGAGATGAAGATGAACTTGATCTGGAGAATACAACATCTTCTGAGCCCAATGAAATCCCCATTTCTGATCTTACCCATTCTCTTTAATTTCTACAATTTACTTTCATGCTAAATTCCCCATTCCCCATTTAAGATTCTGCAATTTACTTTCTGTCATTTATATTCAGCTCTTTATTCCCGGCATTTACATTTTCTGCTATTTACTTTCCGCCATTTAATTTCCTGCAACTCTCACATTAAATTCTGCTTAGCTCAACTAGAACATTCCTCTAATTAAAGTTGATTGACCAATGAATCCCTGTGGGATTCGACCTCACTCTATTGTGAGTTTTTACTTGATGACAATTCGGTATACTTGCCGAGGGAAATTGTTGAGAGACAATTCGGTATACTCTATGGTGCCGTTGCTGGGGATTGATTTTGTATCAACAATTATTAAATTGGTGGATAACTAGATTGAGCATTTTTTTTTATTTTGTTTAATTTCATTTTAGTAATTCACTTTCAGTTTAGTTGTTTTCTTCCTTTTCCCCTACCCTTTTCTTAGTTGTTTACAATTCAGTTCAGTAACCCACTAACTGTTTGATATATTGCATCACTCACACTAACAGCATTTCAAACAAGAATACTTTATGCATCTACCCCTTCTTGCTTTTGCCTTGTTGGTTGTATGACAGGTAGAAGAAGCGGTGCTTCAACTTCCTTTGATTCTGAACCTGGGAGGACCTTCCTTAGATTAAGGAGGGAAGCAAGAGGAAAGAGAGTAGTTGGTACGGAGGAAGAAGAGAAGTATTTTGAACCAAACATGGATGAGAATATGGAGAACCATCATGAAGAAGAGGCTCACAACCATGGCAGAGAAGGCCCAGTGCATCATGCTGGACAAGAAAGAAGAGTTCTGGGATCTTACATCAATCCAAACCCAGGAAACTATGGAAGTAGCATCCAAAAGCCAACCATACATGCCAACAACTTTGAACTAAAGCCACAGCTCATTACCCTTGTTCAGAACAACTGTTCATTCGGAGGAAGTGTTCAAGAAGATCCCAATCAACATCTAACCACCTTCCTGAGGATATGTGACACTGTGAAGTCTAATGGTGTTCATCCTGACACCTACAGACTACTTCTATTCCCCTTCTCACTCAAGGACAAGGCATCTAAATGGCTGGAATCCTTCCCGAAGGAAAGCTTAACAACCTGGGAAGATATAGTGAACAAATTCATGGCGAGATTCTATTCTCTTCAAAGAATCAACAGGTTGAGAGCTGAGGTTCAAACTTTAAGGCAACAGGATGGTGAGACTCTCTATGAAGCATGGGAGAGGTTTAAGGATCTGACAAGAAGGTGCCCACCAGATATGTTCAATGAATGGGTACAGCTACACATTTTCTATAAAGGTCTTTCTTATGAATCAAAGAAGGCAGTAGATCACTCATCCGGGGGATCTCTGAACAAGAAGAAGACCATTGAAAAAGCCATAGATATTATTGAGACTGTAGCTGAGAATGACTACTTCTATGCCTCTGAAAGAGGCAACACTAGAGGAGTAATTGAGTTAAACAATGTGGATGCACTGCTGGCCCAGAACAAGTTGATTACCAAGCAGCTGGCTGACCTTACCAAGAAGATGGAGAGGAACCAAGTAGCAGCAATCACCACCTCATCAGCAACTCAAGAAGGAGTAAATGCAGAGGCAGAGGGTGATCAGGAACAAGCCAACTATATTGGAAACTCACCCAGGCAGGCACATGATCCATACTCCAAGACTTACAATCCTGGTTGGAGGAACCACCCAAACTTTGGGTGGGGAAATCAACAAGACCAAGGCCAAGATCAGAGACGCCACAACCCCAACAACAATGCAGCTCACCAACATTCCACACAGAGATCATATTAGCACCCACCTAACAACACACCTCAACATCCATACCAAAGCCAAAATGGCCGTTCTCATCCCTCCAATCTCAACTCACCATCATCCGAGGACAGACTCTCAAGGATTGAGACCCTACTTGAAGTTATATGTAAGGAGGTCCAGGACAGTAAAGTGCTCTGAGAGGAAGTGTGGTCCAATATGCAGAATCAAGATGCTGCCATCAAGAAACTTGAGACACAAATTGGCTACCTATTCAAGCAAATTCCCAGCCATAACCTGTGCAGCAACACTGATCCAAACCCAAGAGAGGAATGTCAGGCTATCACCCTCAGAAGTGGGAAGGAATTCAAGGAAATTCCCAAGAATTCACAAGAGAAGAACTCAAATGAAAAGGAAAAGGAGCGAGACGAAGTCCAAATTCCCATTCCCAGTTCACAACAAAAAGGAGAAATACTAAAGCCAGACGTCCCAAAAGCTCCATACCCTCAGCAATTAAAGAAGAAGGGGGACGACAACCAGTTCTTGAGATTTTCGGAAATCTTCAAGAAACTACAAATCAACATACCCTTTGCTGAAGCAATAGAGCAAATGCCGCTCTAAGCCAAGTTTTTAAAGGAATTAATGACTAAGAAGAGAAGCTGGAAGAGTAATGAGACCGTGATACTAACCGAAGAATGTAGTGCCATCATTCAACACAAACTACCCCAGAAATTGAAGGACCCTGGGAGTTTCCAAATCCCTTGCATTATAGGGAAAATCACAGTGGAAAAGGCTCTGTGTGACTTAGGAGCCAGCATAAATCTGATGTCAGTAGCTATAATGAGAAAAATGAGGATTGAGGAGGCTAAGCCAACAAAAATGGCCCTACAACTGGCAGACCGATCATTCAAGTTTCCTCATGGCATAATAGAAGATTTGCTGGTAAAGGTAGGAGATTTCATCTTCCCAGCAGACTTTGTAGTGCTGGACATGTAGGAGGAAGCCAAAGCCTCCATCATCCTGTGTAGACCGTTCTTGGCCACTGCTGGAGCTGTCATTGACGTTCAAAAAGGTGAACTCACTCTGAGATTACACAATGAAAAAATGACATTCAATGTGTTCAAGGCCATGAGTTACCCACCAGAACCATTGGGCGAATGTATGAGATTGGATTCATTGGAAGATGCAGTATAGGAGATCTTTGAAGAAGAAGAACTTGAAGGGTTAACAGAGGAGGAATCAACATCTAGCGAAGAGGCTGCAACAGCAGAGATTCATAAACAGGGTGCACCAAAGGAAGAGAATGAAAAGATAGAAGCACCCAAACTTGAACTCAAAGCTCTGCCACCCACTCTCAAATATGCATACTTAGGAGAGAGTGAAAGTTACCCAGTGATCATAAACTAATCCCTTAACCGAGATCAAGAGGATGAATTACTCCAAGTATTGCGAAAGCATAAGGATGCCATTGGATGGACCCTCGCTGACCTTAAAAGAATCAGTTCGGCCATATCAATGCATAAGATACTGTTGGAAAATGATGCCAAACCATCCATTCAACCTCAAAGGAGGCTGAATCCAGTCATGAAGGAAGTGGTACAGAAAGAAGTTATAAAGTTATGACAGGGAAGGGTAATCTACCTGATCTCCGACAGCACATGGGTCAGCCCCGTGTAAGTTGTCCCAAAAAAGGGAGGAATCACTGTAGTCCCCAATGAGAAGAACGAACTAATCCCTATAAGGACCATCACAGGATGGTGGATGTGCATAGACTACAGAAAACTCAATGAAGCTACAAGAAAAGATCATTTCCCCCTTCCTTTCATGGATCAGATGCTGGAAAGACTTGCAAGACACGCTTACTACTGTTTTCTCGATGGTTATTCAGGATATAACCAAATAGTGCTTGATCCGAGAGACCAAGAGAAAACCTCATTCACTTGCCCATATAGATTGTTTGCCTATAGGCGCATGCCATTTGGGCTATGTAATGCACCTGCAACTTTTCAACGCTGCATTCTCTCCATTTTTTCAGATATGATAGAAAAATTCATTGAAGTCTTTATGGATGACTTTTCGGTATTCAGAGATTCCTTCTCTAATTGCCTAAATTACTTGGCCCTGGTATTAAAAAGATGTCAAGAGACCAACTTGGTCTTGAACTGGGAGAAATGTCACTTTATGGCGACAGGGGGAATAGTTCTTGGCCAAAAGGTTTCTAACCGAGGCATTGAGGTAGACAGAGCTAAGGTGGAACTCATTAAAAAATTACACCCACCAAGTGATGTCAAGGCAATTAGGAGCTTTTTAGGGCATGCCGGCTTTTACAGAAGGTTTATTAAAGATTTTTCAAAGATAGCCAAGCCCTTAAGCAATCTCCTTGTATCTGATACACCATTTGTCTTTGATGAAAAATGCATGCTAGCATTCGAAAACTTGAAAAAGAGGCTGTCTTCTGCCCCTATCATTTCCCCACCAGATTGGAACTTACCATTTGAACTGATGTGTGATGCATCTGGTTTTGCAGTAGGGGCAGTGTTAGGGCAGAGGAAAGATAACTTAGTCCATGTGATATACTATGCCGGCAAAGTCCTCAATGACACTCAAAGAAATTACACCACCACTGAAAAGGAGTTGCTGGCAATAGTTTTTGCTTTTGACAAGTTTAGATCATACCTCATTGGTGCCAATGTGGTTGTTTTCACAGACCACACAGCACTTAAATATTTGTTTGCCAAGCAGGAATCAAAACCAAGACTGATAAGGTGGATCTTATTGTTGCAGGAATTCAATATTGAGATTAGAGACAAGAAGGGAGTAGAGAACAAGGTAGCCGATCACCTGTCCAGGATCCCTCATGACAAAGATGGAACACATGATACAAGTGTGAATGAATATTTCCCAGATGAGCAGTTAATGACGGTTCACAAAGCACCCTGGTTTGCAAACATTGCCAATTTCAAGGCAACTGGGGCTTTACCTCCGGAGATCAACAAACATCAAAAGAGAAAGCTCATCAATGACGCAAAATATTTTGTCTGGGATGAGCCATATCTCTTCAAGAAGTGTTCAGATGGAATCCTGAGAAGATGTGTTTCAGAAGAAGAAGGAAAAGAGGTCCTATGGAACTGTCATGGCTCATGCTATGGAAGCCACTTTGGAGGGAAAAGAACTGCAGCCAAGGTGTTACAGAGTGGATTCTTTTGGCCCACCCTTTTCAAGGATGCCAAGAAAGTAGCAAAGAACTACAATGAATGCCAAAGAGATGGAAACCTACCCAAAAAAAATGAGATGCCACAGAATTTCATCTTAGAACTGGAACTGTTTGATGTGTGGAGAATCGATTTCATGGGACCATTTCCAACCTCATATGCAAACAAATACATCTTGGTAGCAGTGGATTACGTTTTCAAGTGGGTAGAGGCTATTGCAACCACAACGAATGACAACAAGGTAGTCATGAACTTCCTCAGGAAGAACATCTTTAGCGAGTTCGGAGTCCCCCGAGCACTCATCAGTGATGGAGGGAGCCATTTTTGTAACAGACCACTAGAAGCGCTCCTCCTATGATACGGGGTGAAACACAAGATTGCCATGCCTTACCACCCCCAATCAAGTGGGCAAACTGAGATATCCAACAGAGAGCTAAAAAGGATTCTAGAAAAGACTGTGGGAGCATCAAGAAAGGATTGGTCGAAGAAGTTGGATGATGCTCTTTGGGCATACAGAACGGCATTCAAAACACCAATCGGGATGTCCCCATATCAACTGGTGTATGGAAAATCTTGTCATTTACCATTGGAGCTGGAACACAAAGCCCTCTGGGCTCTCAAGCTACTAAATTTTGATAGCGTTGCTGCTCGTGAAAAGAGGGTCTTGCAGCTGCAGGAAATGGAGGAGTTCAGATCTCAAGCCTATGAAAATGCCAAGATTTATAAAGAAAAGGCAAAGAGAAGGCACGACCTCCATCTGGCACCCAGAAGCTTCGAAAAAGGACAGCATGTGCTCCTCTACAATTCCAAATTAAGACTTTTCCTTGGGAAACTCAAATCAAGGTGGTCAGGACCCTTTCTTGTCACAAAGGTCTCACCGTATGGACACATAGAAATCATGGAGGAAAGTTCAAAGAGGACGTTCTCTGTGAACGGACAAAGGCTCAAGCACTATATGGGCAACATGGAGGAGAGCCCAAAAATGAAATATCATCTCAACTGATGGAGAAATCATCGAGCTAGCGACGCTAAAAGAGCGCTTCGTTGGGAGGCAACCCAACCTAAGGTAGTTTCCTTTTCATGATCATCTCAATAAAGGATATAAGCAGTTTCCCTCGTATTGTGAGGAGCCAAGTTTGGTGTTGTACACCAAACCAATCCAAAAGTGAATGTGTAATTCTAAGTTTGGTGTTCCACCAAAGATTTCAGTTAGAATCAAATTACACCTCCTCAATGGCAAGCTACTAGCCCCAACCAATCAGTAAAACTGCTTAACAATAGTTTAGTTTCTATTTCATAGTTGTTTTATCAATAAAAGCAGAATGAGGTTATACATTAGGCAATGAAGTAAGTTTGGTGTTCACACACCAAATTAAGTCCAGAAATTCACAAGCATACATGCATGCTAACTATTTCTCAAGTGCTTTGGGAACAAGCAACTTCCAACAACTTTATAGGAATCTTCTGGAGAAATGGTGCACCATCATCCAAGGAAGTGAAGAAGGATGCAAAAACTATGGATGATGACAAAGGGATAGCTAGAAGCCACCACCCGAAGGTTGTATTATTACTTGACTCCATATACTTGGAATGCAAAAAAATTGGAAGTCTGAATGTGCCCTTGACTAATAGTTACTCTTTAGTTTAAATCATTAGAATTTAATGTTTATTCTCCTTGCGTTTGTCACATGTGTGCTATTCCAAGTTACCTGTTTTCATTTTTCACCTTGCTTACTTGTATGCTTATACTTTTGAATCAAATAGAAAGAGAATTTGTGCTATGAAAGACTAGAGTGAGGTTCATATTGTGGAGTAAGTTCCTAAGTTTGTGGTGTGGTAATATATTAGCTAAGTTGGTTCACCAACAAGGTAGGAAGGCAACTATCTCTCCTGAAGTCATATGCTTGAAACACTCCCCATGAGACCAGCTAAATAACAAGATCCTAATAAGAAAAAAAGAAAAGAATAATAAGAGTTGAAAAAGAAAGAAAAGTAATAAGAAATAAGGCTAGACACCAAAGGCTTGAATCTTGAGGGATGTGTCTGTGGTGCTCTTGTACCAACGATCTTCTTGGATGAATAAGTTCTTAGGAGTGCTTCATCACTTTGTAACTTGGGTTAACTAACCCGGGATTATCAACTGAAAATCCACTATCAAGAGCAACATTGCTACAGAACATTTAGTAACCCAAAGAGGTGCTGGACACCAAGGCCTCAAGGAAAGAAAATAACAAACCATGTGCGTGTGGTGTGCATGTATGGGGGAGAGAGACTTGAGGGAGTAAGTCCTTAGGGGTGTTTCAACACCTAGCACCTTGAACCAACTGGTTCGGGAGTGTTAGCTTAAAGCTTATTTTAAAGAGTCGCCCCCTCACAGAGCACTTATCCTAAGGATGCAATAAACCTTGAAAAGACAAAGGGATCAACAAATAAAAGTCTCAAAGGGTGCAATCAAGTGAGTATTCCAGGGCATGATAAAGGTCTGAAAGCCAGTAAAGGAATGAACCTAAGTTGCTATGCATGAAACCCCATAAAACCAAGGACATGACTTACACAATAATGATTCATTCCTCATTTCATTTCATTCATAATTCTCATGTTTCAGTACTTGCTTAGGGACAAGCAAGCTTTAAGTTTGGTGTTGTGATGCCAGGGCATTTCGGCCAGTTTCACTGACCTTTTCTTTACTGTTTTAGGGTAGTTTCATGCATTTTCTTAGGAAATAAGCAAGTTTTGGGTAGAATTTCACTTACATCTTGATTCAAGCAAACATTATGAATTTTATATAATTTCATGAGAATTATGCATGAATTTAATGACAAATTGGATGATGCATGACTCATAACTTGGATTAGAGCTTTGATGCACTTTATTTGCTTGATTTCAGGACAAAGGAGGCAAGAAAAAGCACGTTAGTAGCCACGTTAGTTTAACTAACATGACCACTAACGTGGAATGGGAGCTAGCTTGCAACATTAATGAGAAAAGTGATCGCCAATAACGTCTTCAAAGCCATCATAGCCCACGTTAAATACCACGTTAACTACATTAACGTGGTAGTTAACGTGGAGGAAAAGGAAGCTCCAAGCGTTAGTGGTAAAAGTAAGTGCCACTAACGCTCCAAAAAGGGCAATTGGCTACGTTAAGAGTCACGTTAACTCAGTTAACGTGAACTCTAACGTGGAAGAGAAAGATAATGCCAATGTTAGTGACACTCACCTTTGTCACTAACGTTGGACTAAGCCCATATTGGCTACGTTAAGAGCCACGTTAACTTAGTTAACGTGAACTTTAACGTGGAAGGAGCAAGGAATCGCCAACGTTAGTGACACTCACCTTTGTCACTAACGTTGGACTAAGCCACCATAAACCACGTTAGTTACCACATTAATTACATTAACATGGAAGCTAACGTGGAGGATAGGGATGATGAGCCAACGTTAGTGACACTCACCTTTGTCACTAACATTGGAGATAGCAACCAACACCACCTTAGTGGTCACGTTAATGTAATTAACGTGAGGCACTAACGTAGGAAAGGGGCGTTTTGGAGCATTAGTGAAAAAGGTAGGTGTCACTAACGCTCTCGAAGATTTGGCAAGCCTACGTTAAAGGTCCCGTTAACTATACTAACGTGAACTCTAACGTAGGGAGAAAGGGGTACTCTCAATGTTATTGGGAAAGGTAAACCCTAGTAACGTTTGCGAAGGGCCAAGAGGCAACGTTAGTGGTCACGTTAGTGCCACTAACGTTGAAGTTAACATGGACCATTTTGGGTTAGGAATGTTAGTGAAAAAGGTGATTGTCACTAACGTTCTCGACCCCACATTTTTACTTAACATTAACACCACTAACGCCCTAAGCTAAGTCAATGCCTTACTGCACACTTTCTCTGCAAGTGAAGCTGAGCCCACTAAAGATGATAACTACTTCAACTCAAGATCCAAAGGCCCATATCCAAGACTTGAAGAAGCAACTAGAAGATCAGAAGAACAGTATAAATAGGGAGAACTTTGAACTAGAAGAGAGCTTTTGGCATTATTAGAATTACTCTCTGTATTTTTTACTTTCTCTGTAACTTCTAGTTAACTTTTCAGAATGCATTCTACATCTTTGTTTTCCATTCCCAGAGCTATGAACAACTAAACCCCTTTCATTGGGTTAGGGAGCTCTGTTGTAATTTGATGGATCAATAATAGTTTTTATTATCCTTCCTCTTTCTTTTCTCTTGATTTTACTAGAAAGCTTTCAATTTTCATCCAATTGGGTAGTTATCTTAGAAAAGAAGCTATTCATACTTGGATCTCTTCGGAACCTTGGAAGAGGAATGAAGAGATCATGCTAGAAATGCTTTCTCATGTTGGACCAAATTGGGGTTTGGATGGATATAGTGACATATAATCCTACCAACACTTTGATTTGGAAATACATGTGGTATAATCAGTGACCATACCTCATCTCTTCTCATGAGCAATTGGACCAAGGAATTGGCTATTGATCAAGATTTGAGAGATTGAATTACCAAGGAATTGGAATTCAGTCACT
>NC_029794.2:55488504-55496022 GCF_000816755.2 Arachis ipaensis
AAAAAGGTGATTGTCACTAACGTTCTCGACCCCACATTTTCACTTAACATTAACACCACTAACGCCCTAAGCTAAAGTCCATGCCTACTGCACACTTTCTCTGCAAGTGAAGCTGAGCCCACTAAAGATGATAACTACTTCAACTCAAGATCCAAAGGCCCATATCCAAGACTTGAAGAGCCAACTAGAAGATCAGAAGAGTAGTATAAATAGGAGTAGTTTTGAACTAGAGAGAAGCTTTTGGATTGAGAGGACTACACTCTGTATAATTTTACTTTCTCTATAACTTCTAGTTTTACTTTCAGAATGCATTCTCCATCTTTGTTTTCTATTCCTAGAGCTATGAACAACTAAACCCCTTTCATTGGGTTAGGGAGCTCTGTTGTAATTTGATGGATCAATAATAGTTTTTATTATCCTTCCTCTTTCTTTTCTCTTGATTTTACTAGAAAGCTTTCAATTTTCATCCAATTGGGTAGTTATCTTAGAAAAGAAGCTATTCATACTTGGATCTCTTCGGAACCTTGGAAGAGGAATGAAGAGATTATGCTAGAGATGCTTTCTCATGTTAGACCAAATTGGGATCTGGATGGATATAGTGACATATAATCCTACCAACATTTTGATTTGGAAATACATGTGGTATAATCAGTGACCACACTTCATCTCTTCTCATGAGCAATTAGACCAAGGAATTGGCTATTGATCAAGATTTGATAGATTGAATTACCAAGGAATTGGAATTCAATCACTTAAGATTGCCAAGGAGATCAATGAATGCATTGATTGAGGAAGAGATAAAGATGAACTTGATCCGGAGAATACAACATCTCCTGAGCCCAATGAACTCCCCATTTCTGATCTTACCCATTCTCTTTAATTTCTGCAATTTACTTTCAAGCTAAATTCCCCATTCCCCATTTAAGATTCTGCAATTTACTTTCCGTCATTTATATTCAGCTCTTTATTCCCGGCAATTACATTTTCTGCTATTTACTTTTCGCCATTTAATTTCCTGCAACTCTCACATCAAATTCTGCTTAGCTCAACTAGAACATTCCTCTAATTAAAGTTGATTGACCAATGAATCCCTGTGGGATTTGACCTCACTCTATTGTGAGTTTTTACTTGACGACAATTCGGTATACTTGCTGAGGGAAATTATTAAGAGACAAGTTTCCGTGCATCACTTAACAAGCAAGAAATCTTAAATTGCAAGAAACTAAATCAAGTAACTAGAGCAAGGTATGAGCAATTTCAATTTAACAAGAGAACATCCAATATAATTCTATTCTAAAACTAAGCAAGTAACTATAACTAGAATTAATGCAGTTGAAATTTTTGGTTTTCAAATATGAATAATAAAAGGAAGTCTTGGCTATGCATAGGAATTGGGGTCACCATCCTTGTCTAATAACCATATCTTGACAATTGTGAGGAACCAAGCTCATCAAGTTTACTTCTATACTTGATGTATATCAAATGGCTTGATCAACATCAATCCATAAGTCCTAACCTAGCTACTAATTGACTTAGTAGTAGGCTAGTGTCAATGGTTATCCAATTGACCACTAAACGTTCTCAAATCACCAAATCCATTAGACCCAATGACTCAAGTTTGCCCAATTCCCTTAGCCTAGACTAAGAGTAAAGAAAACTACTCCATAATCAAGGGAAACATTTCATCAAACACATGGTAAGCATTAATAAAAGACATATTCAAATTGCAATTAAATTGGAAATTGAAAGTACCCACTAACAATTACCAATGGAAAATCACTCAAACAACATTATTAATCAAGGAAACATCAATGTATCATTAGAAATTCAAGATCTACAAAGTTCATAAGATGAATAGAAAAATGGGAAATAACAAGAAAACATAAATCTAACACAAGATCTCAACAAAATTATACTAGAGAATTCAAATTAAGTAATCAAAATTAGAAGTCAACGAAACCCAATTCAGAATTCAACAAGGGAAGATTAAATCAAACTAGATCTAGAGAGAAATAATGGTTTCTCTCTCTAGAAGAAAAAGAACCAAAAACTAGCCAAAATTATGTCTAAGTGTGTAATGAATGATCCCTCCCACTTTCCCCCTAGAGTTCCTGGGTCTTTTCCATGCAGAATCAGCCTGAATTTGGGCATGCTGAGCCTCAGAAATCGCCAGCCACAATTTCTTTAATGAGGTCACGTGCTGCTCGTCATGCATACGCATCATGTACGCGTACGCATCTCCTGAGTTTCGCGATCCACGCATACGCGTCAAGCGTGAGTACGCGTCTTTGGGGAATTCGCCAATCCAGGCGGATGCGTCACTTTTCCCGTGCCATGCCTAGCTCCTTGCACCCACGCGTGCGTGTGGGGTACGCGTGCACGTCGCAGTTGACTTTCGAAAGCCTAATTCTTCATGTTCCTTCCACTTGTGCATGCTTCCTTTCTCTCTTCTAGGTCATTCTTGCCCTACAAACTTTGAAATCACTCAACAAACGTATCACGGCATTAAATGGTAATAGAAGAGGATCAAAATATGGCATTTTTAAGGCAAAATGAGCATGTTTTCCATCATGAAGCAAAATTAGGAAGAGAACACAAAACCATGCAATTTCTGTGAATAAGTGTGAAAAATATTGACAAATCCCCCTAAATTCTACACAATATAAACTACAAAATTGGGGTTTATCAAACCTCCCCACACTTAAACCAAGCATGTCCTCATGCTAAAAATAAAAAACCAAAGACCATGGGAGAAAAGGGTTCATGAAGTGCAAATTACCTAAATGAATGCATGCAACTAATGTAAATGTACCTATCTACTTGGTCAAGGGTGAATCTATCCTCTAAGAACACATATGAGCATATAGGGCTAAGGTGACATGTAGTCCATGAATCCTACAATTACTCAATGCATGCATACAAGTATCATGAAGTCTTGTTCATAGGTTGTAATGGGGCTAGGGTAAAGGTAGGGATGTATATGGTAAAGTGAGCTTGAAATTTGAATCTTTAATTAACCTAAAATCTCACCAAACACATAAAACAACCTATATAATTCTAATACAATTCCTAGCTACCCATGATTCTCACATTTTCACCTACTTATGCATTCTCTTTAATTCACATTCCATATGCATTGTTATTGTTACCTTACTTTGGAGCATTTTGTTCCCTTTTTATTGCTTTTTCTTTTTCTTTCTTTTCTATATATTTTTTTTATATATATATTCTTTATTTTGTATATATGTATATTTTTTTCTTTTTGCAATCAAGTATATGTAAAAGTATCAATGCATATGGCTTTACATATTTAATGCATAAGCATGTACCCAATCCCATGATTTTCAACAAAACTACAAAATACACTTTTACCTCAAGCAATGTCCTAAGTTTCCCATACCCAAATGATACACACTCTCACTAGCCTAAGCTAATCAAAGATCCAAATTAAGGGACATTTATTATTTTTCAATTAGGGGTAGTGATGTGCAAAAATTAAGAACAAAAGGGATTAAATAGGCTCAAATTTGGCTAACAATGGTTGATGAAAGATAGGCTATTTGGGTAAGTGAGCTAAATGAATTAATGGCCTCAATCATATAAATGGATGTATACATGGAATAATGGATATAAAGAATCAAACAAATCAAAGATCACAATCATAGAAGGAGAATGATGCACACAAGAATGGAAATAAGTGGTTATAAGATGTAACCACACCATGAGGCTCAAAACTCACATGCTTGTGTACTTAGCTCAAAAACTTGTTCCAAAATACATTCTTCAAGCAAGTTTATCGCAAAAATTATTCTTTTTAAAATTGGCAGGGTGCCCTGAAAACACAGTTTCTTGGAAAAGAGGTCATCACCCTAACCAAGACCTAACAAGAAATAACTAGCATGAAAAAGGTGTTCAAAAGCAAAACCTAACCATGCAATCTATCCTAATTAACTAAAGAAAATCAAAGTTTATTTGGGTGTTACCTACGGAGACCGGTCGAATGACCTCCCCACACTTAAGAATTAGCGCGGTCCTCCGCGCTATTGGTGAGGTGCAAGGGACGATCGGCCTTGGAGCTTTAATTATCCCATGCCTCCACTTCGTATGCTAATCGAAATGGTGATTCGTTTGTGGTGGAATGTGGCATTGTTCGATATGCCCATAGGACTTGTGGAAGTTCTTCGGCCCAAGCTCCCTTTGCATCTTGCAGTCTCCATTTTAGCCCAGCCAATATGACTTTGTTGGCTGCTTCGGCTTGTCCATTGGCTTGGGGATGTTCGACGGAGGTGAACTGGTGTTTTATGTTTAAGTCAGCTACTAACTTTCTGAAGCCCGCGTCTGCGAATTGGGTGCCATTGTCTGTAGTGATGGAGTATGGAACCCCAAACCTTGTGACAATATTCCTATATAGCAATTTCCGGCTCCTTTGAGCAGTGGCGTTTGCTAGGGGCTCTGACTCGATCCACTTTGTGAAATAGTCTACCCCAACTATGAGGAATTTAACTTGTCCCGATCCCTGGGGAAAGGGTCCGAGAAGATCGAGTCCCCATTTTACAAATGGCCAAGGCGAGGTTACGCTGATGAGCCCTTCTGGCGGGGCGATGTGAAAGTTGGCATGTTTCTGGCATGGTGGGCATGTCCTTACAAACTCTGTAGCTTTCTTTTGTAGAGTTGGCCAATAAAATCCCGCCCAGAGTACTTTTTTGGCGAGAGCTTGTGCTCCGAGATGATTACCACAAATGCCACTGTGTACTTCCTCTAAAACTTCCCGTGTGTTGGAGGTCGGCACACATTTTAATAGTGGTATTGAAATCCCTCTTTTATATAGGGTGTTGTTTATGATAGTGTAGTACTGAGCCTCCCGTTTTAACCTCTTTGCCTCCTTCTCATTTGTGGGGAGTGTTTCTGTTTTGAGGTAATTAATTATGGGGGTCATCCATCCTTGATCCTGATTTGTTATGGCTAGGACTTTTTCCTCTTCCGAGATTGACGGGTTCTGTAGCATTTCCTGGATGAGTCTTCTATTGTTGCCCCCTGGTTTGGTGCTGGCTAGTTTTGAGAGTGCATCAGCTCGGGCATTTTGTTCGCGGGGTATGTGATAGATCTTATATTTCCCGAGTTGTCCGAGCTGCTCCTTGGTTTTATCCAAATACTTTTTCATGGTGGGGTCTTTGGCCTGGTAGCTCCCTGTTATTTGTGAGGTGACTACTTGTGAATCACTGAAGATGTTGAGTTTTTGAGCTCCAACCTCCTTAGCCAGCTTTAAACCAGCTAGTAATGCTTCATATTCCGCCTGGTTGTCTGAGGCCGGGAACCCAAATTTGAGGGAAAGCTCAACTTGGGTTCCTTGGTTGCTTTCTATTATCACACCTGCGCCACTTCCAGTCTTATTCAAGGACTCGTCCACGTAAAGATTCCATTCTGTGGGGGTTTCCAGGGTATCTGTGAATTCTGCAATGAGGTCGGCCAAGTATTGTGATTTGATGGCTGTCCGAGCTTCATATTGGAGGTCGAACTCGGATAACTCGACTGCCCATTGTAAAATTCTGCCTGCTAGATCTGTTTTCTGCAATATCCCTTTTATGGGCTGGTCGGTCTGAACCTTAATGGTGTGAGTCTGGAAGTACGGGCGAAGTCGTCGAGATGTCAGTATGAGAGTATATGCGAACTTTTCTATTTTTTGGTAGTTCAGCTCGGATCCCTACAGCGCTTTACTAATGAAGTATACAGGTTGTTGCCCTTTGTCGTCCTCTCGAACCAGTGCTGAGGCTACTGCCCGACTTCCTGCCGCAAGGTATAATATGAGTGGTTCTTTCTCTCGTGGTCGAGTTAGGATAGATGGTCGTCCCAGGAAATTTTTGAAATCCTGGAAGGCTTACTCGCATTCCATTGTCCATTCAAACTTCTTTCCTTTCCTTAAAGTGGCATAGAAGGGGAGAGATCTTATCGCTGATCCCGCTAAAAATCTGGATAAGGCTGCCAATCTCCCATTGAGTTGTTGTACCTCTTTGACACAAGTTGGGCTCTTCATGTTGAGTATGGCCTGGCATTTGTCCGGATATGCTTCAATTCCTCTTTGTGTGAGCATGAAACCTAAGAATTTGCCCGCTTCTACTACAAAGGTGCATTTTGCGGGATTGAATCGCATGTCATGCTTCCTTATAGTGTCGAACACTTGAGCCAGGTCGGACAATAATGTCTCTTCGCTTTGTGTCTTTATTAACATGTCGTCCACGTAGACTTCCATGATTTTTCCGATATGATCTGAGAAGACTTTATTCATTAGCCTTTGATAAGTAGCTCCTGCATTCTTGAGACTGAAAGGCATCACAATGTAGCAGTAATTTGCTTTTGGTGTAAAAAACGAGGTCTTTTCTTGATCTGGTGGATACATGGGGGTTTGGTTGTATCCGGAATATGCATCCATATACGAGATGTATCTATATCCGGATGAAGCATCTACCAGAGCGTCGATACTTAGGAGTGGGTAAGGATCTTTTGGGCAGGCTTTGTTGAGATCGGTGTAGTCGGTGCACATTCGCCATTTCCCATTTGATTTTTTCACCAAGACGATGTTAGCTAGCCATAGTGGGTACCTGGCTTCTCTTATGAATCCTGCCTCCAGTAGTGCTTGTACCTATTCTTCCACAGCTTGGGATCGTTCTGGCCCAAGTTTTCTTCGTCTCTGCTGTACCGGCGGAGATCCTGGGTAGACCGCCAACTTGTGACACATTAGCTTGGGGTCTATGCCTGGCATGTCTGCAGCTTTTCATGCGAAGAGATCGACATTATCTAGTAAGAACTGTACTAGTAATTCTTTTGTGTCTCCCTTCAGGATCATGCCAATATTAGTTGTTTTGTCCGAGGTGTCTCCGATCTGAACTTTCTCTATTTCTCCTTCGGGCTGTGGAAGAAGTTCTTCTCGTCTCTGAACTCCACCAAGCTCAATTGTATGGAACTCTTCTCCTCTGCCTCTGAGGTTTAAACTTTCGTTATAACAGCGGCGTGCCATCTTTTGATCTGCTTTTATCGTAGCTATCCCTTCTGTAGTTGGGAATTTCATGCATAGATGTGGAGTTGAGACTATTGCGCCGAGTTGATTTAGCGTTGTCCGACCTATTAGGGCATTGAGGCTTAACTCACGTCGACCACGATGTAGTCTATCTTGAGTGTTCTGGATTGGTTCCCTTTTCCGAAGGTTGTATGTAGTGACACGTATCCCAGTGGTTGTACTGGGGTATCTCCTAGTCCGAACAGGCTGTTCGGGTATGCTCTAAGCTCCTTTTCTTCTAAGCCGAGTTTGTCGAAGGCTGTTTTGAATAAGATGTCGGCAGAACTCCCTTGGTCTATTAATGTGTAGTGGAGATTGGCATTTGCCAGTATGATGGTGATGACCATGGGATCGTCGTGTCCTGAAATGATACCGAATGCGTCTTCTTTGGTGAACGTAATTGCAGGGATGTCGGGTGCTTCCTCCTTTCCTTCGACATGATATACTTCTTTGAGATATCTTTTGCG
>NC_029794.2:55499233-55513486 GCF_000816755.2 Arachis ipaensis
CCCGCTTCTACTGCAAAGGTGCATTTTGCGGGATTGAGTCGCATGTCATGCTTCCTTATAGTGTCGAACACTTGAGCCAGGTCGGATAGTAATGTCTCTTTGCTTTGTGTCTTTATTAACATGTCGTCCACGTAGACTTCCATGATTTTTCCGATATCATCTAAAAAGACTTTATTCATTAGCCTTTGATACGTAGCTCCCGCATTCTTAAGACCGAAAGGCATTACAATGTAGCAGTAATTTGCTTTTGGCGTCAAAAACGAGGTCTTCTCTTGATATGGTGGATACATGGGGATTTGGTTGTATCCGTAATATGCATCCATAAACGAGAGGTATCTATATCCGGATGAAGCATCTACCAGAGTGTCGATACTTGGGAGTGGTAAGGATCTTTTGGGCAGGCTTTGTTGAGGTCGGTGTAGTCGGTGCACATTCGCCATTTCCCATTTGATTTTTTCACCAAGACGACGTTAGCTAGCCATAGTGGGTACTTGACTTCTCTTATGAATCCTGTCTCCAGTAGTGCTTGTACCTGTTCTTCTATAGCTTGGGATCGTTTTGACCAAGTTTTCTTCGTCTCTGCTGTATCGGCCGAGATCCTGGATAGACCGCCAACTTGTGACTCATTAGCTTGGGGTCTATGCCTGGCATGTCTGCAGCTTTCCATGTGAAGAGATCGACATTATCTCGTAAGAACTGTACTAGTAATTCTTTTGCGTCTCCCTTCAGGATCGTGCCAATATTAGTTGTTTTGTCCGAGGTATCCCCGATCTGGACTTTCTCTATTTTTCCTTCGGGTTGTGGACAGAGTTCTTCACATCTCTGAACTCCACCGAGCTCAATTGTATGGAACTCTTCTCCTCTGCCTCTGAGGTTTAGACTTTCATTATAACAGCGGCGTTCCATTTTTTGATCTGCTTTTATTATAGCTATCCCTTCTGTAGTTGGAAATTTTATGCATAGATGTGGAGTTGAGACTATTGCACCGAGTTGATTTAGTGTTGTCCGATCTATTAGGGCATTGTAGGCTGAACTTACGTCGACCACGATGTAGTCTATCTTGAGTGTTCTGGATTGGTTCCCTTTTCCGAAGGTTGTATGTAGTGACACGTATCCCAGTGGTTGTACTGGGGTATCTCCTAGTCCGAACAGGCTGTTCGGGTATGCTCTAAGCTCCTTTTCTTCTAAGCCGAGCTTGTCGAAGGCAGTTTTGAATAAGATGTCGGCGGAGCTCCCTTGGTCTATTAATGTGCGGTGGAGATTGGCGTTTGCCAGTATGATGGTGATGACCATGGGGTCGTCGTGTCCTGAGATGATACCAGATGCGTCTTCTTTGGTGAATGTGATTGCAGGGATGTCGGGTGCTTCCTCCTTTCCTTCGACATGATATACTTCTTTGAGATATCTTTTGCGGGATGATTTGGAGATTCCTCCTCCTGCAAATCCTCCGTGTATCATATGGACATATCTTTCTGGCATACGAGGTGATCGCTTGATTCGTCTGACATCTTCATCCCTTCTCTTTCTTTGCTCATCATCTCGGGTGGCCAGAAACTGATCTAGTTTTCCTTCTCTCATTAATTTTTCTATGATGTTTTTTAAGTCGAAGCATTTGTTGGTGGAATGCCCTCGGACTCGGTGATATTCACAGTATTCGTTCCGATTTCCTCCTCCTCTTTTGCCTTTGAGTGGTCGAGCTGGGGGTATCTTTTCCGTATGGCAGACTTCTTTGTAGACATCTATCAGGGATACCCTAAGAGGAGTGTAATTGTGACATTTTTTTATTTTCTCCCTTTGTCGATCTTCCTTGTTTATGGATTCTTTATCTTTGTCTCGGTAGGAGAATCCGGATTTTGAGGTTTCTCCCAACCGAGATTTTTCTTCCATGTTGATATATTTTTCTGCTCGCTCCTGCACCTCATCCAGAGATGTGGGATATTTTTTCGATATAGATTGGCTAAAAGGTCCCTCTCGTAGGCCATTGATGAGGCCCATGATAGCGGCCTCTGTTGGCAAGCTTTGTATGTCTAGGCATATTTTGTTGAATCTCTCCATGTAATTGCAAAGACTTTCCCGATCTCCTTGCCTGATCCCTAGTAGATTGGGGGCGTGCTTGGCCTTGTCTTTTTGGATGGAGAATCTGGCCAGAAATTTTTTGGCTAGGTCGTTAAAGCTTGAGATGGACTTAGGAGGTAAATTGTCGAACCATCTAATTGCTGTCTTTGTGAGAGTCGTTGGAAAAGCTTTGCAGCGAACAGCGTCCGAGGCGTCGGTGAGGTACATTCTGCTTCTGAAGTTGCTGAGGTGATGGTTGGGATCTGTAGTGCCATCATACAGAGTCATATTCGGAAGTTTGACGTCCTTAGGAATTTTAGTTTTCATGATGTCCCTAGTGAATGGATCTTGATCTTTGCGTGAATTGTCCTCAGGGTTGGTCCGGGTAGCCTTTGCTTTGAGATCGGCTTCGAGTTGTAGGATTTTATCTTCTAACTCTCGACGTCGCCTTACCTCCCTTTGTAGATCCTTGCCAACTTCTCGTTGATGATGGCTTTCTTTTTTAAGTTGCTTTAAACAATTTTGAAGTGCTTCTATTACTCCTGGATTCGATGAGTTTTTGTCTCCGTTAGATTCTGGAGTATTTTTTTGTGTAGCGTCCGCATTTTTGTGTGGCGTTCTGTCCTCTAGATCTGAATCGTGGTCGTTGTCATGGTCGTCTGTCAAGGGGATGGGATGACTTCCAGGTTCCCTGGCAACGGTGCCAATATTCCGATGGTTACCTGAAACTGTAGGTCGATCTCGGATGAGATCTTCTGTACTGGTCGGAGATGACGTGTCCGGCTAGCTGGTGGCGGCCGGAGCTGTTGTGTCCGTCTTGTTGAACTGGCTGCACTTCTGATCCTTGGTCACCGGAGGGTGGGAGGTACCTGCAAGAGACTCCGATGCTTAAGTTAGCACGGGTATTAAGCAGGTTTATTGTAGAATCAGAGTGTGAGTTATACCTGGGTGCTCCAGTGTATTTATAATAGCGTGGTATGACCTTCTTAGATAGATAAGTTAGTTATCTTATTTTATCTTATCTTTTGGCGAGGTCAGCTTATCTTTAATGGAACCGCCCTTATCTCTATAGGCTTGGGCTGCCTTTGGATCTAGGTCGTATTCCTTGAGTTGGGCCCTTTTTTGGGCTTTCTTGTCGATTTGGCCGAGCTCTTTAAGGAAGAGGTCGGATAATCTGACCTGGAGAGGTCGGTCGCTTTGTCTCCAATCATCCCGGGTGGGATAGCTCGACCCAGGGTATGAACACATTTCAAACGAAAATCAAAGCTTTATCAAAAAACCAAAGGCAAAACAACGAAAGAAGTACAGAAGCAGAAAGTAGAAACCAAACCTGGAGAAAGGAGGAAAGCTCTGAAGAAAGTTGAAAGCCGGAGCAAGGAAGTTGTGGAAATCATCTCTCAAAAGAAGCACCAACAAAGTACCAAGACATAGCGTCACAGAGAAAAATGAGGCGAAACAGAAAAACAGAGAAAAAAGAGGGGAAGTTACAAAATAGAGAAAGACTATCTGACCCGGGATGATTAGCGACAAAGCGACCGACCTCTTCAGGTCAGACTATCCGACCTCTTCCCAAAGAGCTTGGCCAAATCGACAGGAAAGCCCAAAAAGGGCCCAACTCAAGGAATACGACCCAGATCCAAAGGCAGCCCAAGCCTATAAAGATAAGGGCGGTTCCCTTGAAGATAAGATGACCTCAATCAAAGATAAGATAAGATAAAATAAAAATAACTAACTTATCTTATCTAAGAAGGTCACTCCACACTATTATAAATACACTGGAGCACCCAGGTATAACTCATACTCTGATTTTACTAAAAACCTACTTAATACCCTTGCTAACTTAAGCATCGGAGTCCCTTCCAAGTACCCCCCACCCTCCAGTGACGAAGGATCAGTAGCATAGCCAGTCCATAAGTCGGATACAACAGCTCTGGCCGCCACTCACCAGCCAGACACGTCATCTCCGACCAGTACAGAAGATGTCGTCCGAGATCGACCAACAGTTTCAAGTAACCCTCGGAACATCGGTGACGCGGGTGGAAACTGTCTCTCAACAAATTTCCTTCGGCAAGTGTACCGAATTTGTCGTCAAGTAAAAACTCACAATAGAGTGAGGTCGAATCCCACAGGAATTGATTGATCAAGCAACTTTAATTAGAAGAATGTTCTAGTTGAGCGAATCCAGAATTTGGGTTGAGAGTTGCAGAAAATAAAATGGCGGGAATGTAAATAACAGATAAGTAAATGCTAGAATTAAAGGACTGGAAGTAAATGACTGAAAGTAAATTGCAGAATTGTAAATGGGAATGGGGAATTTGCTCATAAAAGTAAATGGCAGAAATTAAAGAGAATGGGTAAGATCAGAGATGGGGAGTTCATTGGGCTTAGGAGATGTTGCAATTCTCTGGATCAAGTTCATTTTCATCTCTTCCTCAATCAATGCACTCATTGATCTCCTTGGCAATCTTAATTGATTGAATTACAAATTCAATCTCTCAAATCTTAATCAATAGCCAATTCCTTGGTCAATTGCTCATGAGAAGAGATGAAGTATGGTCACTGATTATACCACATGCATTTCCCAAATTAAGTATTGAGAGGGTTATAGTCACATACCCATCCAAACCTAATTTGGTCTAGCATGAGAAAGCATTTCTAGCTTGATCTCTTCATTCCTCTTTCAAAGTTCAAAAGAGATCCAAGTTTGAATAGCTTCCTTCTCAGCTTCTAGTTGGCTCTTCAAGTCTTGGGCCTTTGGATCTTGAGTTTGAAGCAGTTCTCTTCTTCATTTGGGCTTGGCTTTACTTGCAGAGAGAAAATGTGAAGTGGGCAGAGACTTTAGCTTAGGACCTTAGGGGTGTTAACGTTTAGTGAAAATATGAGTTCGAGAATGTTAGTGACAATCAACTTTCTCACTAACGTTCCTAAGTAAAAGCCATGTTAACTTCAACGTTAGTGGCACAAATGTTGCCACTAAAGTTGCCTCTAAGTCCTTCGCACACGTTATTGAGACTTAACATTCCCAATAACTTTGAAAAGCCCCCTTTGTTCCCACGTTAGGGCCCACGTTAACTTAGTTAACGTGGCTCTTTAACTTGGGCTTGCCATCCTTCGAGAACGTTAGTGACACTCAACATTGTCACTAACGTTCCAAGGTGCCCCTATGTCTCACGTTAGAGTCCACGTTAACTAGGTTAACGTGGCTTCTAACGTGGCCATGCTTAGCCATCCCCAACGTTAGTGACAATGTTGAGTGTCACTAACGTTGGCCATTCTTTCACTCATCAACGTTAGCTTCCACGTTAACTAAGTTAACATGGAGGTTAACGTGGCTCCTTGGGGGGTTTTGTGGTTGCTTCCAACGTTAGTGACAATGTTGGGTGTCACTAACGTTGTCGAACACTCTTGCTTCTTACGTTAGCTCCCACGTTAACCAAGTTAACGTGGGAGTTAACGTGGTATATTTCTCCTTAGGCCAACGTTAGTGACAATGTTGAATGTCACTAACGTTGGCGTTTCTCCCCCCTTCTAACGTTAGAGGCCACGTTAACTAAGTTAACGTGGACTCTAACGTGGCCACTTATGAGCATTTGCCAACGTTAGTGACAATGTTAAGTGTCACTAACGTTAGCTCAACTTCCCCTTTCCACGTTAGAGTTCTCGTTAACTTAGTTAACGTGACTCTTAACGTGGTCAATGATGGCTTCGAGAGCGTTATTGGCAATCACTTTTCTCATTAACTTTGCAAGTTACCTCCCATTCCTTGCTTCCTTTGGTCCTAAAATCAAGCAATAGAGTGCATCAAAGTTCTAGTCCAAGTCATGGGTAATGCAACATACAATTTGTCACTAAACTCATGCAAAATCCTCATGAAATAATGTAAAATGCACAATGTATGCTTGAATCAAGGTGTAAGTGAATATCTACCCAAAACTAGCTTATTTCCTAAGGGTATGCATGAAACTATCCTAAAAACAGTAAAGAAAAGGTTAGTGAAACTGGCCAAGATACCCTGGCATCAATCGGGCAACTTGTAGATCTTTGGTTTGGCACCTCATTAAAAAACCTTTTCAGGAAAAAGAGTGTCCCTTGTTCTGAGATCCTTTCTCACCTCTAACTATAGTACCTTCTTAAGTTGCAGGCGTGCCTTGACCTAGGAAGCTCTCGCCCACCGAGTTCGGACAGTCTGTAGTAGCCCTTTCCAAGTACTTCTATGACTCGGTAGGGTCCTTTCCTGTTTGCTGCCAGCTTTCCTTCTCCAGGTCGAGTTTTTCCGATGTCATTTCGGATTAGGATGAGGTCGTTCTCAGCAAAACCTCGTGGCACTGCCTTTTGATTGTATCTCGAAGCCATTCGACGTTTTAATGCCTCTTCCCTGATCTGAGCTCTTTCTTGAACTTCTGGAAGTAGGTCGATTTCTTCCCTTTGAAGTTGGAAGTTGGCTTCTTCATTATAGTGGATCACTCTAGGCGACCCTTCTTCAATCTCCACTAGGATTATTGCCTCCATTCCGTACGCTAATCGGAAGGGTGATTCCTTTGTGGTGGATGATAAGATAAACTATTATTGATTCATTGAATTACAATAGAGCTCCCTAACCCAATGAAAGGGGGTTTAGTGAATCATAGCTCTGAATTCAATTACAAAGAAAAGGAAAACTAGCTAAAAGTGAAAGTAAAAGTAAGTCCCCCTCAGGGGCTGGATTCCCCTTCAATCTCCACATGTGATATTCAAGCTTCCTTTATTGATTTTGTTGCTTCCTTGCCTAGCCTCTTCTTTCCTGAAATCATCCAAACAATTGCATCAAAGTCTTGCAAAATTTCATGAGAATTCTTCCATTCATAGCATTCAAGGAATATAACTAAAAACTCATGGAATTTGCATCAAAATCTTCATGTTGAATGATTTAAGACAAGCATGACTAATTGGCCCAAAATGATTACTTAAGGCTCAAGAAAATGCATAAAACAGCTAAAAATAAAAGAAAAAGGCTAGTGAAACTAGCCTAAGATGCCTTGGCATCAGTGGACTGTGGTGTTGTTCGATATGCCCATAGGATTTATGGGAGCTCTTCATCCCAGGCTCCTTTTGCGTCCTGTAATCTCCGTTTTAGCCCAGCCAATATGACTTTGTTAGCAGCTTCGGCTTGTCCATTAGCTTGGGGATGTTCTACGAAAGTGAACTGGTGTTTTATGTTCAAGTCGGCCACTAACTTTCTGAAGCCTGCATCTGTGAATTGGGTGCCATTGTCTGTGGTGATGAAGTATGGAACCCCGAACCTTGTGACAATGTTCCTATATAGGAATTTTCGACTTCTTTGAGCCATGGCGTTAGCTAGGGGTTCTTCCTCGATCCATTTTGTGAAATAGTCTACCCCTACTATGAGAAATTTAACTTGTTCCAATCCCTGAGGGAAGGGTCCGAGAAGGTCGAGTCCCCATTTTACGAATGGCCAAGGTGAAGTCACGCTTATTAGTTCCTCTGGCGGGGTGATGTGAAAGTTGGAATGTTTCTGACATGGTAGACATGTCTTTACGAACTCTGTGGCTTCCTTTTGTAGAGTTGGCCAATAAAATCCGGCCCGAAGTACTTTTTTGGTAAGTGCCTGCGCTCCAAGATACTTGGGAGTGGATAAGGATCTTTTGGGCAAGCTTTGTTGAGATCAGTGAAGTCGGTGCACATTCACCACTTCCCATTCGATTTTTTCACCAAGACGACGTTAGCTAGCCATAGTGGGTATTTGACTTCTCTTATGAATCCTGCCTCCAGTAGAGCTTGTACCTGCTCTTCCACAGCTTGGGATCGTTCTGGCCCGAGCTTTCTACGTCTCTGTTGTACTGGCCGAGATCCTGGGTAGACTGCTAGCATGTGGCACATTAACTTGGGGTCCATGCCTGGCATGTCTGCAACCTTCCATGCAAAGAGGTCGATGTTATCTCGTAAGAACTGTACGAGTGATTCTTTTGTGTCTCCTTTTAAGATTGTTCCGATATTGGTTGTTTTGTTCGGGTATCTCTGATCTGGACTTTTTCTACTTCACCTTCGGGTTGTGGGCGGAGTTCTTCCCGCCTTTGAACTCCACCGAGTTCGATGGTGTGGAATTCTTCTCCTCTGCCTCTGAGGTTTAGACTTTCGTTGTAACAGCGGCACGCCATCTTCTGGTTTGCTTTTATTGAAGCTATCCCTTCTGTAGTTGGAAACTTCATGCATAGATGTGGGGTCGAGACTAATGTGCCGAGCTGATTTAACATTGTCCGACCGATTAAGGCGTTGTAGACTGAACTCACGTTGACCACGATGTAATCTATCTTGAATGTTCTTGACTGGTTTCCATTTCCAAAGGTTGTGTGTAGTGAGATGTATCCAAGAGGCTGAACTGGAGTGACTCCTAGTCCAAACAGGCTGTTTGGATATGCTCTGAGTTCTTTTTCTTCCAGGCCGAGTTTGTCGAAGGCCGTTTTAAACCAGATGTCGACGGAGCTTCCTTGGTCTACCAGCGTTCGGTGGAGATTTGCATTTTCCAGTATAATAGTGATGACCATGGGATCGTCGTGTCCTGAGATGATACCGGATGCGTCCTCTTTGGTAAAAGTAATTATGGGGATGTTGGGTGCTTCCTTTCTTCCCTCGACATGATATACTTCTTTAAGATATCTTTTGCGAGATGATTTGGAGGTTCCTCCTCCCAAAAATCCTCCGTGTATCATGTGAATGTGTCTTTCTGGTGTATGAAGTGATCGCTCTGTTCTTCTGACATCTTCGTCCCTTCTTCTTTTTCTTTGCTCATCATCTCGAGGGGCCAGGTATCGATCTAATTTTCCTTCTCTTACTAGTTTTTCTATGACATTTTTTAGGTCAAAGCATTCGTTGGTGGAATGTCCGCAGATTCGATGGTATTCGTAATATTCAGTCTGATTTCCTCCTCCTTTTTTGCCTTCTAGTGGTCGAGCTGGGGGTATTTTTTCAGTATGGCAAACTTCTCTGTAGACATCCACAAGGGACACCCGAAGAGGGGTGTAATTGTGGTATTTTTTATTTTTTCCCCATGTCGATCTTCTTTCTTTTTGGACTCTTTATCCTTATCTCGAGAGGAGTAGGTGAATCCGGATTTTGAGGTCATTCCTAGTCGAGAGTTCTCCTCCATGTTGATGTACTTCTTTGCTCGTTCTTGCACTTCGTTCAGAGATGTGGGATGTTTCTTTGATCTAGATTGGCTAAAAGTTCCCTCTCGCAAGCCATTGAAGAGACCCATAATGGTGGCCTCTGTTGGTAGGCTTTGTATGTCCAGACATGCTTTGTTGAATCTTTCCATGTAGTTGCGAAGACTTTCCCGTTCTCCTTGTTTGATTCCTAATAGACTCGGGGCGTGCTTTGTTTTTTTCTTTTTAGATGGAAAATCTGGCCAGAAACTTCTTGGCTAAGTCGTCGAAGGTCGAGATGGACATTGGGGGTAGATTGTCGAACCATCTCATTGCTGTCCTTGTTAAGGTAGTCGAGAAGGCTTTGTAGCGAACTGCATCTGAGGCGTCGGTGAGGTACATTCTACTTCTGAAATTACTGAGATGATGGATGGGATCTGCTGTGCCATCATATAAAGTCATGTTGGAAAGTTTGAAGTCTTTTGGGATTTTGGTCCTCATGATCTCTTTAGTGAATGGGTCTTGGTCCTTACGGGAGTTGTCTTCGTGTCTGGATCGAGTATTTTTGGCCTTGAGATCTGCTTCGAGTTTTAGGAGCTTGTCTTCTAACTCACGGCGTCACCTAACTTCCCTTCATAGGCCTCTTTCAGCTTCTCGTTGATGTTCCACCTCTTTTTCTAGATGCTTTAAGCGACCTTGAAGTGCCTCCATTGCTCCCGTATTTGGTGAATCGTTGTTTTTGTTAGGTTGAGGGGTATCTTTTGGTGTATTGTCCGCGTTTTTGTGCGGCGTTCTATCTTCTAGATCTGAATCATGGTCCTTGTCATGGTTGTCCGCCATGGTGATGGGATGACTTCCTAGTTCCCCGGCAACGGTGCCAATGTTCCGAGGGTTACCTGAAACTGTAGGTCGATCTCGGACGAGATCTTTTATTCTAGTCGGAGATGATACGTCCGGCTGGTGGGTGGCAGCCGGAGTGGTTGTGTCCAACTTGTGGGACTGGCTGCACTGCTGATCCTTCGTCACTGGAGGGTGGGAGGTACCTGCAAGGGACTCCGATGCTTAAGTTTGCAAGGGTATTAGCAGGTTTTATGTAGAATCAGAGTATGAGTTATACCTGGGTGCTCTAGTGTATTTATAATGGTGTGGAGTGACCTTTTTAGATAAGTTAGTTATCTTATCTTATCTTATCTTATCTTATCTTTGGGTGAGGTCAGCTTATATTCGAGGAAACCGCCCTTCTCTTTGTAGGCCTGGGTGGCCTTTGGATTTGGGTTGTGTTCCTCTATTTGGGCCCTTTATTGGGCTTTCCTGGAAATTTGGCCGACCTCTTTGAGAAGAGGTCAAATAATATGACCTGAAGAGTTCGGTCGCTTTGTCGTTAAACATCCCGGGTTGTACAGCTCGACCAAGGGTATGAACAACATGCTCTGTAGCATTTCTTGGATGAGGCTTCTATTATTGCCCCCTGGTTTGGTACTAGCTAGTTTTGAGAGTGCTTCAGCTCGAGCATTCTGCTCTCGGGGTATGTGACGGACCTCATATTCCCCGAGTTGTCCGAGCTGTTCCCTGGTTTTGTTCAGGTACTTTTTCATGGTGGGATCTTTGGCTTGGTAGCTGCCTGCTATTTGTGAAGTGATTACTTGTGAGTCACTGAAGATGATAAGCTTTTGAGCTCCAACCTCTCTAGTCAGTTTCAAACCAGCCAGTAGCGCCTCATATTCAGCTTGGTTATTTGAGGCTGGGAACCCGAATTTGAGGAAAAGTTCGATTTGGGTTCCTTGGTCGCTTTCAATTATCACACCTGCACCGCTTCTAGTTTTATTTGAGGAACCATCTACATAGAGATTCCATTCTGTGGGGATTTCCGGGGTGTCTGTAAATTCTGCAATGAAGTTGGCCAGAAATTGCGATTTGATGATTGTCCGAGCTTCATATTGAAGGTTGAATTCAGACAACTCGACTGCCCATTGCAAGATTCTGCCTGCTAAGTCTGTTTTCTGCAAAATCCCTTTTATGGGCTGGTTGGTTCAAACCCTGATGGTGTGAGCTTGGAAATACGGACGCAGTCGTCGAGATGTTAATATGAGAGCGTAGGCGAATTTTTCTATTTTTTGGTAGTTCAGCTCGGATCCTTGTAATGCTTTGCTGATGAAATATACAGGTTGTTGCCCACTGTAGTCTTCTCGGACTAATGCTAAGGCTACTGCCCGACTTCCTACTGCGAGGTATAATATAAGTGGTTCTCCTTCCCATGTCCGAGATAGGATAGGTGGCTGTCCCAGGAATCTTTTTAAATCTTGGAATGCCTGCTCACACTTTGTTGTCCATTCAAACTTCTTTCCCTTCCTTAGAGTAGCATAGAAGGGGAGAGATCTTATTGCTGATCCCGCCAAGAATCTGGACAAGGCTGCCAATCTTCCATTGAGTTGTTGTACCTCTTTGACGCAAGTCGGGCTCTTCATGTTGAGTATGGCCCGACATTTATCTGGATTTGCCTCGATTCCTCTTTGTGTGAGCATAAAACCCATGAATTTGCCAGCTTCTACTGCGAAGGTGCACTTTGCAGGATTAAGTTGCATGCCATGCCTCCTTATATTGTCGAATACTTGGGTGAGGTCGGACAGTAACGTATCTTTTTTTTGTGTCTTTATTAACATGTCATCCACAGAGACTTCCATGATTTTTCCGATGTGATCCGTAAAGACCTTATTCATCAACATCTGAAAAGTAGCTCCTGCATTTTTAAGTCCAAAAGGCATGACGATGTAGCAGTAGTTTGTGTTTGGGGTTAAGAATGAAGTTTTTTCTTGGTCGGGTGGGTACATCGGGATTTGATTGTATCCCAAATATGCGTCCATAAACAAGAGGAATTTGTATCCAGAGGAGGCATCCACTAGAGCATCGATACTTGGGAGTGGATAAGGATCTTTTGGGCAGGCTTTGTTGAGATTAGTGTAGTCGGTGCACATTCGCCACTTTCCATTTGATTTTTTCATCAAGACGATGTTAGCTAGCCATAGTGCGTATTTGACTTCTCTTATGAATAATGCCTCCAGTAGAGCTTGTACCTGCTCTTCCACAACTTGGGATCGTTCTGGCCCGAGCTTTCTACGTCTCTGTTGTACTGGCCGAGATCCTGGGTAGACTGCTAGCTTGTGGCACATTAACTTGGGGTCTATGCCTGGCATGTCTCCAGCCTTCCATGCAAAGAGGTCGATGTTATCTCCTAAGAACTGTACGAGTGATTCTTTTGTGTCTCCTTTTAAGATTGTACCAATATTGGTTGTTTTGTCCTGGGTGTCTCTGATCTAGACTTTTTCTACTTCACCTTCGGGTTGTGGGCGAAGTTCTTGCCGCCTCTGAACTCCACCGAGTTCGACGGTGTGGAATTCTTCTCCTCTGCCTCTGAGGTTTAGACTTTCGTTGTAACAGCGGCGCGCCATCTTCTGGTCTGCTTTTATTGTAGCTATCCCTTCTGTAGTTGGGAACTTCATGGATAGATGTAGGGTTGAGACTACTGCGCCGAGCTGATTTAACGTTGTCCGACTGATTACGGCGTTGTAGGCTGAACTCACGTTGACCACGATGTAGTCTATCTTGAGTGTTCTTGACTGGTTCCCTTTTCCGAAGGCCGTGTGTAGTGAGATGTATGCAAGAGGCTGAACTGGAGTGTCTCCCAGTCCGAACAGGCTGTTTAGATATGCTCTGAGTTCTTTTTCTTCCAGGCCGAGTTTGTCGAAGGCCGTTTTGAACAAGATGTCGGTGGAGCTTCCTTGGTCTACCAGCGTACGGTGGAGCTTTGCGTTTGCCAGTATAATAGTGATGACCATGGGATCGTCGTGTCCTTAGATGATACCGGATGCGTCTTCTTTGGTAAAAGTAATTGTGGGGATGTCGGGTGCTTCCTCCTTTCCCTTGACATGATATACTTCTTTAAGATATCTTTTGCGAGATGATTTGGAGATTCCTCGTCCTGCAAATCCTCCGTGTATCATGTGAACGTGCCTTTCTGGTGTACGAGGTGATCGCTCTATTCGTCTGACATCTTCGTCCCTTCTTCTTTTTCTTTGCTCGTCGTCTCGGGTGGCCAGGTATCGATCTAATTTTCCTTCTCTTACTAGTTTTTCTCTTACAATTTTCATGTCAAAGCATTCGTTGGAGGAATGTCCATGGATTCGATGGTATTCGCAATATTTAGTCCGATTTCTTCCTCCTTTTTTTCCCTTGAGTGGTCGAGCTGGGGGTATTTTTTCAGTATGGCAAACTTCTTTGTACACATCCACAAGGGACACCCGAAGAGGGGTGTAATTGTGGTATTTTTTGATTTTTTTTCCCATGTCGATCTTCTTTCTTTTTGGACTCTTTATCCTTATCACGAGAGGAGTAGGTGAATCCAAATTTTGAAGTCTCTCCTAGTCGAGAGTTCTCCTCCATGTTGATGTACTTCTCTGCTTGTTCTTGCACTTCGTTCAGAGATGTGGGATGTTTTTTTGATATATACTGGCTAAAAGGTCCCTCTCGCAAGCCTTTTCTGTTCTCCTTGTTTGATTCCTAATAGACTCAGGGCGTGCTTCGTTTTGTCTTTTTGGATGTAGAATCTGGCCAGACACTTCTTGGCTAAGTCGTCGAAGCTTGAGATGGACCTTGGGGGTACATTGTCGAACCATCTAATTGCTGTCTTTGTTAGGGTAGTCGGAAAGGCTTTGCAGCGAACTGCATCTGAGGCGTCAGTGAGGTACATTCTACTTCTGAAATTACTAAGATGATGGATGGGATTGATGCACGAAATTGTGTTCCACGTTCTTTGTACTTGTGTGTGATTAACAATATATAATTGTATTGAATCCTCATTGTGGCTCTATGTAACGCAATTGGAAGCGCGCCATTTCAAGTTCTGTAGCTCCAGAAAATCCACTTTGAGTGCAGGGAGGTCAGAATCCAACAGTATCAGCAGTCCTTCTTCAACCTCTGAATCTGATTTCTGCTCAAGTCCCTCAATTTCAGCCAGAAAATACCTGAAATTATAGAAAAACACACAAACTCATAGTAAAGTCTA
>NC_029794.2:55513653-55514767 GCF_000816755.2 Arachis ipaensis
TTTTTTTTTTTGCTTTGGACCTTGACTTTAACCGTTTAGTCTCAAGTTTTCACTTGACACCTACACGTCACAAGCACATGGTTAGGGACAGCTCGGTTTAGCTGCTTAGACCGGGATTTTATTCCTTTAGGCCCTCCTATCCACTAATGCTCAAAGCCTTGGGATCCTTTTATTTGCCCTTGCCTTTTGGTTTTAAGGGTTATTGGCTTTTTCTGCTTGCTTTTTCTATTTCCTCTTTTTTTTTTATATTTTTTTTGCCTACTTTTTTTTTTCTTTTTTTTCTTTTTTTTTTCTGCAAGCTTTGTTCTTTGCTGCTTTTTCTTGCTTCAAGAATCATTTTTATGATTTTTCAGATTATCAAATAACATGTCTCCTAGTCATCATTCTTTCAAGAGCCAACATATTTAACATTCTTAAACAACAACTTCAAAAGACATATGCACTGTTCAAGCATACATTCAGAAAACAAGAAGCATTATCACCACATCAATATCATTAAGCTAAGTTCAAGGATAAATTTGAAACTCATGTACTTCTTGTTCTTTTGAATTAAAACATCTTTTCATTTAAGAGAGGTGAAAAGAAGAAGGCACAGAAAAATAATAATAATAATAGAGATCCTTTATACCACAGTATAGGGATCCCCTTGTGAGTGGAAGAGAAGAGGGGGAGACAAAGCACGTGATGTAAAGGAAGAGATGCAACTATACGAATGGAAGAGATGTGAGATGAGATGTTAGGATATGAATAAATAAATAGAATGAGATGGGGGAGGAATAATTTTCGAAAATTATTTTGAAAAAGAGTTAGTGATGTAAATCAGAAACAGTAGCAGGTGGATTAACTCCAACTAGCTTGCTCTTGATAACAAATTGCTGCCTCAATCCAAATAATTTTAGACATGGCTTTACAGCCAGCCAGGCTTCACATGCTTCATGAAACACTAGAATTCATTCTTAAAAATTCTGAATCTAAAATTTTTTTGAAAACATTTTTATTTTTTTCGAAAACAGATGAGAAAAATTTTAGAAATATTTTTGAAAAATTTTTGAAAATAAAATAAAAAGAAAATTACCTAATCTGAGCAACAAGATGAACCGTCAGTTGTCCAAAC
>NC_029794.2:55516450-55520641 GCF_000816755.2 Arachis ipaensis
AGTAAGTAATTGATGCATAAATCCACTTCCGGGGCCCACTTGGTGTGTGTTTGGGCTGAGCCTGAGTGTTACACGTGCAGAGGCCATTTGTGGAGTTGAACGCCAGTTTCTGTGCCAGTTTGGGCGTTCAACTCTGGTTTTGGATCCTTATCTGGCGCTGGACGCCAGATTTGGGCAGAAGGCTGGCGTTGAACGCCAGTTTACGTCGTCTATTCTTGGCCAAAGTATGGACTATTATATATTTCTGGAAAGCCCTGGATGTCTACTTTCCAACGCAATTGGAAGCGCGCCATTTCAAGTTCTGTAGCTCCAGAAAATCCACTTTGAGTGCAGGGAGGTCAGAATCCAACAGCATCAGCAGTCCTTCTTCAACCTCTGAATCTGATTTCTGCTCAAGTCCCTCAATTTCAGCCAGAAAATACCTGAAATTACAGAAAAACACACAAACTCATAGTAAAGTCCAGAAATGTGAATTTAGCATAAAAACTAAGGAAAACATCCCTAAAAGTAACTAGATCCTACTAAAAACATACTAAAAACAATGCCAAAAAGCGTATAAATTATCCGCTCATCAGGGATCTGCCGTGCGATCGTATAAAGTCATGTCGGGAAGTTTAAAGTCCTTTGGGATTCTGGTTCTCATGATCTCTTTGGTGAATGGGTCTTGGTCTTTACGTGAGTCGTCCTCATCACCGGATCGAGTAGTTTTGGCCTTAAGATCTGCTTCGAGTTTTAGGAGCTTGTCATCTAACTCGCGGCGTCGCCTAACTTCCCTTCTCGTTGATGCTCCACCTCTTTTTCTAGTTGCTTTAAGCGATCTTGAAGTGCCTCCACGACTCCCATATTTGGTGAATCGTTGTTTTTGTTAGGTTGAGGGGTATCTTTTGGTGTAGTGTCCACATTCTTGTGCGGCGTTCTATCTTCTAGATCTGAATCGTGGTCGTTGTCATGGTCGTCCGCCATGGTGATGGGATGACTTCAAGGTTCCCCGGCAACGATTCTAATGTTCTGAGGGTTACCTGAAACTGTAGGTCGATCTCAGATGAGATATTCTGTGCTGATCAGTGCTGACGTGTCCGGATGGTGTGGGGCGGCCGGAACTGTTGTATCCGACTTGTTGGACTGACTGCACTACTGATCCTTCGTCACCAGAGGGTGGGGATACCTGAAAAGGACTCCGATGCTTAAGTTAGCAAGGGTATTAACAGGTTTTTTGTAGAATCAGAGTATGAGTTATACCTGGGTGCTCCAGTGTATTTATAATGGTTTGGAATGACCTTTTTAGATAAGATAAGTTAGTTATCTTATCTTATCTTATCTTTGAGTGAGGTCAGCTTATCTTTAAGAGAACCGCCATTCTCTCTGTAGGCTTTGGGCTGCCTTTGGATTGGGGTCATGTTCCTCGATTTGGGCCCTTTTTGGGCTTTCCTGACGATTTGGCCGAGCTCTTTGAGAAGAGGTCGGATGGTTTGACCTGAAGAGGTCGGTCGCTTTGTTGCTAATCATCCCAGGTCGGACAGCTCGACCCAGGGTATGAACAGTCTTAGAATAGCTAAATTTAATTCACCTTAATTCCGTTAGATGCCTTGATATGTTTGTTAAGTGATTTCAGATTTAGGAGGCAAAGATTGGATCAAGGGAATAAAGGAAAAGCATGTAAAAATGGAGAACTCATGAAGAAATGAAGGAATCGCAAAAGTTGTCAAGCCGACCTCTTTGCACTTAATCGACCATAACTTGAGCTACAAAGGTCCAAATGATGCGGTTCTAGTTGTGTTGGAAAGCTAACATCCAGGGCTTTGAAATGATATAAGATTTGACATAGTTGCACCGTGCATAGGGGCGCGCACGTGTACGGTACGCGTACGCACCGATGGTTGCACATGCTTCACTTAATGCAACTCGTGGCCAGCGAATTCTAAGGCATTTTAGGCCCAATCCAACTCATTTCTATTGCTATTTAACCCAAGGATTAAAGAGGGATGAGACATCTAGTTAGTTAGTGAGTTTTATTTTAGTTTTATCATGCTTTAGTTAGTTTCTAGAGAGAGAAGCTCTCTCTTCTCTATAGAATTAGGATTAGGTTAGATCTAGATTAGGAATTCTTAGATCTAGGTTAATTTCATGCTTAGATTTACTTTTCCTTTATCAATTCTTCCTCTTCTACATCTCTTCTCTCTACTTTAGCATTTAATTCTTGTACTTCTCTACTTTTATGTTGATGCACTTTTGTTCTTTTATTTTCCTTTAATGCAATTTATGATTCATGTTCCTTTATTATTGATTTGCTTTGTTGTTGTTTAATTTCTTGCAATTGAGTAGTGTAGATTTACTTTTCTTGCAATTTTGCCATGCTTTCTTTTTATGCCTTCCAAGTGTTTGATGAAATGTTTGGTTGGATTTTAGAGTAGAATTTTAGTGCTCTTGGTTTGGAAAGGTAACTTAGGAACTCTTGAGTTACTACTGTCCAAGTGATTGATGATTGGAAGCCATTAACGCTAGAAATCACTAATTGATTTGGTGGAAAACTAGGACTTATGGACTTGGATTGATATAGCTCACTTGACTTTCCTCTACTGTTAGTTAGGGGTTGACTTAGTGGGATTGATCCTTGCCAATTCTCATGTTGTGGTTAGTGATAAGGATAGAGATCCTTGACCACCAACCCTTGCCAAGGCCTTTTTGTTATTTGAATTTCATTGCCATTTACATTTCATGTCTCTTATCCCAAAAACCCCAAATAATACTCCATAACCAAGAACAAGACGCTTTATTGCAATTCCTAGGGGTTTACTATTGTTGCTAATTCACTTTTACTTTGATACAAGTTATAAATATACTCTTCTTTGATGAGCGGATAATTTATACGCTTTTTGGCATTATTTTTAGTATATTTTTAGTAGAATCTAGTTACTTTTAGGGATGTTTTCATTAGTTTTTATGTTAAATTCACATTTCTGGACTTTACTAAGAGTTTGTGTGTTTTTCTGTGATTTCAGGTATTTTCTGGCTGAAATTGAGGGACTTGAGCAAAAATCAGATTCAGAGGTTGAAGAAAGACTGCTGATGTTGTTGGATTCTGACCTCCCTGCACTCAAAGTGGATTTTCTGGAGCTACAGAACTCAACATGGCGTGCTTCCAATTGCGTTGGAAGGTAGACATCCAGGGCTTTCCAGCAATATGTAATAGTCCATACTTTGGCCGAGTTTAGATGACGTAAATGGGCGTTGAACGCCAGTTCTACACTACAGTCTAGAGTTAAACGCCAGAAACACGTCACAAGCCAGAGTTGAACGCCAGAAATATGTTACAAACTGGCGTTCAACTCCAAAAGAAGCCTCTGCACGTGGAAAGCTAAAGCTCAGCCCAAACACACACCAAGTGGGCCCCGGAAGTAGATTTATGCATCAATTACTTACTTCTGTAAACCCTAGTAACTAGTTTAGTATAAATAGGACTTTTTACTATTGTATTTGACATTTTTGGAAGATCTTAGATTGTATTTTTGATCCTGTGATCACATTTTGGGGGCTGGCCATTCGGCCATGCCTGAACCATTCACTTATGTATTTTCAAACGGTAGAGTTTCTACACTCCATAGATTAAGGTGTGGAGCTCTGCTGTTCCTCATGAATTAATGCAAAGTACTACTGTTTTTCTATTCAACTCAACTTATTCCGCTTCTAAGATATTCATTCGCACTTCAACATGAATGTGATGAACGTGACAATCATCATCATTCCCCCATGAACGCGTGCCTGACAACCACTTCCGTTCCACCTTAGATTGGATGATTATCTCTTGGATCTCTTAATCAGAATCTTCGTGGTATAAGCTAGATTAATGGCAGCATTCATGAGAATCCAGAAAGTCTAAACCTTGTCTGTGGTATTCCGAGTAGGATTCAGGGATTGAATGACTGTGACGAGCTTCAAACTCGCGAGTGCTGGGCGTAGTGACAGACGCAAAAGGAGGGTGAATCCTATTCCAGTATGATCGAGAACCTCAGATGATTAGCCGTGCTGTGACAGAGCATTTGGACCATTTTCACAAGAGGATAGGATGCAGCCATTGACCGCGGTGATGCCTCCAGACGATTAGCCATGCAGTGACAGCTCATCGGATCATTTTCCAGAGATGATGAAAAGTAGCCATTGACAACGGTGATGTCCTTACATAAAGCCAGCCAT
>NC_029794.2:55521611-55534482 GCF_000816755.2 Arachis ipaensis
TACATAAAGCACATAAAGCCAGCCATAGAAAGGAGTAGGACTGATTGGATGAAGACAGCAGGAAAGCAGAAGTTCAGAGGGACGAAAGCACTTTATCTGANTGATAGAGCATTTGGACCATTTTCACAAGAGGATAGGATGCAGCCATTGACCACGGTGATGCCTCCAGATGATTAGCCATGCAAGGACGAAAGCATCTCTATACCTTTATCTGAAATTCTCACCAATGATATACATAAGTATTTCTATCTTTATTTTCTATCTATTTATTATTTATTTTCGAAAACTCCATAATCAATTATTATCCGCCTGACTGAGATTTACAAGATGACCATAGCTTGCTTCATACCAACAATCTCCGTAGGATCGACCCTTACTCACGTAAGGTTTTATTACTTGGACGACCCAGTGCACTTGCTGGTTAGTTGTATCGAAGTTGTGAATGAAAAACGATTTATTAAGACGTGCGTACAAAGTTTTTGGCGCCGTTGCCTGAGATCACAATTTCGTGCACCATTCTTCTACTCTCAATTAATGCTCTTTTGATTCAATCTCTTAGATCTAGATTTGTGACTTTGCTATCTTGAATTGTGATTAATGAATTGAGGAATTTTATTCAATTGCTTGATTGTTGATGATTGTTTGGATTAGATAGCTTTGATTCAATTTTCTTCTCTCAATTACATCATGTCTTCTATGATTGCCTACCAATTATTCGTGATAATGACAACTCTGCTTATGGAGTAGATTTCTCTTATTTGGCTTAGGGGTTGAGTTATTGGAGACACTTGAGTAGTGAATAACAATTGTTAACTAGGAATTGAGAATTGCTAATTGACTTGGAGTGCACTAAAGCTAGACTTCCCTAGGGTGAGATTAGGACTTGTGACTCAAGTTAGTTACTCTCACTTGACTTTCCTCCATTACTAGGGGGTTAACTAAGTGAAGTAGTAATCAACTCTTACCACAATTGAAGGAAACTATAATGATGGAACTTCCAATAATTACCCCTTAGCCAAGGCTTTTATCTCAATTAATTGTTGTTTACTTTTGTTAGCTTGAATTCTTGCACCAACTCTCAAAACCACAAAAGACTTCCTAATCAATGATGTGCATTCTAAGGCAATTCCTGCGGAGAACGACCCATGATCAATATTCTCGGTCATAGATTTTAGAATTTTTGATGCGATATTTGTGTATTAGTTAGACTATACTCACGATTGGATTCATTGCTAATTTCTAACCGGCATACGAATATTTCGGTTCATTTTGATGATAGGACTTTTGATGGTTTCGAATTCACAAATGAAAGTTCATTGCAATATAGTTTCTAAACCAACACTAATCCTTTCATACAAAAATTTGTTTGTCACGAGTAACAAACCCCTAAAATCTATAAACCGAAGTATTTAAACCTCGGGTCGTTCTCCCTAGTAATTACAATAAAGTATTCTTATTATTGGTTATGAGATATGTTTTGGGGTTTTTGATAAGAGACATGAAAGATAAATGACAAGAAAGTTAACTAATAGCTAAAAAGGTCTTGGCAAGGTTCGGTGGTCAAAGATCTCTATCCTAATCACTAACCACAACATGAGAATTGGCAAGGATCAATCCCATTAAGTCATCCTCTAACTAATAATGGAAAGTCAAAAGAGCTATGGTCAATCCAAGTCCATAAGTCCTAGTTCTCCACCAAATCAATTAGTGAGATCTAGAGTTAATGGCTCCCAATCATCAATCACTTGGACATTAGTAACTCAAAAGTTCCTAACTTACCTTCCCAAGCCAAGAGCACCAAAATCTATTCTAAAATCCAACCAAGCATTTCATCAAACACTTGAAAGGCACAAAAGAAAAGCATAGTAAATTGCAAGAATTAAAGGAATCTACAACTACAAAAGTAAGATATTAACAATAGAAAGGCAAAACAATAGAAAAGTAAACTCATATCGAAAAAAAGCATTTTAACAAACACATAGAAGGCAATAAAAGTAAACAACATGAATTGCAAGAATTAAAGAGAGATCTAACTCGAATAGCAAGGGAACAACAATAGAAAAGGAAAACAATCAGGAAACAACAAAGAACTTACCAATTGCATTGAAGAAGAAATGTAGATCTACAAAAGAAAGTTCATAAACTACAACTAAAAATACAAAGGAATTACAAGAGAAGAAAAAATTCTACAACAACAAGAGAACAATTAAGGAAAGAAAAGGAAAATTAGAAGAGAGAGAAGAACTAGATCTAGATCTAAACCTAATCCTAATTCTAGAGAAAATAGAGAGCTTCTCTCTCTAGAAACTAACTCTAACTACTTCTAAAACTTAAACTATGGCTAATGATCAAAAGTATGTTAATTCCCATTCAATACTTGGCTTAAATAGCATTAGAAAGGAGTTGGATTGGGCCCACAAGACTTCTAAAATTGCTGGCCACGAGTTGCATTAAATGGATCATGTGCACCCATCGGCGCGTACGTGTACCGTGCGCGTGCGCACCCCTATCCGCGATGCAACTATAGCAAATCTTATATTATTTCGAATCCCCGGATGTTAGCTTTCCAACGCAACTAGAAACACATCATTTGGACCTCTGTAGCTCAAGTTATGGTCGATTGAGTGCGAAGAGGTCGGCTTGACAGCTTTTGCGATTCCTTCATTTCTTCATGAGTTCTCCATTTTTACATGCTTTTCCTTTATTCCCTTGATCCAATCTTTGCCTCCTAAACCTGAAATCACTTAACAAACACATCAAGGCATCTAATGGAGTCAATGTGAATTAAATTTAGCCACGTTAAGACCTAAAAAGCATGTTTTCACTTTTATGCACAATTAAAGGAGAATAACAAAAACCATGCTATTTCATTGGATAAATGGGGGTAAAAGGTCATAAAATCCCTTAAATTCAATACAAGATAAACCCTACAAATGGGGTTTATCAACCTCCCCACACTTAAACCAAGCATGTCCTCATGCTTAAACCAAGAGAGAAACAAGGGGTATCAACATTTATTCAATGAAGTCTAACTAAATGCAATCTACCTATATGCAACTATCTACATGAATTGCTTGGGCAAAATAAATCAATTTCCAAGAGAACTAATATAAGCTCAAGGGCTAAAGGTATTAACAACCAAGCCAAACCACAATTGAATTGAGCTATTAAATATTTTTACAAACTTGCATGAGGAGTGATGATCATAGGTGGAAAACATGTAATTAAGCAATCGAACCCTCACCGGTAGTGTTTGCACTCTATTTGCTCAAGTGTTTAGGGTTGATTCACTCAACTCTCCCCTAATCATGCTTTCTAAGATTTGTTTTTCTTTCGACAATCAACATTTATTTCATGCATGCATACAAGTATCATGAGGTCTTTTCATAGGTTGTAATGGGGTTAGGGTCAAGGTAGGATGCATATATGGTTAAGTGAGCTTGAAATTTGAATCTTTGATAAGCTTAAACTTCCCACCTAAACTATGACAACCTATACAATTCAAAACTAACCTAAATACCCATTTTTCACTTTTTTTCACATGCTCATGCATTTTTTTCTTCTATCACAACTCATATGCAGTGATCTTTATTGAACTTTACTTTGGGGCATTTTGTCCCCCCTTTTTTTTCTTTCTTTCTTTTTTTTCGTTCTATTTCTATTTTTTTCTTTTCTTTTCCATATAATTTTGTTTTCTTTTTCTTTTGTCTTTCTCATTTGTTTTATGTACAAGAATATCAATGCATAAGGTTTTACATTTGATTAATACATGAGCATGCACCCAATTCCCAATATTTTTGACAAAAATTATGAAACTACCCTTTTATTCACCCAATGTCCCAAGTTTCCCACACTTGAATGATACTCACACTCACTAGCCTAAGCTAATCAAAGATCCAAATAGGGACTTTTATTGTTTTCCGCTTTTGGCTTGTAATGTGCTAAATTAAAAACAAGTGGGTTAAGCGTAGGCTCAAAGTTGGCTAATAATGGAAGATAAAGGGTAAGGCTATTTGGGTAAGTGAGCTAAATGAAACGATGGCCTCAATCATATAAATGCATTAATACACGGAATAATGGACATAAAGAATCAAACAAATCAAAGATTATAATCATAGGAAGAGAATAATGCACACAAGAAGGGAAAATAAGTGGTTATAATGTGTAACCACGACATTAGGCTCAAATCTCACAAGCTTGTGTTCTTAGCTCAAAAATCTTGTTCCACAATATATATATGATTCAAGCAAGTTTTATGAAAAGTTTTCACTCAAATCAATTGAGGTGCCCTAAAACAGTTTCATAGAAAAGAAATCATCACCTTAACCAAGTAGTCCTAACATAAAAGGGAAGTGGTAAAATATGTACAAATTCTAACTAACACGCAACCTATCATGCAATGTAATAACTAATCTAACAAAGAAGATCAAGAATTGGTGTTGAGAAAGGATTTGTTACCCATGGAGATCGGTCGGACAACTGCATTTTGATGAACCGAAATATTCGTATGCCGGTTAGAAATTAGCAATGAATCCAATCGTGAGTATAGTCTAACCAACACGCAAATATCGCATCAAACAATTCTAAAAACTATGACCGAGAGTATTGATCCCGGGTCGTTCTCCCTAAGAATTGTCTTAGAATACACATCATTGATTAAGAAGTCTTTTGTGGTTTTGAGAGTTGGTGCGAGAATTCAAGCTAACAAAAGTAAACAACAATTAATTGAGATAAAAGCCTTGGCTAAGGGGTAATTATTGGAAGTTCCATCATTATAGTTTCCTTCAATTGTGGTAAGAGTTGATTATTGCTTCACTTAGTTAACCCCCTAGTAATGGAGGAAAGTCAAGTGAGAGTAACTAACTTGAGTCACAAGTCCTAGTCTCACCCTAGGGAAGTCTAGCTTTAGTGCACTCCAAGTCAATTAGCAATTCTCAATTCCAAGTCAACAATTGATATTCACTACTCAAGTGTCTCCAAAAACTCAACCCCTAAGCCAAGTGAGAGAAATCTACTCCATAACTAGGGTTGTCATTATCACAAACAATTGGTAGGCAATCATAGAAGACATGATGTAATTGAGAGAAGAAAATTGAATCAAAGCTATCTAATCCAAACAATCATCAACAATCAAGCAATTGAATGAAATTCCTTAACTCATTAATCACAATTCAAGATAGCAAAGTCACAAATCTAAGTCTAAGAGATTGAATCAAAAGAGCATTAATTGAGAGTAGAAGAAGAGTAGATCTATACCTTATATCAAAGTAAAAGTGAATTAGCAATGGATCTCACCAAGAAATCAAAGGAGAATTACAATGGAGAAAGTGAAATCCTGGAGAGAAGTTGGAGTTTCTCTCTCTAAAAATAAAATGTAACTAACTACCCAAATTATCTACAATTATGACTAATTGTCCTAACCCCTCTAATCCTTGTTCTTCTTAAGCTTTTTCCTCCAAAATTCTGCTCCAAAACTGGGCCTGGAATCCCCTGAAATCGCTGGTCATGTTTTCCTTTTAAAAAATCACGTGCGCACATCGGCGCGTACGCACACAGTACGCGTACGCGCCCCTGGGATTTTTTGTGACCTACGCGCAGGCGTACGGTGCGCACGCGTCATAGGAAATACGGCCTAGCCATGTAAGCGCGCCAGCTTCTAGTTCGGCTCTACTGAGCCGGCTCTGGGGGTGCTCATCTGTGCGTACGCGCATGGTGTGCGCGCACGCCCATGTCCTGACTTCAAAACTTTAATTTATTCCATGCTCCTTCCACTCATGCATGCTTCCTTCACTCCTCTTAGCTATTTTCGCCCTATAACTTCTGAAACCACTTAACAAATCGATCAGGGCATCAAATGGTAATAGAGGAGGATTACGATATATCAATTTTTGATGCAAAAGAAGCATGTTTTCATCTATGAGGCAAAGTAGGGGGAGGAACATAAAATCATGCAATTTTACATGAATAAGTGTGGAAGATCATTGATAAAACCCTTAAAATCTACACATGATAAACCCTAGAAATGGGGTTTATCAACCTCCCCACACTTAAAGTATAGCATGTCCTCATGCTAAAGGAAAGCAAAAGACCAAAGGATCACAAGAGAGTGGGACTCATGGGATGCAACCTACCTACATGAATGCAACCAGGGTGTGTGCTTCTATCTACTTGGTCAAGAGCAAATCAATCTTTCTAGGACACATATATATATATGCACATAGGGCAAAATGATGGGCAATGTATGAACTCTACCATTTTTTGTCATCAAAGTGAAATATGCATAGCCGGGAGCAAGGAATTGAACTTCGAACCCCTCACCGGAAGTGTTTGCACTCTATTTGCTCAGTGTATAGGGTTGATCACTCAATCCTCTCCTACTTCATGCTCTTCCAAAATTTGTTCTTCCTCTAACAATCAACAAATTTTCTATGCATGCATACATATATCATGAGATCTTTCCTTAGGTTGTAGTGGGGTTAGGGTTAAGGTAGGGTTATATATTTAGCTAAGTGGGCTAGAGGTTGAATCCTTTGAGTAACTTACCCTCCCCTCCTAACCTATATAACATCCTATATAATCATGTACTAACCTAACTACCCACTCCTCACTCTTCCATATACTCATGCTTTCACTTTTGATCATTACACATATGCATTGATTTGTCTTTGAGTCTTACTTTGGGGCACTTTGTCCCCTTTTATTGCTTCTCTTTTTCTTCTTTTTATATTTTTTTTCTTTTTTTTTATTTGGGTCTCTTTTCTTTTTCTTTCCCCCTTTTTTTTTCTTCAAACGATATACAAGAATATCAATGCATAAGGTCTATATATTTAATCAATTATCTGAGTATGTATCCACTTTCCAATATTTTTAACAATAACATGCTTTTACCTCAACTGATGCTTCCTCTCATTTTCCCACACTTGAATGGCACACACACACTAGCCTAAGCTATTCAAGGATTCAAAATAGGGACATTCATGGTTTTCCACTTTTGGCTTGTGATGTGCTAAAATTAAGAATAAGTGGCTTAAGCGTAGGCTCAAAATTGGTTGCAAAGGTTGTTATAAGGTAAGATCATTTGGGTAAGTGGCTAAGTGAATTGATGGCCTCAATCATGTACATGCATTCATACATATAACAATGGACATATAGAGTCAAACAAGTTAAGGATCACAATCGTAGAGAGAACAATGCACACAAGAAGGAAAGTAAGTGGCTAGAAGATGTAGCCACGCAATTAGGCTCAAAACTCACTTGCTTGTGTTCTTGGCTCAAAATTCATGTTCCAAATTACAATCTTCAAACAAGCATAGCATAAAAAATTTTTTAATTTGGTGAGTTTGCCCTAAAGTTCTAGTTTCCTAGGAAAGAAGTCATTACTCTAACCAAGTTTACTTATTAGGAGATAACTAACATGCAATGGATGTCAAATGCAATCTATCCTACTTAACAAAAGAAATTCAAAATTTATTCAGGTGTTACCTATGAAGACCGGTCGGCCGACCGACCTCCCCACACTTAGAAGTTGGCACGTCCTCCGTGCCTTGAGTGAGACACAGTGGTTGATCGGCTTCCGAGTGTCCATCATCCTCTCCATTATCGCTATCTTCATTATCGGTGCCGGTGGATGTGGAAATATCTGGTTCTTCCATAGGTGGTGCTAAGCAACTTAGAAGCTTCTTGACAAAAGTGTATCGCCGTTGGTTGCGCCGCTCATAACGATCAAGCTTCTTCTGGAGGTATATCGGGTGGTGGGAATGCTCATGGGGATGGGTGAGTTCGGATCCTCGGTGTCCGCCGAAGGGTAGAGATATCTCCCATTTGAAACAACATCACCGTCTATCGGGATCATGGCCCTCCGATCCTTCGTCTCTCGGGGGACACCGGCTGCGGCAACTAAGTCGGTCACTAGAGCGGGAAAGGGTAGGTTCCCCTTAGTGTGGACGCGGCCCATAGCTTGGCGAGTGAGATGGGGAATATGAACCGGTCTCTCTGTGAGGACACACCAAACCAACAAGACTAACTCGGCAGTGATAGATGAGCCATGGGTGCTTGGAAGCACATAATGGGCTAGAATTTGGGCTAGTGAGAAAACGTGCGTCAATGCCCTTGGGCCTCGGCCTCATCCTCCCTCGAATCCAAAATGATTCGGGTATAGCAATGACCATGAGGATGGCATCCCAATCAAACTCATATTTGCATCGTGCCGACAAAATCTCTTGATAAACATCAATCCCCTCCGCTAACGGTCCGGTCTTAAGCACATTTTTAATGGCTTCCTCTATGAACAGAACTTGTCTTCGGCGCACAAATACCGATGTGAGGGACGAGGAGTGGTAATTGGTGTAAAATTCTATCACCCAAGACAAGTTTGCTTCATGTGGCTTCCTCAATAGGAACTCCCATTGCCGCCGCTCGATGCGGGGCATGACAAGAGGGATGACATGAGTCGGAGGGGCTAGAAGGGGCTCTACATGATAGTTCCTTACTTTGATCAAGGGGTAGGCAAGTTCGCAATAGTGGTTGGGGAATTAGTTCGGATCTCTAGCCGGATTGTCCATTTCTAAATCATCAATGTTAGTAATGCTCCTTGTCTTGTTGAGGGGGGGGGGCTTGGCTCTAGGTGCTTGTTGTGCCTTGCTAGTGGACCGTGGGGGTGCGTTCTTGGATGCCTTTCCTTTGTCTTTCTTGATGACCATCCTAGAAAAGAGGGAAATGTGGCAAAAATTAAGCTTAAAGAAGCATCAAGAGATAATACTCATGGAAGTGATAAAGCATAAGAGAATAAGTGGCTTAGATACTTGACAGCTGCAGCATGTAACTAAGGAAACAATGAAAACCATGGCTAATCACTAGCATGTAATGGAAGAGTGGTATATGCATGCAAACAAGAAGCATGAGAAGCATACACTTTTAACATTAATACAAGAGGCAAGAATTTAGGGATGAGCATGTAGAGATGGAGCAAGAAGAGCATTAAGCTCGATGCATATAAGAACAAGCAAGTGAGTGAGAAAGAACACCAAAATAAAAGAGCCAAGTCAAATGTAACTCCAAAAAGTTATGTATGCCTTTCATCAAACACTTGATGTGCATCCCCTTTTATGACAAAAATTAGAGAAGGGTGACAATGTAACATCCTACAAAGCATCATCAATCATCATAGCATGCCACACATCGCAAGGGAAAGCAATTAAGACAAACTAACTCATCAATGCAAGAGTAATCTTCACTTTTAACACCCATAGAAAAATGGAAAATAGAAAGAAAAGATAACAAACAAAGAAAACATGAATGAAAATTAACTAAGAGGAAGAGTAAGGGAATGTAACTAAGGAAAGGAAGAAGAAAAATAGACAACTAAACAGGAAAGGAGATGAGTCATACCTTGAGAATGAAAGGAGAAATGGGGTATGTAAGTGAGAGAGAAGGGAATGAGGGTAAAGGAGAAGAGAGGGGAAAGAGAGGTGTGGGACCGCCAGAGGTGGTGGTTGCCACCAATGGTGGCGGTTGAGAGGTGGTAGGAGGGTAGGAGAGCTGTAGAAGAGAAATGAAGGTAAGAAGAGAGGGGGGATTGAAAAGAGAAGGGTGCGCTCTAAAGTGATTGGGTCGCGAGACCAGCGTGCGCGCGCCATGCACGCGTGCGTGTGCATGGGCAGAAATCAGTAGGGGCGCGGATGCGTACAGTGCATGTACGCGTGGAGCGGTGAAGTGCAGATGTGCGCGCGAGCGCCAGGTGCGCTTGCGCTTGCATCTGAGTTGTGCTCTCAGCACAAATTGGGCACAACTTTGGCTCAACTCTCGGGAAAAAGTACCAGAAGATGAATTTTTACAATCGACGCGGACGCCCACGGTGCGCTGGCGCGTCGATATGCATTTTGTTTGAGGTGCATGTGCGCGCCAGGTGCGCATACGCGCGAGTCGAGTTAGGCCATTGGCATGATATTAGCCCAACGTGGGCATAACTCTCAGGAAAATGGCTCAGGATTGCATCTTACAACATCGGAGCGGATGCGGCTAGTGCGTGTACGCGCGCTTTTGCGCAAATGGGCCATGGGCGTGTACACACAAGGTGCATGCATGCGCAAATGTGGTTGTGCCTGGGGCTCAGAATTGGCCCAGAATTTGCACAACTCTCTGGAAAATGACTTAGGAGCTGCGAATGCGTATGGGCGCGTACGCGCATAGTGTGCGCACGCGCACCCTCCCCCCTCCCCTTTTTTTTGGAGACATGAAGAATGCCTAATTGTCATGAATTTAGTGGTTAAACAAGCCAACGGGGTCAAAAGCACCCAAAACTCAATGTAAAACCCAAAGATGGGTTCTTCTACCACACAATCAATTCATCCTTGGAGAAATCAATGTAAATCTTTATGAACAAGTTATCCAAGGTATTCATAATCAAACCTAGACAAACAAAACTATAGCTAAGCAATCACAAAACAATGAAGAATTCAAGAATTATATACAAAAGTGTAAAAAGGATAGATCTCACCATGGTGGGGTGTCTCCCACCTAGCACTTTTGTTTAATGTCCTTAAGTTGGACTTTCACTAGCTCATTGCTCCTTGCCAAGAGGTGCATCTTCCAAAAGAAATACCTCAATCTCCTTGTTGCTCTTCATTTGCTCACCATGATACAACTTGAGACGGTGCCCATTGACCTTGAAGATATCCGGACTTGAGGGATGGCGTAGATGGTAAACCCCATAGGGTTCCGCCTTCTCTACTTGGTATGGACCTTCCCACTTTGACCTTAGTTTTTCGGGCAACAATCTCAATCTAGAATTGTAAAGAAGGACTAGATCGCCGGCTTTAAATTCTTTACCTCTTATGTTCTTATCATGTACGGCTTTCATTTTCTCTTTGTAAAGTCTAGAGTTCTCATAAGCCTCAAGCCTCAAACATTCTAACTCCGCTAATTGTGGCTTCCTCTCAACTCCGGCTCCACCCAAACTCAGATTGCACTCCTTGACGGCCCAATATGCTTTGTGCTCTATTTCCACTGGTAAGTGGCAAGCTTTGTCATACACCAACCGAAAGGGGCTCATGCCAATTGGCGTTTTGTATGCCATTCGGTATGCTTAGCACTCCAATCTTTCTTATTGGGCTTCACAATTCTTTCCAAGATGCATTTAATCTCCCAATTGGAAACCTCGGCTTTGCCATTTATTTGTGGGTGGTAGGCCGTAGCTACTTTATGCATGATGCTATATTTCTTCATTAGCCCTTCCATTCTCTTATTGCAAAAATATGAACCTTGGTCACTCACGATTGCTCGTGGTGACCCAAATCTACAAATGATGTTATTTCTCACAAAGGAAAGGACCACATTAGCATCGTCCGTCCGGGTGGATATTGCTTTCACCCATTTGGACAGATAATCAACGGCAAGTAGAATGTAAAGAAAACCATTATAATTTGGGAATGGCCACATGAAGTTTATTCCCCACACATAAAAAATCTCACAAAATAGCATGGTCTATTGGGGGATTTCATCCTTGTTGGAGATATTACCAAATCTAATGCATTGAGAACAAGATTTACAAAAATGAGAAGAGTTCTTGAAAAGAGTTGGCCACCAAAATCCACAATCTAAGATTTTTCTTGCCGTTCTTTGGGGTCCATGATAAACCCCGATTTTGTGGTTTATCTTGTGCTTAATTTGGAGAATGTTATCAACTTTTCTCACATTTATTCAATGAAATAGCATGGTTTTGCAATTCTCCCTTGATTTGTGCTTAAATGTGAAAACATGCTTTTTAGGACTTAAAATAGCTAAATTTAGCTCACTTTGATTCCATTCGATGCCTTGATATGTTTTTTGAGTGATTTTAGGTTCATAAGGCAAGTATTGGATGGAAGAAGTGATGAGAAAAGCATGCAAAGTGGGAGAACTCATGAAGAAATGAAGGAACCGTAAAGCTGTCAAGCCTGACCTCTTCGCACTCAAACGATCATAACTTGAGCTACAGAGGTTCAAATGAGGCGGTTCTAGTTGTGTTGGAAAGCTAACATCCGGGGCTTCGAAATGATATAAAATTTGCCATATGTTACTTCCCGTTTAGGGGCACACACACGCACTGTACGCGTGTGCACCGATGCAGCTCGTGGCCCACTAAAGTGAAATCACCCCCAGCGATTTCTGAAGCACTTTGGGCCCAACCCAACTTATTTCTGATGCTATTTCATGCATAATTCAAGCTTGGGTAAGGGGGGAGCAGATGTTTGTAGTTTTAGCATCATGTAAGTTAGGTTCTAGAGAGAGAAGCTCCCTCTTCTCTCTAGAATTAGGTTAGGTTAATTTCTCCTAGATCTAGGTTCAATTACATGTTTTCATCTTGTTTCTTTTATGAATTCTTGCTTCTACTCTTTCATTCTCATGATTTATAGTGTTAATTTTCCTTTTATGCTCTCTTTTATGTTCATGGACGTACTTGTTGGATTTGGATTTTCTTTCAATGAAATTTAATGTTTGATGTTCTTTTAGTGTTGATTTGAGTTGTGATCTTACTTTCCTTGCAATTGGTAGTTGTTAGATTTTACTATTTTTTGCAATTTATTATGCTTTCCATTTCTACCCACCAAGTATTTGACAAAATGCTTGGTTGGGATTTAGAGTAGATTTAGAGCATTCTTGGCTTGGGAAGAGTAATTGGGCAATCTTGAGTCATGAAAACCCAACCTATGTTGGTGAATTAGAATTGTTAGTTAATATCATTTTCAATGACTCTAATCTTTTGCTAATTTAATTAGTGAGTTGATTAGGAATTTTGATTTGAGATTAACTAGTCTTGTTTGATTTTCTCTCATGGAAGATAACTTACACCTTCTTCCAATGTTGGGGATGACGAAATGAGATAGATTCTTGT
>NC_029794.2:55537072-55543427 GCF_000816755.2 Arachis ipaensis
GGGAAGAGTAATTGGGCAATCTTGAGTCATGAAAACCCAACCTATGTTGGTGAATTAGAATTGTTAGTTAATATCATTTTCAATGACTCTAATGTTTTGCTAATTTAATTAGTGAGTTGATTAGGAATTTTGATTTGAGATTAACTAGTCTTGTTTGACTTTTTCTCATGGAAGATGACTTACACCTTCTTCCAATGTTGGGGATGACGAAATGAGATAGATTCTTGTTATTATTGTGATATGATTGATTAATCTTGTTTGACATTCTCCCTATGTGAAGATAACATGATACATTCTTCCATTTGTTGGAGTTGACTAAATAAGATGAATTAATCATTGTATGACTAGGATAGAAAGCCTATGATCTCAATTCTTGCAATGAATGTCTCTCTTTGTTAATTGCCTTCTTTAGTTACTTGCTTGATTTACTTTTCTTATCATTTAATTTCTTGCCCTCTTACCAATCAAACCCCCCTTGTTCTTCATAGCCAATAATTGACCACTTCATTGCAATTCTTTGTGAGACGACCCGGAGTCTAAATACTTCGGTTAATTTTCAATGGGGTTCGTACATGTGACAAAATCATATTTTAATTTGATGTGAGAGTTGTTTGTTGATTTGGAGCTATGCTTACAACGAAATTCTTCTTTTTATAAGAGAAATTCCTAACCAACACGATTCTTCCAATCAAATTAATGGCGTCATTGCCGGGGAGTTGCAATGGTGTTATGTTATTGGCTACTGTATATATGTTAATATGCTTCTTTGCCAGTTTTTTCTTGTTTCAAGAGTTAGTTTTTATTAGTTCTTACTAGTTTTGTTTTTATTTTCATTTGCTATTATGAATTCTCACCTCTTTGGCTCTGAGTTTGGCTCAAATTATGTTGTAGGGAATGGGAACTATAATAACAATATGCATCAAGGATGGAACAATCAAAGATGGGAGGAGCCTCAAGGGATTGATCAACCTTCTTGGCAACAACAACCTCTGGATTCTTATGGGTATAACTCTTATCCTATTGCATATCAATCTAATAGATGTGGTGACCCTTATTGTGATTGTCAACAACCACTACCACATGCCTATGAACCAACCCCTCAACATGGCTTTGAACTACCTTACTCACAAGCCCCATACCACCAAACACCTCCATATGGCCCTAATCCTTATCCACCCTACCAACCACCTTATGAGCCATATGAACCATACATAGAACCACCACAATTCCAACACAACTACTCTCAAGAACCACCTCAATATACACCATCTCCATACCCTTACCAATATGAGCCACCTTCCAATTACAATGCCTTTCCCTCAAACAATAAATTCTCTCTCCCACCACCGCCCCCTAATGAAGCCTTCATGCTAGAACTAGGAGATCTTAACTCTTAACTCCAAAGGCAACAAGAGGGGACGAAAAATATTTCAAAGAGCTAGGAGCCAAGATGGCTATCCTAGCGGAAGCCGTTAGCAATATGGTCTCATCCCACCTAAGCCTACATGACCAAGGCTCTCCCATTGTTGAATGTGGAGTAGCAATCAAGGAGCATAGTGAGGGAGCGAGTTTAGAGCTTCAAGGTGAAGAAGAGGAGTTGAAGCAAGGAGTGCAACAAGAGGAGGAAGTTAAGATAATTGAGTCGGAAGAAGTGGTTAAAGCCTTTGAAGAGGTTGACTAAGAGATGGATTCAATCATTGAAGAATTTTTATGTACATTGAATCCTCTCCAATTGGGTTTGACATAGAGGGTAAGGAAGAAGATATCTCACCTCCCATGCCCTTGGTAAGCGATGAAGAAGAGATTGAATTGGAAGGAAGCTACCAAGAGGAAGTGGTTGAAATTAAAGAAGCTTGTAAAAAGGTGGAGGTTGTCAAGAAGGAGCACAAGGGCGTAGACCTTGCATTGGCTAAGTGTGGGGAGGTCCCCCTTCCTAAGTCACAATCATCCAACACAACATTCAAGTTTTGTAGTGGTTGGACACATCACTCTAAGTTCATGATGGTTGCATGCTCAAAGTTGAACGTCTATGGTTGGTGTAAAACCAAATGGCATGGGTCTAGGAGAATGTTTGGATGCTTAATTTAGAATTCTAAGGTCATGCCACCCAATTGGAATCATGATGATCAATTTAAAGATGGGTGTCAAAACAAAGTGTGGGATCCCGGATCGTACAAGGAAAATCAACTTTGGGAGCTCATAGTTTGTGAAGAACTCCATCAAAGCTTGAAGATATTAACATTGAAGAATGGAGCTTATTGGAGATTCAAGCATTGGTGGATGTTCCAAGATGGTTACAAGCACAAGCCACCTTGATGAGGAGCTCCCCATAAGTCCAACATAAGGACAATAAACAAAAGTGCTAGGTGGGAGACACCCCACCATGGTAATATCTTTTCATTTTCTCTTTTGTAAATATTAGTAGAATTACTTTAAATTCATATTTAGAGTAGTTTGTTGAGTCTATTTGGTAGTCTAATATGTTAAATAAGGTTTTATGGTATTTGGGTAGTTGTTTGGAGGTTTGGAATGTTTGATTTGGTATAAGAACATGGAAAAAATTGAAAAACAGAGCACCAACACGCGCGTCCGCGCGCCTCAAGCATTTTCAATCATCCATGCGGACGTGCCGTGTACACGTACGCGTGGATGCAAAAATTCTACCTCCAGCCAAAAACCAGAGAGTTATGCCCAGTTTGTGCCTATTATGTGCCTGCAACCCACGCGTGCGTGCACCTGGCGTGTACGCGACCTTCGACCAACTACGCATCGGTGCGTATGCGTGCATGATGCGTCCGCGCCGGTAAAATAAAAAGCGTGTTTTTTTCTCATTTTCCATTTTTTTTTGTCCATTGCATTCGCATACTCTTATTCTTTGTGTTTTCATTTTGTTTTTATAGCCTGTTTTTACTTTATTTTTTTTTTTTGAGCTTCTTATTTGAATAATAGGAGAATGGGTAAGATCAGAAATGGGGAGTTCATTGGGTTCAGGAGATGTTGCATTCTCCGGATCAATTTCATTTTCATCTCTTCCTCAATCAATGCATTCATTGATCTCCTTGGCAATCTTAAGTGATCGAATTACAATTTCTTGTAATTCAATCTCTCAAATCTTGATCAATAGCCAATTCCTTGGTCAATTGCTCATGAGAAGAGATAAAGTATGGTCACCGATTATACCACATGCATTTCCCAAATCAAGTATTGAGAGGATTATAGTCACATATCCATCCAAACCCAATTTGGTCCAGCATGAGAAAGCATTTCTAGCATGATCTCTTCATTCCTCTTTCAAGGTTCAGAAGAGATCCAAGTTTGAATAGCTTCTTTTCCAAGATAACTATTCAATTGGATGAAGATCGAAAGCTTTCAAGTAAAATCAAGAAAACAAATAGAAGAAGAATAATGAAAACTAGTATTGATCCATCAAATTACAACAGAGCTCCCTAACCCAATGAAAGGGGGTTTAGTTGTTCATAGCTCTGGAAAATGAAAGCAAGGATGGAGAATACATGATGAAAGCAAAACTAGAAGTGCAGAGAATGGTAAAATACAGAGATTAGTTTTCCCAATTTTTCCAATCCTCCTCTAATCAATTCAAAGCTACTCCTATATATACTACTCTTCTGATCTTCTAGTTGGCTCTTCAAGTCTTGCGTATGGGCCTTTGGATCTGGAGTTTGAAGCAGTTATCTTCTTCATTGGGCTTAGCTTTACTTGCAGAGAGAAAGCTTCTCATGGGGTATGTTCAAGGCATAGTATTCATGACAGATAGTTGTTCTCCCACCTTGTGGTTGAACCAACTTAGCTAACTTATGATCACACCATAAACTCATGAACTTACTCCATAGTATGAACTTCACTCTGGTCTTTTGTGAACACTCATTCTCTTTTCATTTGATTCAAAGGGACTAGCATACAAGTAAGTAACGCAAGGATGCAGTGACATAAAGACTAGCAAGCATAGACCTCTTCAACATAAAACATAAAAGATAGAATTTAAAAAAATTCAAACTATCCTGGAAGCATGTTCTATTTCATACAAGATCTTCCTTATTTAAAGCATGGAAAAAGATGGACCAAAGAAGGAACTCCACCACCTTTTACTCGTGTGGTTGCCCATGCTCTCTTCCTTGTTTGTCCTCTTTGTGTCCTCTTGCATTTCCTCGCATCCGTGCCAATCTTGCTTGCTTCCAATCCTCAAGTGCCTTCCTTACTGATTCATGACTCTCTTCCACCTTTTGTCTTTCTTCTCGTGCTAATTCATCCCTCATTTCTTCGTACCTTGTAATTCCTGGATGCAATATAGGCAGCTGTCCTACTAAGTAACCGAGCCTGGCTTGAGTGTTTATATGATGCCCAGTCTCGCTCAGGTAAACTCCTTCTGCGAATGCCCTTTTCTCGTCCAGTAGTTCTGCCTGTTCTATTTGTCTTCGATGCATCTCATGTATGTGTAATGCCCACCAGACATGTTCCATGATTGGGTGCAATTGCATATTTTCTATGATGGACTCTCTTATGAATCAAGGAAGGCTGTAGACCATTCATCAGGAGGTTCATTGAACAGGAAAAAGACTGTGGAAGAGGCCATTGAAGTGATTGAGACAGTGGCTGAGAATGAGTATTACTATGCATCAGAGAGGCATAACACTAAGGGAGTCATGGAGCTGAACCATGTTGATACAATTCTAGCCCAAAACAAGGTGTTTGCCAAGCAACTAGCAGAGCTTACCAGGCAATTAGAAACAAAGCAAGTGGCTGCAATACACACACAAGATCAAGAGGAAGTAAGCAGTGAAGGAGGTGATTGGGAAGAGGCCAAGTAACAATGAACAAAGAATGCAGTGCTCTCATCAAGAAGGACACACTCTCTAAGAAAACGGACCCAGGAAGTTTTCATATCCCTTGCATCATAGGGGAAACAAAAATTGACAGAGGATTCTGTGATCTAGGAGCTAGCATAAATGTGATGCCTCTAACTCTTATGAAGAGGCTACAACTGAATGAGGTGAGATCCACTGATGTAATCATACAACTGGCTGACAAAACTAAGAAGCAAGCTGAAGGGGTAGTTGAAAATGTGCTGGTGAAAGTGGGGGATTATTACTTCCCCACAGACTTTGTCATTTTGGACATGGAGGAAAGCTACCTACAGCCCATCATTCTGGGGAGGCCATTTCTAGCCACTGCTAGAGCACTCATAGATGTAGAACAAGGAGAGCTAATTTTGAGAATACATGATGAACAGCTCATTTTTAATGTTTTCAAACCTGCATCTGAGCCTGAACCAGAACATGAAAGGCCTAAGGATGAGAGTAGCCATCTGTGTTTGGAGGAAGGCAATCAGGCAGCTGAAACTCTGAAACAGTCCTTGGAAAGGAAACAAGAATTGCAAGAGTTAAAGCCATAAGAATCAATAGAAGCAAATCAGAAGGATCCTCTCGGCATAAGGGTCAATGAAGAAAGCTTCAAGAGAAAGGGAAGAATTGTAAAGAAATTGCCAAGAGGGTGGAGAAACAAGAAAATTCCCACTGAAGGTTTTTCTCCGGGAGATAAAGTGATATCAAGTCATTATCTGCCAATCCCACCTGACCTCAAAACCATTCCTTCCCAGCTCCCTCAAGTGTTCACAATCAGGAAAGTTCTTTCTATGGAACATTTAGAGGTCATGAAGGAATCAAGTGGGGACGTTTGCATAGTGAGAGGAGAAGACGTCAAGCACTACAATCCACCCTAACAAGGGACAACCGTCAAGCTAGTGACGTTAAAGAAGCGCTTGTTGGGAGGCAACCCAACCTGAGGTAATATCCTTTTGCTGTTTCTTTTATTTGTTTCAATAAAAAGGGTGAAGTAGTTTCTGTGCATTGCAAAGAATTAAGTTTGGTGTTTCACACCAAACAATGAATTCGTGGATCAATAATTCAAAGGGGAAGGTGTGACTCTAAGTTTGGTGTTCCACCATAAAGATCAACTGAACACAACAACCTTTGAATTATATGAGAGGAACAACCATTCTAAGCAGTCACAGAAATGCTTAAAACCCTTAGCAGCAACTTCATTCCAAAGAGAACTCAAGGATTCAAAGCACAGAGAAGTAAGTGGGAGACTAAGTTTGGTGTTCACACACCAACTTAAGACTCAGATACTTACCCACACATAGTTGAGCTAACCACTCAAGTGCTTGAGAAGCAAGCAACTTCATCACTCTTTGCAGGAAAGGAAACAAGGATTTTAAAACATGAAGCAACATTTAGGAGAAGAAGGGAAATCAAATTGTTTCCTGGCAACAAAGAGAAAACAAGGAATTTCACAAGGTGATATTGTTCCTTGATAATTCTTTAAAAAGGGCAAACAA
>NC_029794.2:55546718-55547029 GCF_000816755.2 Arachis ipaensis
AATTGAAGTTTAACCTCCAGTTTAACCTTAAACTGGAGGTTAAACGCCAGAATGGAAAGTCTCACCAAAGAAGCATTCCACATTTAACCTCCAGTTTGACCTCAAACTGGAGGTTAAACGCCAGAATGATAATGCCACTCAGGAAGGAGTTCCACGTTTAACCTCCAGTTTAACCTTAAACTGGAGGTTAAACGCCAGAATGGGAAAAGCACCAGGGAGCCATTTCCACTTTTAAGCTCCAGTTTGACCTCAAACTGGAGCTTAAACGTGTTCGACCAAGTTTTCTCCTCCAGGGTTGCTCTCTCCATTTC
>NC_029794.2:55548291-55548812 GCF_000816755.2 Arachis ipaensis
CTTTGTGCATTGATATGAACTTGCATGTCTTTCATGACCCACCCTTTCTAGTTGAACTTGATGCTTTTGAGTGCTCTTCATGTTTTGACTCTACTCTTGCATCAAGTATTAGTTGATATGTCCTTTGTCTATATTGCTTTCTCAATCACATGTGTAGCTAACATGTAGTGAGGACCCTACTCTTATTTGGCATTAGCCCCCGCCGATGTTCTACTTGCTTTGCTATCTTGGTTGTAGGCTTAATTCTCTTTCTTTTTCTTTCCTTTTAGGTTGGCCACTGACGATCGAATTTCCTGTCGGTAAAGAAATTCACAAATATATTATCGCGTTGCAAGTATAGCTTCTAAACCAATAGAGAATCCTTTTGTACAAACGTTTTGGTTGTCACAAGTAAGAAACTCCTTTAAAATTTATAACCGAAGTATTCAAAACTCGGGTCATCTCTCAAGGAATTGCAGGGAGGTATGTTCTTATTATTGGTTATGAGTTTTGTAAATTGGGGGTTTTTGAAATAAGGAGCA
>NC_029794.2:55550294-55550615 GCF_000816755.2 Arachis ipaensis
CGTGACAAATTTTCTTCGGCAAGTGTACCGAATTCGTCGTCAAGTAAAAACTCACAATAGAGTGAGGTCGAATCCCACAGAAATTGATTGATCAAGCAACTTTAATTAGAGGAATGTTCTAGTTGAGCGAATCAGTATTTGAGTTGAGAATTGCAGAAAATAAAATGGCGGGAAGGTAAATAACAAAAGAAGTAAATGCTAAAAATAAAGAGCTGAAAGTGAATGACGGAAAGTAAATTACAGAATTGTAAATGGGAATGGGGTAATTGCTCATAAAAGTAAATGATAGAAATTAAAGAGAATGGGTAAGATCAGAAATGG
>NC_029794.2:55560615-55561410 GCF_000816755.2 Arachis ipaensis
TGTTATCAGCACTTGTGTGTGTCTGATCCCTCACTGGCAATTGAATGCCAGAGTCAGAAGCTGGAGTGACGTTAGACGCCAGTTCACTGTCTGTTCCTGGCGCCTGAACGCCAGAAATGTGCCCCTGTTGGGCGTTCAACGCCAGATTCTTGCCCATTTCTGGCGTTGAACGCCAATCCTACCTTGTTTCTGGCGCTGAACACCAGTTTTGGGCATGGTCTGGGCGTTCAGCGCCAGGAACAGACAGTGAACTGGCGTCTAACGTCACTCCAGCTTCTGACTCTGGCATTCAATTGTGAACCATGGTATTGGCACCATGTTCTTGGCGCCATTGCCAGGGAAAGAAAGAGCCATGAATTTTACATAATTAAAGTGTAATCACGATCGCGCGTACCAAGTTGCTCACGTCGCCACGGATTGTTCGAGCCTGGACATCACAATTTCGTGCACCAAGTTTTTGGCGCCGTTGCCGGGGATTGTTTGAGTTTGGACAACTGACGGTTCATCTTGTTGCTCAGATTAGGTAATTTTCTTTTTATTTTATTTTCAAAAATTTTTCAAAAATATTTTCAAAAATCTCTCATCTGTTTTCGAAAAAAAAAATAAAAATGTTTTCAAAAATTTTATTCAAGATTTTTAAGAATGAATTCTAGTGTTTCATGAAGCATGTTGAAGCCTGACTGGCTGTAAAGCCATGTCTCAATTCTTATACTCAAGAGAAGAGCTTCTTTGTCTTTCTTAGCCAATTGGCTGTTGAATGTAAGGAATGTCAGGCGTGTCATGTCTGAGTTACAT
>NC_029794.2:55564672-55565294 GCF_000816755.2 Arachis ipaensis
GAAGAAAAATCACACCCTGGAGGAAGCACCTGTCTGGCGTTCAACGCCAGAACAGAGCATGGTTCTGGCGCTGAACGCCCAAAATGGGCAGTATCTGGGCGCTGAACGCCCAAAATGGGCAGCATCTGGGCGCTGAACGCCAGAATTGCACCATGGAGAAGAGCTAGTGCTGAACGCCCAAAACAAGCATAGTTCTGGCGTTCAACGCCAGAAATGGCAGCAAAGGGGCGTTGAACGCCGAAAATGGGCACCAACCTGGCGCTGAACGCCCAGAGTTGTGTGCAAGGGCATTTTGCATGCCTAAATTGGTGCAGGGATGTAAATGCCTTGACACCTCAAGATCTGTGGACCTCACAGGATCACCTCAGGATCTGTGGACCCCACAGGATCCCCACCTACCTCCACTCACCCTCTTCTCTCTTCTCAATCATCTATTCCCAATAAACACTCTTCCCTATTAACTCTTTACCACTCACATCCAAACACCCACTTTCCTTCAAAATTCAACATCTCTTTCCCACCCAATCCCACCCATATGGCCGAATACACAACTCCCATCCATCTCCTCCATATCTTCTTCATTCTTTCTTCTTTTGCTCGAGGGCGAGCAACATTCTAAGTT
>NC_029794.2:55568967-55593801 GCF_000816755.2 Arachis ipaensis
ACCACGAAGGAATCCCCCTTCCGATTAGCATACGGAATAGAGGTGATGATTCCAGTAGAGATTGAGGAAGGGTCGCCTAGAGTAGTTTACTACAATGAGGGAGCAAACTCCCAACTTCAGAGAGAAGAGCTCGACTTGCTACCCGAAATCCAAGAAAGAGCTCGGATCAGGGAAGAAGCTCTAAAGTGCCGAATGGTATCGGAAGTTTTGCAGAGAATGATGTCATCCTAATCCGAAATGATATCGGAACAACTCGACCAGGAGAGGGAAAGCTGGCAGCAAACTGGAAAGGACCCTACCGAATTGTAGAAGTACTTGGAAAGGGCTACTACAAACTGTCTGAACTCGATGGACGAGAGCTTCCCAGGTCATGGCACGCCTGCAACCTCAGAAGGTACTACAGTTAGAAAAGATAAAAGATCTCATCATTGGATGCACTCTTTTTTCTGAAAAGGTTTTTTAATGAGGCACCAAGGTGAGACTCAGACAATCCCATATGTATATATTTGCACTTTTCCTTTAAATAAAATATATTTTAGATATTCTACAAAGATTTCAAGACGCATTAATCTGAAGCATTCATCGTCCGATTATAAAGCAACAGATCGGCAGAAAGTGAAAAATAATTTCACTGCACGATCACGATAAAGACAACCGTCCGATAAAGGTGAAAACGCGATTCACCCAAAGGACGATCTAGAGATGACAACCACTTTCTACAAATCGGCAAAGATGAACACAGAATAATATAAGAAGTTATCGAAAGTGATCCAAAAAAGAACCTGACGAGGTCTTACGGATTGCTAAAATAATAACTTAAAGACTGGCCGACGTTGAGGAGTCAGACCAAGTCAACCCAAGTTATAAGTAAACCCTGGAAAGAGGTTTGGCCAACCCTATTAAAGAGGATTACTTTAACTTAGAAGGGCTCGACATGACAAAGTCAGCCCAAAATGAGAAGTTATCAAAGTAGTCCATGAAAGAGATCTGACAAAGATCTAAGAAAGAGGACTACAAATAACTTAAAGGAGACCGATATAACCAAGTCGGACTCCTACTACTTAAAAGTTATCAAAGTAGTCCCTGAAAGAGATCTGACAAAGATCCAAGAAAGAGTACCACAAATAACTTAAAGGAGACCGATATAACCAAGTCAGACTCATACAACTAAAAAGTTATAAAAGTAATCCCTGAAAGAGATCGGACAAAGATCCAAGAAAGAGGATTACAAAAATAACTTAAAGAAGACCGATATAACCAAGTCGGACTCCTACTACTTAAAAGTTATCAAAGTAGTCCCTGAAAGATACCTGACAAAGATCAAAGAAAGAGGACTACAAATAACTTAAAGGAGACCGATATAACCAAGTCGGACTCCTACTACTAAAAAAGTTATGAAAGTAATCCCAGGAAGATATCTGACAAAGATCTAGGAAAGGGGTTACAAAAATAACTTAGAAAAGGACTGCGAAAACAACTCGGAAGACTAACTTGAAGAAATCGGTTACAAATCATCAGAAATACAAGCCGGAGCGAGAACGAACCAAAAATCAAGTTAGAACTACCTAGTTACAACCACAATGAATTCAAGATACAAAGTACAAAGCAATCCAAAAGAGATACCAAGTCAAGCACAAAAAGCGTGATATCATCCACAAGGTTATAAAAGCCTCGGAGGCCACCAAAACCTATCTCAAAAAAGCTAAAGCATTCTACCATTTGTTTTTCATAAAAAACAAAAGTTGCTAGGCAAGCAACGGGAAAGTGTCAGAAATTAACAAAACATAAAGAGTTTAAAAAAGCCCACAAGCCGGGCCAACTACATATCCAGAATAAAGTTAAAACAAAGGGTCAGAAGATTTTTTAGCAGCATTAGGCCGAGGAGACGGAGGCCGAGTCTGGAGAGGAACGGCATCTACAGTACCGTTATCCCAGTTCAAGATCTGGCAGTCAGGGTCAGAAGCGGGAGGACCAATCTCGGCAGGGACAGCAGAAGTCGACACCTTGGTAGAGGCTACAGGGGGAGGATCGACATCATCCTCATCCTCGTCATCAGGGACAACCTTGCCATCCCTGACAACGTTCTCCAAGCTAAAGAGGGTCAGGTCGGCCTCGTGAGCAATAACCCGAACTTGTTCCCTCAGGTTCTCATAGGCAGCAGTTACACTGCCAACAAGATGACCTTGGAGTTCGGAATAATTAGCCCGGGCATTCTCCAACTCCCGGTAAGACGTCAAATAACTGTCCTTATGCCGCATAGCCGTGTCCTCGGCCAGTCTCAGAAAACCAGCCAGAGAAGTAGAACTAGCCTTTTCATTCTCCAAGTCTTTCTCCAACTTGGCCACCCTTACTTCAAGCTCCTCCTTCAAGTCCTTCATCCGATCAAACTCCTGTTTGGCCTCCTCCATAAAAGCTTTAATAGCATGGAGAGGAAGACTTTGAGCAGTTCGATATAGGGCCACCCCCATGTGTGCCAACTTGATACCACTCCGGGTGATATAATCAAAATGATGAAGAAGCGACACGTTGAGATGTTTAAAGCAGCGGTCGCCTTCTTCGCCTTCTTATAGGCTCTCATAGAATCATTATTCTTCGACATCTCTGAAAAACACAAAAAGCAAAGACAAGTTTATTTTGATAAAACCCCAGGAGTTCGGATGAAGTTGGGATGGAGCAATGTTACAGGACCACAACAAGTCAGTTTCAAAAGCAGTAAAAGGGAAAGTAACGTTTAACTGGCTGAAGAAGTATTCATAAGCATAGAAGGAAGGACGCTCCCCCTCGACAGAAGTCGGAAAACAAACTCTCTCATAGGAATCAGGAGGAACAAGCTCATAATCCCCTCGCGGGCACTGTTACCACAAATCCTATGGCGCTTCCTCAGCTCTGTGCAAAATTCAGCATCCACAATAGAAACACACAACAAAACAAGGGAGTCCAGCCAATCGGACATCCCCTCGGGAACTCTGGAAGACATCTCTACAATGTTATTGTGAGAAGACATGAGGCCAACTAATCCTACAAGAAAAGAAGATGGGATTACTAAAAACATCTCGGACAAGGGAGAAAACAGCTCAACACGATAAAGGCGAACACACAGAAAAGGAAAACCCCAAGACTCAAACCAAAGTCCTGGGGCATCCTTTGGAGGCAATAATCAAGTAAGGTTTCTGGTAGAAATCTACAGCTCTCACCCCAGCATCTTTCAAACAAGAAAAAGACTTCAAACAAGCAAGCATTTCCAGAGGCATAAGTCATCACAGTCAGCCAAGCAAAAAGCATTCCCAAAACATCAAAACACACCAAATGGAAAAACGTCAAAAGTACGAACTTTTGAGAAATGCGACAAAAAGCAATCAAGCAAAGCAAGGAACGGATGCAGAGTTTATATCAGATAGTAAAAAATCAGAAGCAACAAACAAAAACCGTATAAAGCCTCGACGGAAATGCCAGAGGAACACACAAAAGAAAGCCAAGAAAAATGCATTTACAGCGACAAACAGATGCAAAATCACGAAAAGGTCCAAACTTTCAAAACATGCAAAAGCAAAAGCTTCACCAAAAAACTAAAGATGAAGCCGTGAAAGAGGCAAGAAAGTTAGTACCAACTTGAAAAGGCAGCAGACTTCAGGGAAGGTGAAGAGGGACGGCGAAATCTGGAATCACTACCTCGAAGCAAAAGAAAAGACACGAGCAAAAGAAAACGTCGCTGGGCTGAAACGCGAAACTACGAACTCCAAGCAGAGGCTTCAGAAAAATCAAACAAACACCGCAACACAAAGAAAAGTTGAAAGCGAGAGAATGAAGGGAAAAATGCGAAGAAGTTACAAAAAGGGCGAAAGAATTGAAACCGTTTCTGGGTTTTCAAAATCAAAGAGCCAAAGGGAAATGGGGCAATTAATGCTAAAATTAAAAGGCATTAAACCCTCGCACATTCCCAAAGCCCTGATATAAAAGCGCGCGCTTTTAGAGGAAAACGTTTTACATTCAAAAAGCTTCTACAAAGGAATCAACAAAATGCTTGAGTTCGGCTTCACTAAAGAAGGACCGAAGTCAAGAACTCGACCTCAAAAAGAAGACCGAGCTCAAGCAGGGGCACTGTTCATACCCTGGGTTGAGTTGTCCGAACCGGGATGTTCGGTAGCAAAGCGACCGACCTGTTCAGGTCAAGCGGACCGACTTCTTTACGAAGAACTCGGCCAAATCGACAGGAAAGCCCAGTAAAGGGCCCAAATGAAGGAACACAACCCAACTCCAAAGGCAGCCCAAAGCCTACAGAGAGAAGGGCGGTTCCGTTGAAGATAAGCTGACCTCACCCAAAGATAAGATAAGATAAGATAACTGACTTATCTTATCTAAAAAGGTCACTCTACAACCATTATAAATACACTGGAGCACCCAGGTATAACTCATACTCTGATTCTACATAAAACCTACTCAATACCCGTGCTAACTTAAGCATCGGAGTCTCTTGCAAGTACCCCCCACCCTCCGGTGGCCAATGATCAGCAGTGCAGCAAGTCCAACAAGTCGGACACAACAGCTCCGGCCGCCACCAGCCAGCCGGACACGTCATCCCGACCAGTACCAAGGATCTCATCCGAGATCGACCTCCAGTTTCAGGTAACCCTCGGAACAGAAGGCGATGACGATGGGATCACACGAAGAATAGGTCGGTGAAGGCTGTGGGACAGTGGTGTTCTGTTAGAATAGTATTCCCCTAAGATAGAGCACCCTGTTTAGTTATGTTAAGGTTTCATATAATTATGCTTATTTGTTTTAGAATGCTTTAAGTTGAATCTTGTGATGGATATGGAGCTTAAGATTGCCTTTGGCATCCCGGGGTCTTATATCCTACATCACTGAGCACTGTTACCATACTGAGAACCTCCGGTTCTCATACCATATTTCTGTTGTATTTTTTAGATGCAGGTCGTAACCCACCTCGGTGAGTTGCTTGGATGGTGACAGAAGCGGAGGATCTTGGATTCTTTTGGAGTCTTTTTTTTGGTTTAATTTGTTTATACATCTCTCCTTTTCTATTTTGTTTTGCCTAGAGGATTACATTTGAGAGAACAAAACTTGTATAAGCTATTTTCGTTATATGGTTCTGTATACTTGTATATGGCTAGCCGGCTTAAACTCCGCAAGCCGTGGCTAGATTCTTATGATATTATACTACTATCTTTTGATATATCTTATCTATACCTTGTGTTTTAAGCTAGTAGCTTCGTTAGTACATTTTGCGCTTTTCAAATCCAAAATTTGAGCTATATCCTTCATCGGGCTTCTAGATTATACTATTCTTTCTATATATATATTATGTATGAGCTTAGAACTGTCGTAATCTCTGATTAACCTTCGCTTTACAACGCGAGGTAAAGCTAAGGCTAATTAGGCTGTTACACTTCCACCTGTGCATATGCACACAAAGTTGTGCGTACGCACATTTGCTGAAAAGCTCCAAACTCCATTTATTCATGAATTCTCCACTTTTACATGCTTTTTTCTTCATTCCTTCAATCCAATATTTGCCTTACAAGCATGAAATCACTCAACAAACACATCAAGGCATCAAATGGAATTAAAGTAAATAAAATTTAGCAATTACGGGCCTAAAAAGCATGTTTTCACTTTTCAGCAGAATTTAGGAAGAATTTACAAAACCATGCTAGTTCATTGAATAAATGCAATAAAAGTTGATGAAATCCACCCAATTAGAGAAAATAAATACCATGAAATGTGGATTCATCAGGTACCCCATACACAACCCTCAACCACCAAACCTTCAAGCACCACACCATCTACCTTCATGGAATCCAAATGTTTATATACCTTGCCACCAACCATATGAACCATCACCTCCTTACACACCACCTCAATACACTCACCCGCATAACACACCTTCCAACTATACAACCTTTCTCCCAGCCATTGAACCTTCTTTCTCACCCAAAGATGAAGTTCTCCAACCCTTGCGCCAAGAATAACAAGACCTTCAAGCTTTTCTCCAAGAGCAAGAAGAATTTCGGAAGAAGGGAAGTTCACGGCAACCATAGCCAAAGCGGTGAATCGCTTGGCCGTATTATGCTCAAGCAATCAAGACATTTTCCTTGAGAAATGTGGAGGATCAAATAAGAAGTGTAGTGATAAACCCCAATTTTGTGGTTTATATTGTGTAGAATTTGGGGGGTTTTGTCGATATTTTCCACACTTATTCACAGAAATTGCATGATTTTGTGTTCTCTTCCTAATATTGCTTCATAATGGAAAACATGCTTCTTTTGCTTTTAAAAAAATGGCATATTTTGATCCTCTTTTATTACCATTCGATGTCGTGATATGTTTGTTGAGTGATTTCAGAGTTTGTAGGGCAAGAATGGCTTAGAAGAGAGGAAGGAAGCATACACAAGTGGAAGGAACATGAAGAATTGGGCTTTGGGAAATCAACTTCGACGCCCACGCGCACCGCATGCGCACGCGTGGGTGCAAAGAGTTGGGTATGGCGCGCGAAGGGTGACGCATCTGCGTGGATTAGCAAAATCCCCATCGACGTGCACACACGCTTGACGCGTACACGTGGATCGTGAAATTCAGGCGACGCGTACGCGTACATGACACGTACGCGTGATGAGCAGCACGTGACCTCATTAAAGAAATCGTGCCTGGTGATTTCTGAGGCTCTGCAGGCCCAAATTCTAGCTGAATCTGCTTTGAAAAGACCTAGGAACCCTAGGGGGAAAGGGGGATCATTCATTACACACTTAGACACACTTTTGGCTAGTTTTTTTGGTTCTTGTTCTTCTAGAGAGAGAAATCATTATTCCTCTCTAGATCTAGTTTGATTTGATCTTTCCTTGTTGAATTCTGAATTGGGTTTTGTTGATTTCTAATTTTGATTACTTAATTTGAATTCTCTAGTATAATTTTGTTGAGATCTTATGTTAGATTGATGTTTTCTAGTTATTTCCCATTTTCTATTCATCTTATGAACTTTGTGGATCTTAAATTGTTAATGAGACATTGATGATTTCCATGATTAATAGTGTTATTTGAGTAGTTTTCCATTGATAATTGTTAGTGGGTACTTTTAATTTCCAATTTAATTGCAATTTGACTATGTCTTTTATTAATCCATACCATGTGTTTTATGAAATGTTTCCTTTCATTATGGAGTAGTTTTCTTTACTCTTGGCCTAGGCTAAGGGAATTGGGTAAACTTGAGTCATTGGGTCTAATTGATTTGGTGATTTGAGAACCCTTGGTGGTCAAGTTGATACCCATTGACACTAATCCACTATTAAGTCAATTGGTAGTTGGATTGGGACATATGAGTTGAGATTGATCAAGCCACTTGACGTACCTCAAGCTTAGGAGTAAATATTACGTACTTAAAGCTCTTGGAGGTAGACTTAGTGAGTTTGGTTCCTCATAATTGTTAAGATATGGTTATTAGACAAGGATGGTGACTCCAATTCCTATGCCTAGCCAAGAGTTTTTTTTATTATTCATATTTGAAACCCAAAAAATTTCAATTACTTAATTCTAGTTATAGTTATTTGCTTAATTCTAGAGTAGAATTATCTTAGATGCTCTTTTGTTAGTTTAGAACTGCTCCTACCTTGTCTTAGTCACTTAATTTAGTTTTTTGCACTTTAATATTTCTTGCTTGTTAAGTCCAGTAGTTAATTTCTTGATCATGACACCCAACCCCGGAATTCTAACCAATATTGATGCACATGTTTGCCCATTCCTTGTGAGACGACCCGAGGTTTGAATACGTCGGTTTACTTTTATTGGGGTTGAACTTTGTGACAACCAAATCTTTAAAATTTGATTGAGAGTTTTTAGTTGGTTTGGAACTATGCTTACAACGAAGTTCTATTTCTATTAGGAGAAATTCTAGACCGACAGTAATTCTTGTGTCAAATTTTTGGCGCCATTGCCAGTGAATGGTTACAGTGTGCCTTGACATTGGTTATGTGAATATGTGAATAATGTAGATTGTTTACCTACTTTCAATACTTAGTTGTAGTTTAGATTTCTTTTATGCATGTGCTATGACTCCCAAGTTTGATGACTCGGTCTCAACCGAACTCTAGCTTGGCCGAGCTTGACCTTGAGATTCAAAGAACTTTGTTGCACACTCGGCAAGCTAGATGGCAGTTGGACTATACGGCTAGTACTTCGGCCTCTCTTGAGGAGCATACCGAATCACTAGACGGAGCCGAGAGTGACTTGGAGTCCGCTACTTCCTATTCTTCTGTAGGCACCACTAATACATCTTTGTATTCCACAGGTGAACCATACATGGCGGAGCCATGCCGAATCACCTTGCATGAACAAGGGGCTCCGGATATCATACTTCTACCTTTGCAAGCAAGGTATCCCAATCTCGACCCAAACTTTGAGTTGAAGAACAGCGTGATAAATTTATTCCCCAAGTATCATGGGCTTCTGGGTCAAGACCCTATCCGACATCTAAGAGATTTTCAAGTTGCTTGTTCTACGGATCGAAGACATGGGGCCGATGAAGTTGCTATTATGGTTTTTGATTTCCCCTTCTCTCTTGAGGGACAAGCAAAAACATGGTTCTATTCCCAACCAGATGAGATTGTGCCAATTGGGATTTCTTGAGAAGAGAGTTTCTAGACAAGTTCTTTCCGCCAGAGAAGATCAACTACATCCGAAAGGAAATCTTGGGTATAATGCAAAAGGACCAAGAAAGCTTGTATGAGTATTGGACTAGGTTCAAGAGGCTATTAGAATCTTGTCCACACTATGGATTGGACACTCATTTGCTTATCAGTTACTTTACCGGAGGTCTTTGTGCGAAAGATAGAAGATTACTCACCGCCGTTAGTGATAGCTCCCTTTCCAAAAACAAGACGACGGGAGAAGCTTGGAGCTTGATAAATGATGTTGCCAAGGCTACATAACATGTAAGGGTAAGAAGCAATCCCCTCAAGGGTGTGGTAGAAGCATCACCTTCCGAAGCAAGATTAACCAAGGTGCTTGGGGATATGACCACTATCCTTACGGAGATGCAAAAAGACCAAAAAGCATTCTATTCCATCCAAGCCATCCAAGCCCCACCCTAAGTTTCTCAACTTGAAGGTTGATGGCGAGGATTTATACCCGTTTGGAATTTCACAAAATAATTTCGTTGTTAGTATAATCCAAACCAATAGTCAATCCTCAAATCAAATTTCGAAGGAATTGGTTGTCACAAGTTCAACCCCAATAAAAGTAACCGAAGTATTCAAACCTCGGGTCGTCTCACAAGGAATGGGCAAACATGTGCATCAACATTGGTTAGAATTCCGGGGTTGGAAGTCATGAGCAAAAAATTAATCTAAGAATCCTAACAAGCAAGTAATCTTGAAGTGCAAGAAACTAATTCAAATAACTAAAGCAAGATGTGAGCAATTCCAAACTAATAAGATAACATCCAATATAAGTCTACTCTAAAACTAAAAAAATAACTATGACTAACACAAAGCAATTAGGATTTTTGGGTTTTCAAATATGAATAATAAAGCAACTCTTGGCTAGACATAGGAATTGGGGTCACTATCCTTGTCTAATAACCATATCTTGACAATTATGAGGAACCAAACTCATTAAGTCTACTTCTATACTTGAATTATGTTAAATGGTTTAGTCAATATCAACCCATAATGTCCAACCTAGCTAATAATTGACTTAGTAGTAGGCTAGTGTCAATTGCTATCAAATTGACCACTAAGGGTTCCCAAATCATCAAATTCATTAGACCCAATGACTCAAGTTTACCCAATTCTCTTAGCCTAGGCCAAGAGTAAAGAGAACTACTCCATAATCAAAGGAAATATTTCATCAAACACATGGTGAGCATTACTAAAAGACATATTCAAAGTGCAATTAAATTGAAATTAACAAGTACCCACTAACAATTATCAACATATAATCACTCAAACAACACAATTAATCATGAAAATCATCAATATAACATTAGCAATTCATGATTCACAAGATTCATGAAATGGGTATAAAATGACAATTGACAAGAAAACATAAATCTAACACAAGATCTAAACAAAATTATGCTAAGGAATTCAAATTAAGCAATCAAAACTAGTAATTAACAAGATCCAATTCAGAATTTAAAAAGGGAAGATCAAATCAAACTAGATCTAGAGAGGAACAAGAGTTTCTCTCTCTAGAATAACAAGAACCAAAAACTAGCTAAAATTTGTGTCTAAGTGTGAATGAATGATCCCCCCTTTCCCCCTAGCATCCTTGGGTCTTTTCCATGCAGAACCAGCTTGAATTTGGGCCTCTTGAGCCTCAGAAATCACCAGGCACGATTTCCTTTAATGAGGTCACGTGCAGCTTGTCGCGCGTACGCGCCATGCGTGCATGCGCGCCGATTGATTTGGTGCTCCATGCGTGCGTGACATGTACGCGTGCGCGCCAGTGTGGATTTCTCTAATCTGCGCGGATGCGCCGATCTTCACACTCTGTAACGATCCAACTTTCAGAACGTCATGATCGTACCGAAAGTAAGGCGTTACCAACCTGCTTTCCTTTATTAACTATTTACTATTGAGCCTTTAGTTCGATATTGCGATTTAGTTTTATAGAAAATTCCAGAAAAATTTTGTTTTTATTATTTAAAATCATATAGCAAACATCACCAAGTAATAATAATCACATAATTATTAATAATAATATCTGTCATACAAAAGATTTCAAATATAACTCAAATACAAATCCTATCCCTCTGTATAAAATAAAAATCTTAAGCAATAAGGGCGAGGGAACTCTATGAAAGCAAATTAACTCATACACTTAACTCATAAATATAGTCCAACAATCGTCCAAAGCTTCAAACTGAGTCTTCGAACCTGTGTCACTGAAAGGGTGGAAGATTTTGGGGTGAGAACAAATCACACATTCTCAGTAGGGAATGGGAATGCCGTAAAAGTAATGATTAACATGCAAATAATTAACATACTCAAGGAAACCATATATTTATCAAACCTTTTTAAAAATACTCTTGATTTTACTTTAGCTAATTAATTACCACTTTCAAAATCTCTAAACTCAACAAATTCTAAATATAAAACTGGTCACATTAACCATCTCTCAGTCACATAATTAATTCTCAATCAAAACATCAATTCTTAATTAATTTAATACATTCACAAACTAATAGTACAAACAAGAATTTTAGTTTAACATACCAGCAAGTCACAACAAGACAAACAACACAACTACAGAGAAGCAATACAAGCAAACACAATCAAATATAAATGCACAAACAATATGATGCATGTCTGTCCTAAGCAGGCCATGAGCTCACGTGTCGGTTTACACCCTGTAGCCCGACATTACCTAGGAACAAGTCCCAGATATGGTTTCCCGTTGTGTCCTTAGTGCATATGTGTCGGTGGTAAGAATACCACTCCTTCGTGACTACCGGAAGTCGGCGCAAAGCCCGACCCCATAATGTACGCACAAGGGGAAACAGCAATCCTCAGTTCGTGGGTTATTTCCCGAGATCAATACACAATAACATAGCGGTCTTCAGTTCGTGGGTTATACCCGAGATCAATACACAGCAAACAATGATCTTCAGTTCGTGGGTTATACCCGAGATCAACATACAATAATTCATGGGTTATTCCCGTAATCAATGATTATCAGTCCGTGGCTTTTTCCCGCATATAAAACAAATAAAAATTTATAGGTTTCTCCGAGATCAATGATCATTCAGTTCATGGGTACTTCCCGATTTTAACCAATTATCAATTCGTGGGCTTTTTCCCGTAATTAAACAACTAACAGTTCGTGGGGTTTTTCCGCCTTTTATCACTTTTCATTATCCTTTCTAAAACGCAACAATCCACATATCAATTCGTCATTCTCTTTTTCCCTTTGAGTTCTTAACATTTTTCTTTAAACCTTTCTTAACTTTCTCAGGCATTTATCCATAAAAATCTTAACCATCAAGCCAGTCATAATCTCTACTTTAGCAATCTTGACTCAAGCCAACTTTAAAACTATCTTTCAGTTTGGTTTTCTATCAAAAGACTCAAGAAAAATCATTTATTTTAAATTCATTAAACACTTTTCAAAACATAACCTCTCTTTGGAAATAATCAAATAGAACTCTTTCTCAAGTTCACTAACTTCACAAAGATTCAAAATTCATCTCTCTTACTATTCAAATTCAAATATTATTATTTCACCAAATTTCTAAAAAGATAATCCTTTATTTCAAACCCAAAACACAACTCTTTTCATATTAAATCAAACTCAAAACATATTTCTTTCTATTCTTAATAAATCAACTCAAAACGGAATCCTTTTCATAATAAATCCAGCTTAAACATAATATTTTTTCTCAATGAATAAAACTGAAAAAAACATAATTCATTTCTTTTCTTAGTAAATTAAAACCAAATAATATAATTTTCCAAATCTTACTCTTTTAAAAGAACATTTCAGACAGAACCTTAGATTTTATAAAATTTTGACAGCACCTCCCCTAAAATTCAAACCTAGCCACCCTTACGGGTTCCCTCTTTTCAACATCTCATCAAACCTTTCTCAACAATTATCACAACAGGAGATTCCCAATCAATCAGAAAATCCACAATTTGCAACTCTCACATAAACCAATGATCCAATTTTCATCTCATCAATTCAAAACTAAATTCATAGGTCATAGAATCCTTTCAAATTAACTCAATCAACCAGTAATCCCAAAAATCAGCCTTTCATAATTCTAATCATATTTCAAGAGAATAATTCGGTAATCAAACTTCAATCTTTTAATAGTTCTCAAGCATAACTCTAATTAATCACGAATCAACATTAACAAGCATCAAAACTAATTCCAACCAGTCACAAGTCAATTTCACAGCCATTTTGACATATCAAATTACTAAAATCTACAGCAAACGCTTGTTCTCAATAACCAAAATACAGCCACACAACTCAACTAAATCAATATAATCACATAGAATCAGAACTTTTCAACAATTCCATCAAAATCAGAAAAACCAATATCAATTACAGCTTTAAGTACTCACAACAATGCCCAAGAACATTCACAGCCATAACCTGAGTTCAATACTCCTATTGAAATACTAAAACATCATCAAACTTAATCCAAGTTTCACAACCTCAAACCAAGCTTATTTCTATCAATTAGACTCTTATAACAACAAAACCAATTACATTCACAGCAACAATCCAAACTCAATTCATCAGTTATCCATACCACAGCTTTTCAATAATTAACTCGGCATATTTCAATTTAATAAACTATACTAAATTAATCATTATTCACAACAGCATCTAAATTCAATCACAGCTCAGAATAATCACAACAACTAACTAATTTCAAATGCATTTCAAATCATTCATGTCAATTAAGAAATTCTTAACCATTGTTAACCATTTGCACTTATCCAAATAACTTTGTATGCATTCTAAATTAAAAACTCTAAATTCCCTACCTCAATGTTGAAACCCACAGAAATCAGAATGGCAGCAACCGCAATAAGTAGCATTACCGGTGAATCTGGCCCGGTTTTAGTAGTGTTTATCCGATGACAGCGCTCTGGCAAAGGCTGAACAGAGAACAGGGGTGAGCAGGAACCCTGGACAAGCTGCGGCAGAATCAGAACGACAGTGACGGGAACCATCTCAGCCTCGGACCTCTCCCCTTCTTCTTCACACATGCCGGTCTTCTCTCTCCTGGCAAAACCCCTTTGACGGCGACGGCGGAACGGCGGCGGTCAGTGGCACAACAGCAGCGACTGGATGCAGCTCCTCCAGCCCGCATCTTCCTCCCTCCCAGCGGCGCTCAGTCTCAGGCTTCCTCTCCGATGCGACGCGGTGGCGACCGGCGCAGCTTGTGGCTCCATGGGTGACGGCGGTGAGGCACGAGCTCCTTCTCTCCTCCGACGCGAACTCTCTCCCTCTCCTCCATCTGTCCTCGCGTGGTTTTAGAGGCAGTGTCACGGGTCGGCGGCGACGTGGTTAGGTCGACAGCAAGGTGCGGTGGCGGTGGTTCCAGGCCGGCAGTAGCGCGCGATGGAGGAGGCGGCGGTGAGGCAGCAGACGCGACCGGTTGGATGACGGCGCGGTGAAGCTCCCTCTCTTTCCCCCAGCTCGACGGCGACGGCGGCGAGGTCCCCTCAGCCAGCGCCGTCTCCTTTCTCCTCCCTCTCTTCTCTTCCCGCACTCTCCTCTGTCTCCCTCTATGTTCAGTGTGCGTGTGTATTGGGTGAAGGGTTAGGGTTTCTCGACGGCGACGGCGGCGAGGCCCCCCCAGCCAGCACCGTCTCCTTTCTCCTCCCTCTCTTCTCTTCCCGCACTCTCCTCTGTCTCCCTATGTGTTCAGTGTGCGTGTGTATTGGGTGAAGGGTTAGGGTTTCTCAAGTAATTTGAGAATTCGGGTTTCTGATTCAATTTGGGAATTAGGGTTAGAAATTAGGATTTTATAAAAAAAATATGGATAGATATGAATAGATATTTTGATAAAATTGGAGGGTAGAGTAATTTTAAAATCAAATATGCTCTATTAAAAATATTTAAGAACATTATTTATCAACATATTTCTAAGCTCAATCAATTATTTCTAATTTAAAATATAAAATGAACATATTAATCACATTTTTATAAAATATAGTTGAAACTCAATATTAATTATTCAAATTGAATGATATAACTTTCTATTATTTTTCTATCACCGAAACTTTAATTTCCTTTAGTAAAATAATTTTCTTAAAATAAAATTATCAATAAATAAAATAAATCACAAATAACTAATTATTTGATTTTCAAATATTAAGGTTGTTACACGCTCCACTTCCAGCTGTCCACATCCACACGTGCACGCAAGGTACGCATGCGCGCCCATGCTGAAATTCCCAAAATCCAAATCTTCATGTTCCTTCCTCTTGTGCATGCTTTCTTTCTCTCTTCTAGGCCATTCTTGCCCTATAAATTCTAAAATCACTCAACAAACATGTCACGGCATCGAATGGTAATAAAAGAGGATCAAAATATAGCAATTCTAAGGCAAAGGAAGCATGTTTTCCATCATGGAGCAATATTAGGAAGAGAACACAAAACCATGCAATTATTGTGGATAAGTGTGAAAAATATTGACAAAACCTCCCAAATTCTACACAATATAAACCACAAAATTGGGGTTTATCAAATTTTCCCATACTTAAACCAAGCATGTCCTCATGCTTAAAAATAAAAAGACCAAACATCATGGTAAGAAAGGGTTTATGAAGTACAAATTTCCTAAGTGAATGCATGCAACTAATGTAAAATCATCTATCTACTTGGTCAAGGGTAATTCTATCTTCCAAGAACACATATGAGCATACGGGGTGAAAATAACATGTACTGCATAAATCCTACCAATTTGAACATTACTTATGAAGTGCATATAACTTGCTAGATGAACGCTTATGAAAGCCGGGAACAAGGAGTTGAGCATCGAACCCTCACCGGTATTGTATCCGCTCTATTCGCTCGAGTGTATAGGGTTCGTCACTCAATCCTCTCCTAATCATGCTTTCCAAGATTTGTCTTTCATCTAACAATCAAGAATTACTTAGTGAATGCTTACAAGTATCATCAGGTCTTATTCATGGGTTGTAATGGAGCTAGGGTGAAGGTAAGGATGTATATGGTCAAGTGAGCTTAAAATTTGAATCCTTGATTAACCTAAGATCCCACTAGACACATAGAACAACCTATACAACTATAATACAATACCTAGCTACCCATGCGTTCCACTTTTTGCATACTTATGCATTCTTTTCAATTCACATCCCATATGCATTATTATTATTACTTTGTCTTGGGGCATTTTTGTCCACTTTTATTCCTTTCTCTTTTTTTCCATATTTTTGTTTTCTTCTATTTTTCTTCTATTTCTTTTTCTTACATTCTCATATATACACATAAAAAAATTTTTCTTTTTGGTCCCCTTTTCTTGGGATTTCATGTACAAAAGTTTCAATGCATATGGTTCAATCATTCCATACATGAGTATGTTCCCAAATCCTAGAATTTTCAATTACAATTACAAATACACCTCTTTACATCTACCCAAGTTCCCAAGTACACCCTCCCATTTGAATGATACACACCTCTACTTACCTAAGCTAATCAAGGATCCAAATCTAGGGACATTCATTGTTTTTTGCTTAGGGTTGTTAATGTGCTCTATTTAAGAATAAAAAGGGTTTATTATGGGCTAAAAATTAGTTAGCAATGGTAGATAAAAGGGTTAAGGCCGTTTGGGAAAAGTGACTATTGAAATGATGGCCTCAATCATGTAAATGCATTCATACACAAAGTAATGGACATATAGAATCAGACAAAGCAAGGATTACAATCATAGAGAGAGAATAATGCACACAAGAATGGGAAATAGTGGTTAGAAGATATAACCACACAATAGGCTCAAAACTCACATGCTTGTATTCTTAGCTCAATCACTATGTTCCAAAATACATTCTTGAAGCAAGTTTACCACAAAAAAAATTTCAAAATTGGTAGGGTACCCTGAAATTACAGTTTCTTGGGAAAGAAGTCATTATTTTGACCAAGTAACTCTATAGAGACTAACTATCATGCAAAGGGTATTTACAAGCAAGACTAACTACAAATGCAATGTACTAACTACTACGCAAAAGATAAATCCATGGGTGTTGAAGGAAAGAGATTGTTTCCCATGGAGATCGGTCGAACGACCTCCCCACACTTAGAATTTAGCACGGTCCTCCGTGCTACCAACAATGCGCAAAGGACGGTCGGGACCGAAACCTTCACTATTCCCTTCATCAGAGCTCCCATCACTTGGGTTTGAGGTGGATGTGAATATCTCAGGTTCCTCCATGCTGGGGTAACACAACGCATGAGCTTCTTGATGTAAGTGTATCGGCATTGGTTGCGCCGCTCATATCTATCAATCTTCCGGTGTAGATCTTCTATCCTTTGATGGGTGCATCTTTGCTGTGGTGGTGACGATGAGGTGGAAGGAATTGTAGATGAAAGGGCTATGTCAAGGCTTGGGTTGTTCATAGGAAGCTGTAAGTATTTCCTGCTTGGGACCACATCGCCCTTAGCCGGAATTATAGCCTTCGTGTCCATGGCTTCCCAAGGAACACCCGCAGCAGCAACTAAATCATATACCAATGCTGGAAATAGCAAATTACCCCGGGCGTGGACTTGACCCTTCGCTTGCTTGATAAGAAGTGGAATATTCACCGGTCTCTCTGTGAGAACACACCAAACAAGCAAGGCGAGATCTGCCGTAAAGGACGACTTATGAGTGCTAGGTAGCACATAGTGGGACAGGATCTGGGCCCAAGCTCTAGCTTTTACAGTGAGAAAATGTGCGTCAATGCACTTGGGCCTCATCCAGAGTTGACCATGGGTCCAAAATGTCTCTGGTTCAACAATGACTTGGAGGATTGATTCCCAATTAAACCCAAATGCTTCTAGCTGACGTAAGACCTCTTGGTAGCCATCCATGTCACTTGGTACTAGTAAGACATTAAGCACTTGCTGAATAGCCTCTTCTGAAACTAAGACTTGCTTCCGGTGCACGTATACCAATTGAAGAGAGGGAAGTTGGTAGTTAGTGTAGAACTCTACCACCCACGAGAAGTTGACCTCTTGTGGTTTTCTTAGAAGAAACTTCCATACTCGCCGTTCAATGCGGGGTAGAATACAAGGAGCCACCTTGTCCGGCGGGGTGAGTAGATGCTCGGCATGATAGTTTCTTTCAACCATGGCGGGGAACACAAGTTCACAGAAGCGGTTGGGAAACCTTGAAGAATCCTTTGCCGGTTTGCTCTTCTCTTTTTCATCAATAGGAGCGGGTGCCTTTGCCTTCTTGGATAGGGGTTTGGCTCCTAATGAAGGGTGCGCCTTAGACTTTGAATTTTGAGGTGCTGTTCCGAGGGTTACCTGAAATAGGTCGATCTCGGACGAGATCTTCTGTATTGATCGGAGCTGACATGTCCGGCTGGTGGGTGGCGGCCGGAGTTGTCGCGTCTGACTTGTTTGATGGGCTATGCTGCTGATCCTTTGTCACCGGAGGGTGGTGGTACCTGCAAGGGACTCCGATGCTTAAGTTAGCAAGGGTATTAAGCAGGTTTTTAGTAGAATCATAGTATGAGTTATACCTGGGTGCTCCAGTGTATTTATAATGGTGAGAAGTGACCATTTTTAGATAAGATAAGTTAGTTATCTTTATCTTATCTTATCTATGAGTGAGGTCATCTTATCTTCAAGGGAACCGCCCTTATCTCTATAGGCTTGGGCTGCCTTTGGATTTGGGTCGTGTTCCTCTATCTGGGCCCTTTTATTGGGCTTTGCTGGCAACTTGGCCGAGCTCTTTGAAAAGAGGTCGGATGGTCTGACCTGAAGAGGTCGGTCGCTTTGTCGCTAAACATCCCGGATCGGACAGTTCGACCCTGGGTATGAACAATGCCCCTGCTCGAGATCGGTCTTTCTTTTGAGGTCGAGTCTTAGTTTTAGGACTTCGATCCTTCTCTGGTGAAGCCGAACTCAAGCATCTGTTGACTTCCTCTCTGTAGAATCTTTTTTGAATGCGGAACGTTTTCTTAAGCGCGCATTTTTGCATTAACGCCCTAGTCTTGGGAATGTGCGAGGGTTTAATACCCTCATTAATTGATTTTTAATGCCCCGTTTCCCTTGGCTCTTTTATTTTGAACTTTACACACAGAAAATGGTTTCTCCTCTCTGTTTTACTTGTAACTTCCCTTTTCTTTCTCACTTTCTGGTTTTGCATTTTTGCATTTCTTCCAGCGACGTTGCTTGGCGATTATTAGTACTCTCTTTTAAAGGCGATTCCAGATTCTATCTTCCATCTTCAACTTCTTTGAAGCTTTCTCCTTTTTCCAGGTTGGTTTTACTTTCTGCTTCTTTACTTCTTTTGTCGCTTCGCCTTCGGTTCTTTGGTAAAGCTTTGATTTTTTGTTTGAATGCATGCTGGAAAGTTTGAACCTTTTCGCGTCGTTTTGCCCGATTGTTGTTGTGATGCGTGTTTCTGGCATTTCTCCTGATGATTGAGGTTTTTTAGGGCTTTGCATGTTTTGTTGCCTTTTTATTTGATTTTGTAGCTTTCCAGAATAATGGCTTCGTTTGATTCTTTTGAAAAAGGTTGCGTCTTTGATGTCCTCCTGTTTGGTATTTGTTGTTTACTTTTTGATTGAAAAAAGAGCTTTTCTTTGCTGAGAGTTTTGTTGGAATGTTAGTCTCGTAGATTTTTTCTGAGTCCTTACTCTGTCACTGTCTCCAAAGGATGCCCCTGGACCTTGTCTTGGGGTTTTCCTTTTACTTGCTTGTATGCTTGAGTCATGCTCTGCTTATGAGTTGATTTTGACTTTTGCCCGAGATGTTTTTGGTTGGTAATCTATTTTCTTCTTTCTTGCTGTAGGACTAGTTGACCTCATGTCTTCTCACAAAAAATATTGTTGAGACATCTTCCCAAGTCCCTGAGGGCATGGCCGATTGGGTGGATTCTATGATTTTTCTGTGTGTTTCTTTGGTTGACTCCGAGTTTTGTCAGCAGCTTAGGCAATTTCATGGGATTTGTAGTAATGGTAGTGATGAATAGAATTATGAGCTTGTATCACCTAACTCTGAAGAAAGAGTTTGTTTTTCTACCCGAGTTGTTAGAGAACGTCCCTTTTTCTATGCATACGACTTCTTTTTTAGTCAAATGAATATTACTCTTCCTTTTACCCCCTTTGAGAGCAACCTATTGTGGTTTTGTAACGTAGCTCCATCTCAGCTTCACCCCAACTCCTGGGGTTTTATAAAAATCTTTCAATTGCTGTGTCACGAACTAGGTATCCCTGCTTCGTAGTCCCTCTTCTTTTATCTTTTTGTTTTGACAAAGCCTGGGGTGGTTAAGAAGATGGCCGCCTAGGTTTCTTTCCGAGCTTCCCAGGGGAAGAAGGTTTTTTCCATGTTTGATGAATCTTTTCGTGACTTTAAGAATTACTTTTTCAGGGTCCGAGCTGTTGAGGGAGCTCGGCGCTTTTTTCTGGATGAGAATGACAAGCCTGCCTTTCCTTTAGAATGGCAAAAGAATGTAATGGTGTCTAAATATACGTGGGAGATGTTAGATGAGGCTGAGCAAGCCTTTGTGACTGTGTTGGAAGAAAACTGGGGGCAGCCTCCCTATCTTGATACAAAGAAATTTCTAGAAAATCCCTCTCTTCTCCGAGCTGAGCTGGGTAGTGGTCGATTTCTCTTTTGTGTTTTTGCTTATTTTGTCAAGTTTATTTCTTTTCTCTTCTTTGATTCATAACTTGGTCTTTCGCTGTGATGTTTGTTTGCAGAGATGATTAAAAATAAAGAATCTATGAAGGCCTTTAAGAAGGCTAGGAAAGCTACTGTAGTTCAGAACATCTCCTGAACCGAGGAGGATGATTCCTACTCCTCGGGTTCATTTGGTTGATCCTCCACAGGCTTCTGTCGTTACCTCTGGCGTTCCTCCACCAAAAAGGCAGAAAACCGTTGAGCCCTTTAACCTTGATGCCCCTGATTCTGATGCTGTCGAGTTCGTGGACCAGCAAATTGGTCCTTATGGCACCATCCCTACCGACGACGTTTCTCTCCTTTGCCATTTGGACTTTATTACTCGGAGCAGCATCAAAATGGCACACATGGGGGTGGCTTTATATCGGACTGCTCAGGATCTTCCTATTCATGCTACAAAGGCTTTTATGGAGGAGGCTAAGTTGGAGTTTGACCGGATGAAGGGCTTGAAGGAGGAACTTGAGGTGAGGGTAACCAAGTTGGAGAAAGAGTTGGAGGGTGAAAAGGCTAGTTCTATTGCCTTGGCGGCTTTTGCGAAGTTGGCTGAAGACACGGCGTTGAAGCACAAGGAGAGTTATGTCATGACCTATAGGGAGATGATGCGTCTCAGGGATAATTTAGAATCTGCCCGAGCTGATTATGCCGAGCTCCAGGGTCACCTTGCAGGTAGTGTAACTGCTGCTTATGAGAACCTGAAGGAGCAGGTCCAGGTTCTTGCACCCGAGCTCGACCTTACTCTCTTCAGCTTGGATAACGTCGTGAAGTATGGTAAGATTGTCCCTGATGACCCTGATGATGATGATGTCGACCCTCCTCAGTGCCTGCCTCCAAAGCTTCCGTTGTGCCTACTTCTTCAGCTCCTTCATCTGAGGTTGGTCATCCCGAGTCAGAGCCTGATTGCCAAATCTTGAACCGGGATGATGGGACCGTGGATGCGGTGCCTCTTCAGACTCGTCCTCCTTCACCCCGTTTTGATGCTGCCGAGAAGCATTTGGATCCTCAATGATTTTTTCTGGATGTTTGTGTGGATAGCTCAGCTTGTGGGCTTTTAAACTTTATGTTTTGTAAATGGTGGTTCTGACTTTTTGCCACTTCCTGAGTTGCTTGTTTAGCAACTTTATTTTGAAAAAAAAAAGTAGTTTCCAAGCTCTTAGGGCTGATTTTGGTAGCCTTTTGAGTTTGTTATTATTATAACTTGTGTTTTTCGTAACATATCTGTCTGCATCTGTCTTGGTACCTTTTTAGGTTTTTTGGGAGTGTTGGAACTTTGTTGTCCGACCTCTTTGGATTGCCTTTGTATTTCATACTTGTGTTTTGATTTCTTTGAGGTTGTGGATGTTTGGATCCACCTTGTATGTTGGCTTCCTTACTTTGGCCTGAAGTTATTTCTAGTAATCCGTTTTGTTTGGACCTTGTTCAGGTCTCTGTTAGGAATTTCCTTTTATAACGTCAAGGTTTTTGGGAGGCCGACTTCATCATGTCGGGCCCTTCTAAGTTATTTTAGTAATCCTCTTTCTTTGACCTTGTTCAGGTCTCTTTCAGGGATTACTTTTATAACTTTATGTTTTGGGCCGACTTCATCATGTCGGGCCCTTCTAAGTTATTTTAGTAATCCTCTTTCTTGGACCTTGTTCAGGTCTCTTTTAGGGATTACTTTTATAACTTTATGTTTTGGGCCGACTTCATCATGTCGGGCCCTTCTAAGTTATTTTAGTAATCCTCTTTTATAGGGCTGGCCAGACCTCTTTCCAGGGATTTACTTTTTATAACTTTGGTTCTGTGACTGATCCGACTTTTTTACGTCGGCCAGTCTTTAAGTTACTTTTTAGCAATCCATTTTATTAAGACCTCGTCAAGCCCTTTCTATGGATCACTTTCGATAACTTCTTGCATTTTTCTATTTTCATCTTTGCCAATTTTGTAGAAATTGGGTTTAATCCCCATTTGGTCGACCTTTTGACGAATTTTGGTTTTCATCTTTGTTGGTCTTTATCATGATCGTGCAGTGAATTTGGTTGTCACTTTCTACCGATCTGTGGCTTTATATTCGAACGATGAACGTTTCAGATTAATGCATCTTGAGAATTTGTAGAAGATCTAAGCAAATTTTATTCAAAAGAAAATGCAGATATATACATATGGGAATTTTATTCCTCTAAGTCGGGCAATTTTGTAGGTCTTTGGTTTGGCACCTCAATAAGAAACCTTTTCAGGAAAAAGAGTGCGCCTTATCCTAAGATCCTTTATCACCCCTAACTATAGTACCCTCTTAGGTTGCAGGCATGCTATGACCTAGGGAGCTCTCGCCCTTCGAGTTCAGACAGTCTGTAGTAGCCCTTTCCAAGTACTTCTATGACTCGGTAGGGTCTTTTCCAGTTCGCTGCCAGCTTTCCTTCTCTAGGTCGAGTTGTTCCGATATCATTTCGGATCAGGATGAGGTCGTTCTCGACAAAACTTCGCGGCACTACCTTTTGATTGTATCTCGAAGCCATTCGACGTTTTAATGCCTCTTCCTAGATCCGAGCTCTTTCCTGGATTTCTGGAAGTAGGTCGAGTTCTTCCCTTTGAAGTTGGTAGTTGGCTTCTTCATTATAGTGGATCACTCTAGGCGACCCTTCTTCAATCTCCACTGGGATCATTGCCTCCATTCTATACGCTAATCGGAAGGGTGATTCCTTTGTGGTGGAATATGGCGTTGTTCGGTATGCCCATAGGACTTGTGGGAGCTCTTCAGCCTAGGCTCCCTTTGCGTCCTGTAATCTCCATTTTAGCCCAACCAATATGACTTTGTTGGCAGCTTCGGCTTGTTCATTGGCCTAGGGATGTTCTACGGAAGTGAATTGGTGTTTTATGTTCAAGTCGGCCACTAACTTTCTGAAGCCTGCATCTGTGAATTGGGTGCCATTGTCTGTGGTGATGGAGTATAGAACCCCAAACCTTGTGACAATGTTTCTATATAGGAATTTGTGACTTCTTTGAGCAGTGGCGTTAGCTAGGGGTTTTGCCTCGATCCACTTTGTGAAATAGTCTACCCCTACTATGAGGAATTTAACTTGTCCCGATCCTTGAGGAGAAGGTCCGAGAAGGTCGAGTCCCCATTTTGCGAATGGCCAAGGTGAGGTTCTGCTGATGAGTTCCTATGGAGGGGCGATGTGAAAGTTGGCATGTTTCTGACATGGTGGACATGTCTTTACGAACTCTATGGCTTCCTTTTGTAGAGTTGGTCAATAAAATCCTGCCCGGAGTACTTTTTTGGTAAGTGCCTGCGCTCCGAGATGATTGCCACAGATGCCACTGTGTACTTCTTCTAAGACTTCCTTTGTGTTGGAAGTCAGAACACATTTTAACAATGGTATTGAAATCCCTCTTTTGTATAGAGTATTGTTTATGATAGTGTAGTATTGTGCCTCCCTTTTTAGCCTCTTTGCCTCCTTCTCATCTGTGAGGAGTGTTTCTGTTTTGAAGTAGTTAATTATGGGAGTCATCCATCCTTGATCCGGACTTGTTATGGCTAGGACTTTTTCTTCTTCTGAGATTGACGGGTTCTGCAGCATTTTTTGGATGAGGCTTCTATTGTTGCCCCCTGGTTTGGTACTGGCTAGTTTTGAGAGTGCGTCAGCTCGGGCATTCTGTTCTCGGGGTATGTGGCGGACCTCATATTCCCCGAATTGTCCGAGCTATTCCCTGGTTTTATCCAAGTACATTTTCATGGTGGGATCTTTGGCTTGGTAGCTCCCTGCTATTTGTGAAGTGACTACTTGTGAGTCGCTGAAGATGATAAGCTTTTGAGCTCCAACTTCCCTAGCCAGTTTCAAACCAGCTAGTAGCGCCCCATATTCAGCTTGGTTGTTTGAGGCAGGGAACCCAAATTTGAGGGAAAGTTCGATTTGGGTTCCCTGGTCGCTTTCTATTATCACACCCGCGTCGCTTCCAGTTTTATTTGAGGAACCATCTACACAGAGATTCCATTTTGTAGGAATTTCTGGGGTGTCTGTATATTCTGTAATGAAGTCGGCCAGATATTACGATTTGATGGCTGTCTGAGCTTCATATTGAAGGTCGAATTCAGACAACTCGACTGCCCATTGCAAGATTCTGCCTGCTAAGTCTGTTTTCTGCAAAATCCCTTTTATGGGTTGGTTGGTTCGAACCCTAATGGTGTGAGCTCGGATGTACGGATGCAGTCGTCGAGATGTTAGTATGAGAGCGTAGGCGAATTTTTCTATTTTTTGATAGTTCAGCTCGAATCCTTGTAATGCTTTGCTAATGAAATATACAGGTTGTTGCCCACTGTCGTCTTCTCGGACTAATGCTGAGGCTACTGCCCGACTTCTTACTATGAGGTATAATATAAGTGATTCTCCTTTCCGTGGCCGAGATAGGATAGGTGGCTGTCCCAGGAATCTTTTGAAATCTTGGAATGCCTGCTCGCACTCCGTTGCCCATTCG
>NC_029794.2:55593876-55608124 GCF_000816755.2 Arachis ipaensis
GAGTAGCATAGAAGGGGAGAGATCTTATTGCTGATCCTGCTAGAAATCTGGACAAGGCTGCCAATCTTCAATTGAGCTGTTATACCTCTTTGACGCAAGTCGGGCTCTTCATATCGAGTATGGCCCGACATTTATCCGGATTTGCCTTGATTCCTCTTTGTGTGAACATAAAATCCAAGAATTTGCCAGCTTCTACTGCGAAGGTGCATTTTGCAGGATTAAGTCGCATGCCATGCCTTCTTATAGTGTCGAATACTTGGGTGAGGTCGGACAGTAACGTCTCTTCACTTTGTGTCTTTATTAACATGTCGTCCACATAGACCTCCATGATTTTTCCGATGTGATCCGTAAAGACCTTATTCATCAATCTCTGGTAAGTGGCTCCTGCGTTTTTAAGTCCAAAAGGCATGACGATGTAGTAGTAGTTTGCTTTTGGGGTTAAGAATAAAGTTTTTTCTTGGTCGGGTGGGTACATTGGGATTTGATTATATCCCGAATATGCGTCCATAAACGAGAGGTATTTGTATACGGAGGAGGCATCCACCAGAGCGTCGATACTTGGGAGTGGATAAGGATCTTTTGGGCGGGCTTTGTTGAGATCAGTGTAGTCAGTGCACATCCGTCACTTCCCATTTGATTTTTTCACTAAGACGACGTTAGCTAGCCATAGTGGGTACTTGACTTCTCTTATGAATCCTGCATCCAGTAGAGCTTGCACCTGCTCTTCCACAGCTTGGGATCGTTCTGGTCTGAGCTTTCTATGTCTCTGTTGTATTGGCCGAGATCCTGGGTAGACTGCTAGCTTGTGGCACATTAACTTGGGGTCTATACCTGGCATGTCTGTAGCATTCTATGCAAAGAGGTCGACGTTATCTCATAAGAACTGTACGAGTGATTCTTTTGTGTCTCCTTTTAGGATTGTACCAATATTGGTTGTTTTGTCTGTGATATCTCCGATCTGGACTTTTTCTACTTCACCTTCAGGTTGTGGGCGGAGTTCTTCCCGCCTCTGAACTCCACCGAGTTTGATGGTGTGGAATTCTTCCCCTCTACCTCTGAGGTTTAGACGTTCGTTGTAACAGTAGCGCACCGTCTTCTGGTCTGCTTTTATTGTAGCTATCCCTTCTATAGTCGGGAACTTCATGCATAGATGTGGGGTCGAGATTACTGCACCGGGCTGATTTAATGTTGTCCGACCTATTAAGGCATTGTAGGCTGAACTCACGTTGACCACGATGTAGTCTATCTTGAGTGTTCTTGACTGGTTTCTTTTTCTGAAGGTCGTGTGCAATAAAATGTATCCTAGTGGCTAAACTTGAGTGTCTCCTAGTCCGAACAGGCTATTCGGATATGCCCTAAGTTCTTTTTCTTCCAGACCGAGTTTATCAAAGGCACTTTTGAACAAGATGTCGGTGGAGCTTCCTTGGTCTATCAGTGTGCGGTGGAGATTTACGTTTGCCAGTATGATAGTGATGACCATGGGATCATCGTGTCCTGAAATGATACCGGATGCGTCTTCTTTGGTAAAAGTAATTGTGGGGATGTCGGGTGCTTCTTCTTTTCCTTCGACATGATATACTTCTTTAAGATATCTTTTGCGAGATAATTTGGAGATTCCTCCTCCCTCAAATCCTATGTGTATCATGTGGACATGTCTCTCTAGTGTACAAGGTGATCGCTCAGTTCGTCTGGCATCTTCGTCCCTTCTTCTTTTTCTTTGCTCATTGTCTCGGGTGGCTAGGTACCGATCTAATTTCCATTCTCTTACTATTTTTTCTATGACATTTTTTAAGTCAAAGCATTCGTTGGTGGAATGACCATGGATTCAATGGTATTCACAATATTCAGTCCGATTTCTGCCTCCTTTTTTGCCTTTGAGTGGTCGAGCTAGGGGTATTTTTCAGTTTGGCAAACTTCTCTGTAGACATCCACAAGGGACACACGAAGAGGGGTGTAATTGTGGTATTTTTTTTTCCCCATGTTGATCTTCTTTCTTTTTGGACTCTTTATCCTTATCTTGGGAGGAGTAGGTGAGTCCGGATTTTGAGGTCTCTCCTAGTCGAGAATTTTCCTCCATGTTGATGTACTTATCTGCTCGTTCTTGCACTTTATTCAGAGATAGATTCGCTAAAAGGTCCCTCTTGCAAGCCATTAATGAGGCCCATAATGGCGGCCTCTGTTGGTAGGCTTTGTATGTCCAAACATGCTTTGTTGAATCTTTCCATGTAGCTGCAGAGACTTTCCTGATTTCCTTGCTTGATTCCTAATAGACTTGGGGCGTGCTTAGCCTTATCTTTTTAGATGGAGAATCTGGCCAGGAACTTCTTGGCTAAGTCGTCGAAGCTTGAGATGGACCTAGGAGGTAGATTGTCGAACTATCTAATTGCTGTCTTTGTTAAAGTAGTCGGGAAGTCTTTGCAGCAAACTGCATCTGAGGCGTCAGTGAGGTACATTCTACTTCTAAAATTACTGAGATGATGGCCGGGATCTGCAGTGCCATCATACAGAGTCATATCGGGAAGTTTGAAGTCTTTTGGGATTTTGGCCCTCATGATCTCTTTGGTAAATGGATCTTTGTCTTTATGGGAGTCATCTTCGTGACCTGATCGAGTATTCTTGGTCTTGAGGTTTGCTTCGAGTTTTAGGAGCTTGTCCTCTAACTTGCGGCATTGCCTAACTTCCCTTCGTAGGTCTCTCTCAGCTTCTCGTTGATGTTCTACCTCTTTTTCAAGTTGCTTTAAGCGATCTTGAAGTGCCTCCATGGCTCCCACAGTTGGTGAATCGTTGTTTTTGTTAGGTTGATGAGTGTCTTTTGGTGTAGTGTCCGCGTTCTTGTGTGGCGTTCTATCTTCTAGATCCGAATCATGGTCGTTGTCATGGTCGTCCGCCATGGTTATGGGATGACTTTTGGTCCCCGGCAACGGAGCCAATGTTCCGAGGGTTACCTGAAACTATAGGTCTATCTCGGACGAGATCTTCTATATTGATTGGAGCTGACGTGTCCGGCTGGTGGGCGACGGCCGGAGCTGTCGCGTCCGACTTGTTTGACGGGCTATGCTGCTGATCCTTTGTCACCGGAGGGTGGTGGTACCTGCAAGGGACTCCGATGCTTAAGTTAGCAAGGGTATTAAGCAGGTTTTTAGTAGAATCAGAGTATGAGTTATACCTGGGTGCTCCAGTGTATTTATAATGGTGAGAAGTGACCTTTTTTAGATAAGATAAGTTAGTTATCTTTATCTTGTGTTATCTTTGAGTGAGGTCATCTTATCTTCAAGGGAACCGCCCTTATCTCTATAGGCTTGGGCTGCCTTTAGATTTGGGTAGTGTTCCTCTATCTGGGCCCTTTTATTGGGCTTTCCTGGCAACTTGGCCGAGCTCTTTGAGAAGAGGTCGGATGGTCTGACCTGAAGAGGTCGGTCGCTTTGTCGCTAAACATCCTGGATCAGATAATTCGACCCAGGGTATGAACAGGTGCCCACTTTGCGGCTGGTTTCCTTGAAGCTTTCTCCTTGCCTTTCTTGGTGGCCATCCTAAAAAAGGAAGGCAAAGAGGGAAAGCATTAAACCAAAAGAATCATCTCAATAAAAACATGCAAGTGAAAGGTAGTGCCCAAAAGAAATAGTGCAACAAGGTGATCATAGAGGCATGGGTCACAACACTTCGCATGGGATGCAAGAGGAAGTAAAGCATGCAATATGGCATGAGAAGAATAATCTCAAGCATCCATAACAAAGAACAAGTCATGTTCAATGAGTATTTAATTAGCAAGCATACACTCTAAGTAAGCAAAGTAGACTCAATGCATTTAGAAGAAAGCAAGTGAGTGAGGAGGAAGCACCAAATTGAAGGTATATGATTAAAATAAACTAACATGTCATTCATGCATTCCTCGAACACTTGGTGTGCAGTTATCAAGCAATGAGAAATTATGAGATACTCAACCAATTAGAAGCCTAAAATGAAATATCAATCATCACACAACATCACCTACTGACAAAGATAATGAAAGATAACAAGAAGATCTACTAAAGCAATGTAAAACTCAAATTCAACATCCATGGAAAAGCAAGAAAAGAGAAAAAGAAAACAAACAAAAAGCAAGTAGTGTAATCATGCAACTAATAAGAGAAAATAAGTGAATCAACAAGAAACATATTACTAGAAGAAGAGATTATGCAAAGAGAGTAAGAGATGAGATATAGAAGAAGTAAAACCTTGAGAAGTGTAAAAGAAACAAGGTAGAATTTTCTTTTTGTGAAAATGAGGAAGAGAGAGATAAGATGTAGTACCACCGGAGGTGGTGGTGGCCGCCGGTGAGTGGCCAGAGACGGTGGTGAAGTATGGAAGAGGAAGGAGAAGAAGGGAGGTGATGGGAGAAGAAGAAGAAGAAAGGAAATAAGAAAAGAGGTGAGAAAGAGGGAAGAGATAGACGCGCCAGGTTTAAAACTGGGTCGCGCAACCGACGCGCGCGCGCACGGTGCACTAGCGCATCGATGAGGGTGGAGCGAGGGGCGCGTACGCGTGAAGTCAGTTGGGCTCCTGGCACATAGTTGGCACAAAGTAGGCCTAACTCTCGGGCTATTTGTACCAGAGTTGGCATGCAGCACAGGCGGTGCGGACACACACAGTGTGCGGATGCGTGCCTGATCGAGTTGGCGACCGGCGCGGACGCGCCAAGTACACCTGCGCATCAGTGCGGGCACAGAATAGGCACAATTATGGCACAACTCTTTGGTTTTTGTACCAGGGAGTTCATATTGCACAACCGACGCGAGCGCACACAGTGCGCTTGCGCGTCGATGGCCAAGTTGCAAGGGGCACGCAGGTGGCATGCACGCTGGTGCGTGGGTGCCTAGCACGAAGTGGAAACAATGTGGGCATAACTCTCGGGTTTTTGGACTAGGAGTATGAAATGCACCACCGGTGCGCGCGTGCACAGTATGCTCGCGCGCGGATGCCCCTTTTCCTTGTTTTTTTTTTTAAACAACATAGAAAGGGCTATTCTAACATATTCTTGGTAGGTGTTTAAGCTAGTAGTCAAGAAAACACTCACAAATTCATGCACTATTCAAAACATAGCATTCTCTCTACTTCAACAATTCATCCGTACCAAAATGAGGAAATCTATAGGAACATCCTAGTTATCCAATAAGATCAACAAAACTAGCATTCGTATGCAATCAACAACGTCAAGAAGTTACAGAATGTACAAAAATCTAGAGCTAAAAGCAAGAAGGTATACATAAGGAAGATCTTACCACGGTGGGGTGCCTCCCACCAAGCACTTTGCTTTAACGTCCTTAAGTTGGACGGTCAGTCGTTCAAGCTTCTCCTCCTCTAGGTGCATCCGTTAGTAGGAACACGTCTAGCTCTTTTGGGAGCTTGTAGCCATGGTACTTCTTCACTCTATGTCCATTCACCTTGAAAGTTGCTTCACTTTTAGGATCAAACAATTCCACCACCCCATAGGGCTTTATCTCCTTCACCTTGAAGGGTCCTTTCCATCTAGAACGGAGCTTGTCTGGCATGAATCTAAGCCTCGAGTTGTAGAGGAGAACCTCATCACCTTCCTGAAAATCCTTCTTCCGGATATGATGGTCATGAAATGTTTTAGTCTTTTCCTTGTAGATCCGGGGCATTCTCATATGCTTCGTTCCTCAAACACTCGAGCTCCTCTAGCTGTAATTTCCTGGCCACACCCGCCTTGGTTAAATCCATGTTGAACTGCTTTACCGCCCAATAGGCTTTATGCTCAACCTCCACCGGAAGGTGGCATGCCTTACCATAGACGATCCGGAAGGGACTCATCCCCAACAGAGTCTTGTAGGCCATCCTATACGCCCATAGTGCATCTCCTAACCGGAGGCTCCAATCCTTCCTTTGTGGATTTACCACTTTCTCCAAGATTCTCTTAATCTCCCCGGTTGGACACTTTCGCTTGTCCGTTGGTCAGTGGGTGGTAAGCAGTGGAAACCTTATGCAATACTCCATACCGCTTGAGCAGTGCCTCTACTTTCCTGTTACAAAAGTGGGATCCTTGGTCGCTCACGATTGCTCGTCGCGACCCATAACGGCATACAATGTTATTCCTAATAAAAGAAATGACGGTGTTGGCGTCATCAAGGCGGGTAGGTATTGCTTCTACCCACTTTGACACGTAGTCAATCACTAACAGAATATATAGATACCCACTTGAGTTGGGGAACGGTCCCATAAAGTCAATGCTCCACACATCAAATATCTCACAGAACAACATAGGTTGCTGAGGCATCTCATCCGTTTAGGACGTGTTTCCTGACTTCTGAAACTGATGGCAAGACACACAGAACCAGTTAGCATCCTTGAATAAGGTTGGCCACCAGAATCCACAATCCAACACCTTTTTAGCTGTCCGTTGTGGGCCAAAGCAGCCACCACATTCGGATGAATGGCAAGCTTCAAGAATGGGTTGGATTTCATATTCCGGGACACATCTTCGAATTACTTGGTCCACTCCCCTCCTCCACAAGTGAGGGTCATCCCAAACATAGTATTTGGAATCACTCCTCAACTTGTCTCTTTGGTGTTTAGAAAAGTTAGGAGGGAAGATTTTTGCAACCAAGTAGTTCGCCATTGGGGCAAACCAAGGAAAGCTACCCGACACAGCATGCAAACTATCCAATGGGAATGAGTCATCGATCGAAAATGGGTCAAATTTTATGGCGGCTTAAATGATCTGCAACTAAGTTTTGAGACCCACTCCGGTCCCTAATCTCAATGTCGAATTCTTGCAAAAGCAAGATCCAACGTATGAGTCTAGGTTTTGACTCATTCTTTGTCAATAAGTACATTAAAGCTACATGATCCGTGTATACCACTATCTTGGACCCTAGAAAATAAGATCTGAATTTATCTAAAGCATGAACAATAGCTAGGAGTTCCTTTTCTGTAGTGGTATAGTTGGATTGTGTTGCATCCAATGTTTTAGAAGAGTAAGCAATGACATAAGGGAGTTTACCATCGCGCTGTGTAAGCGGCATGGTTTGACACATCGCACATTATCTCAAACGGTAGCGTCCAGTTGGGGCCTCGTACAATCGATACTGTGGTAAGAACTCTCCTTAGCTCTTCAAATGCACTCACACATGCATTGTCAAACTCAAAGTCCACATCTTTTTAGAGTAGGCGCGACAATGACAAAGCAATCTTGCTGAAATTTTTAATAAAGCACCTGTAGAATCCTGCATGTCCCAAAAACGAGCGGACCTCCCTCACAGATGAGGGGTGAGGTAAAGTGGTGATAACATCGACCTTGGTTGGGTCTACAGAAACGCCTTCATGAGATACTACATGTCCAAACACTATGCCTTGTCTTACTATAAAGTGACATTTTTCAAAATTCAAGACAAGGTTAGTGTCAACACATCTAGCTAAGACCTTGGCCAAGTTTTCTAAGCAACAATCAAATGAAGTTTCATAAACACTGAAGTCATCCATAAAGACTTCCAGAAAATTCTCCATCAGATCGGAAAAGACACTTGTCATACACCGCTGAAAAGTAGCAGGTGCATTACATAGTCCAAATGGCATCCTTTTGTAGGCAAAGGTGCCAAAAGGGCAAGTGAATGTGGTCTTTTCCTGATCCTCAGGGGCAATATGAATCTGGAAGTAACCAGTGAATCCATCAAGAAAACAATAATGGGATTTACCCGCCAAACAGTCCAACATCTTATCGATAAAGGGCAAAGGGTAGTGGTCCTTCCTTGTAGCGGCATTCAATCTTCTATAATCGATGCACACTCGCCACGTGTTTTGTACTCTCTTGGTGACCACTTCACCGTCATCCTTTTTAACCGCAGTGATGCCCGATTTCTTGGGAACAACCTGGACTGGGCTCACCCACTCACTGTCAGAAATTGGGTATATGATACCCGCATCAAGTAGCCTAGTGACCTCCTTCTTTACCACATCGAGGATGGTTGGGTTAAGCCTCCTTTGCGGTTGCCTAACCGGCCTAGCTCCCTCTTGGAGAAATATACGATGCATGCACTTGCGGGGGTCAATCCCACAATATCGTCTAGGCTCCAACCAATTGCCTTCTTGTACTTTCTTAGAACATCTAGGAGCTTCCCTTCGTCTTCACTAGAAAGCTCACTAGCAATAATGACCAAAAACTTTTGGTTGTCCTCTAAGAAAGCATACTTCAAATGAGATGGAAGAGGCTTCAGTTCGCTCTTTGCCTCGAGCTGAGGTTCCTTTTCATCAAGCTCATGGAGTTCATTCTCAATAACTTTCTCTTGTTCATCCACTTGGTCATCTGTCTCTTCAACAGTAGGGTAGCATAATTTGTTGTAGTCTTCTTTTTGCACTTCCGCTACCACTTCATCGATTACATCACATCGAAGAAGGGAATGCTCTTCGGGAGGGTGCTTCATGGCTTCTTCCAGATTGAACTTGATAGTCTTATCTTCAACCTCAAAAGAATATGTGCCGGTGAAGGCATCTAACTTGAATTTAGAGGTCTTAAGGAAGGGTCTACCAAGTAGAACGGAGGATGAGCTTCTATTTTCTGTTGGAGGCATTTCAAGGATGTAAAAGTCAACCGAAAAGACCAAGTCTTTGATCACCATAAGTACATCTTCTACTATTCCCATCACAGTTATCACACTTTTATCGGCTAAGGCAAACTTCGCCGCCGACTTCTTTAACGGAGCTAAATTCAACCGCACAAAGATAGAAAATGGCATGATGCTTACGCAAGCTCCTTGGTCACCATATTTTTTTGGAATAGGCTCAATTAATGAAGAAATTGAACTACCCAAGGATAATGTCTCCAACTCTCCTATCCTATCCTTGTGTGTACACAAATCTTTCAAAAATTTTGCATACTTCGAAATTTGTTGGATAGCATCAAGAAGTGGTATGGTTGCCTCAACCTTCTTGAACACTTGAAGCATGCTCAAATCAAACTCTGGGGTCTTCTTTGCTTTCTTCACCATGGAAGGGAATGGAATAGGAATGGACTCATCCACTATAGCTTTCCCCTTGGGTTCCTTAAGGCTTACTCCTTCTTCCTCAGGCCTTTTGTCTACCTCTTCTTTTTCATGCGGAGCTTCAACAACCACTTCTTCCTCATGAATGTCTTTTATGACCCTTGGAGGTATCTCTTCTAATGTAGTCCCCAACCGTAGAGTGATAGTGTTGAGACCAACCTTGGAGTTTGGAAGGGGTTGAGATGGAAGATTAGAAGAGCTTGAGGGTTGGTTAGTGTTGTTGTTGGAGGAGGACATGGACATCTTTGAAAGCATGTCGGCGAGGTTGGCCAATTGAGCGCCCAAGGCATCAAATTGAGCCTTGTTGCTCTCGTTCCATTTTTCCATAGCGGCTCTAAGCTCATCAACTTGATTAGAGGAAGATGAAGAGGTTTGGTTGGATTATTGTCTATGGTGTGGTGCTTGGTACTTGGTGTAGTTGCTTTGGTTTTGGTTGTGGTGATTTTGGTTGGCTTGGTGGTTGTTGTTGTTATGGTGGTATTGGGATGAAGATTGGTTGTTGTTGTGATGATAAGAAGAGTTGTTCCATCTTTGGTTTTGATTGCTCCCTTGTACATTATCCCTCCACCCTTGGTTTTGGTTAATACCGTGAGAGTAGTTGTATTGGCCTTGAGAAGGATAGGAAGTAACGGACTCCAAGTCACTCTCGGTACCGTCTAGTGATTCGGTATGTTCCTCAAGAGAGGCCAAAGTACTAACCGTATAGTCCAACCGCCGTCTAGCTTGCCGAGTGTGTAACAAAGTTTTTTCAATCTCAGGGTCAAACACGGCTAAGCTAGAATCGGTTGAGACCGAGTCATCAAACTTGGGAGTCATAACACACATACAAAAGAAATCTAAACTATAGCTAAGTATTGAAAGAAAGTAAACACATAACCAATATCAAGGCATATGTTGCAACCATTCCCTGGCAACGGCGCCAAAAATTTGATGGCGAGGATTTATACCGGTTCGAAATTTCACAAAATAATTCCGTTGTTAGTAAAGTCTAAACCAATAGTCAATCCTCAAATCAAATTTTGAAGGAATTGGTTGTCACAAGTTCAAACCCAATAAAAGTAACCGAAGTATTCAAACCTCGGGTCGTCTCACAAGGAATGGGCAAACATGTGCATCAACATTAGTTAGAATTCCGGGGTTGCAAGTCATGAGCAAGAAATTAAACTAAGAACCCTAACAAGCAAGTAATCTTGAAGTGCAAGAAACTAATTCAAATAACTAAAGCAAGATGTGAGCAATTCCAGACTAATAAGATAACATCCAATATAAGCCAAATCTAAAACTAAACAAATAACTATGACTAAGACGAAGCAATTAGGATTTTTGGGTTTTCAAATATGAATAATAAAGCAACTCTTGGCTAGACATAGGAATTGGGGTCACTATCCTTGTCTAATAACCATATCTTGACAATTATGAGGAACCAAACTCATTAAGTCTACTTCTATACTTGAAGTATGTTAAATGGTTTAGTCAACATCAACCCATAAGGTCCAACCTAGCTACTAATTGACTTAGTAGTAGGCTAGTATCAATGGCTATCAAATTGATTTGGTGATCAACGAGTGCGCGCCATGTACGCGTGCGCGCCGGTGTAGATTTCTCTAATCCATGCGGATGCGCCGATCTTCGCGCGCCGCTTCCAACTGTCCACATCCACGCGTGCGCGCAAGGTGCACGTGCATGGCCATGCTGAAATTCCCAAAATTCAAATCTTCATGTTCCTTCCTCTTGTGTACGCTTCTTTCTCTCTTCTAGGCCATTCTTGCCCTATAAATTCTGAAATTACTCAACAAATACGTCACGGCATCGAATGGTAATAAAAGAGGATCAAAATATAGCAATTCTAAGGCAAAAGAAGTATGTTTTCCATCATGGAGCAATATTTGGAAGAGAACACAAAACCATGCAATTCTTGTGGATAAGTGTGAAAAATATTGACAAAACCCCCAAATTCTACACGATATAAACCATAAAATTGGGGTTTATCAAAGGTCCTCCTAGAATTTGTGGTTTGTGCTCTAGCATCACACATTACACCGATCAATGCCACCAAATTCAAGAGGAGTATGCCCTTGCTGTAGCCAATGTGAATTATAACAATCGTCCACCCTATCCCTCTCAAGGCCAAAATAACTACTCTCATGGCAATAACTCCAATCAGGGGTGGAGGGACAATGCACAAGGGAGCAATCAAAATCAAAGATGGAACAACTCTTCTTCTCACTACAATAACAACTGCCAATCTTCATCCCACTACCACAACAACAACCATCAAGCCAACCAAAATCACCACAACCAAGCATCCCATCAAAACCAAAACAATTACACCAAGTACCAAGCACCACATCAAAGACAACAATCCAACCAATCCTCCTCCTCTTCCACCAACCAAGTTGACGAACTTAGAGCTACTATGGAAAAACAGGAAGAGAATAACAAGGCTCAATTCAATACCTTGAGTGCACAATATGGTAGCATGAGTGCTCAATTAGCCAATCTCACCGATATGATTTTAAAGTTGGCTCTATCCTCTTCCAACAACACCAACCAACCCTCAAGCTCTTCTAACCTTCCATCCCAACCCCTTCCAAACCCAAAGGGCGGCCTGATAAACCACTATTTTATGGTTTATCTTGTGCTCAATTGAGTGGATTTTATCAATCTTTCATACACTTATTCATATGATTTGCATGAGTTTACGTTTTCCTTCCTGAATTTGTGTTATGATTTAAAACATGCTTCTTTGGCCTTATATTTGCTAATATTAATCCTCTCTTATTACCATTAGATGCCGTGATATGTGTGTTAAGTGATTTCAGGGATTACAGGGCAGGAATGGCTTAGAGGATGGAAAGGAAGCATGCAAAAGTGGAAGGAATACAAGAAGTTGAAGGAACTGCAAAGCTGTCAGTCTGACCCTCTCACACTACAACAGTCATAACATGAGCTACAGAGGTCCAAACGACGCGGTTCTAGTTGCGTTGGAAAGCTAACGTCCGGGGCTTCGATTTGATATATAATATGCCATAGTTGCCCTGATGTTAGGCAACGTGAACGCGGACACATCGCAGTGACAAAAATCAGCGTGGTAGATTTCTTCTCCAGCGATTTCTGGGCTGTTTTCGACCCAGTTTGCGGCCCAGAAAACACAGATTAGAGGCTATAAAGTGGGAAATCCATTCATTCATGACCATGCCTTCGATTATTCACTTTTAATAATTTAGATGTAGTTTTTAGAGAGAGGTTCTCTCCTCTCTCTTAGGATTTAGGATTAGGATTCCTCTTAAAGGAATTAGGATTTCTTATTATTTCAACTTTATTATTTCAACTTACAATTTCTTCTTTCTTCTTTCGTTCTTACTTCATCTCTTTAACTTCTCATCCCTATTCACTTCCATTCTATTTCATTTAATTTATTTGTATACATTCGCTCATTGCATTATTTTCATTGGTGTTAGAAATTTATTTGGGTCATTATTTTCTATATTTTTGTGGATTATTAAAGGAATTGTTTGACAATTATATATTACTTTTTAAAAGGTTTCTTGCATGTTCAATTTAATACATTCAATATCTTATATACCATGCATGCTATGTGTTTGTGAAAACACTCGTATGGCATTGTGCACTATTTTTAGATTGGATTGCATTTCATACATTTTACCATTCTTCTTCACTCCTTTATATCTTCTCTTGAGCTTAGCATGAGGACATGCTAATATTTAAGTGGGGGGAGGTTGATAAACCACTATTTTATGGTTTATTTTGTACTCAATTGAGTGGATTTTATCAATCTTTCATACACTTATTCATATGATTTGCATGAGTTTATGTTTTCCTTCCTGAATTTGTGTTATGATTGAAAACATGCTTCTTTGGCCTTATATTTGCTAATATTAATCCTCCCTTATTACCATTAGATGCCGTGATATGTGTGTTAAGTGATTTCAGGGATTACAGGGCAGGAATGGCTTAGAGGATGGAAAGGAAGCATGCAAAAGTGGAAGGAATACAAGAAGTTAAAGGAACTGCAAAGCTGTCAGTCTGACCCTCTCTCACTACAATAGTCATAACTTGAGCTACAGAGGTCCAAACGACACAGTTCTAGTTGCGTTGGAAAGCTAACATCCGGGGCTTCAATTTGATATATAATATGCCATAGTTGCTCTAATGCTAGGCAATGAGAAGACGTACTCCACGCGGACGCGTCGCAGTGACGAAAATCAGCGTGTCAGATTTCTTCTCCAGCGATTTCTTGGCTGTTTTCGACCCAGTTTGTGGCCCAGAAAACACAAACTAGAGGCTATAAAGTGGGAGAATCCATTCATTCATGAACATGCCTTTGATTATTCACTTTTAATAATTTAGATGTAGTTTTTAGAGAGAGAGGTTCTCTCCTCTCTCTTAGGATTTAGGATTAGGATTCCTCTTAAAGGAATTATGATTTCTTATTATTTCAACTTTATTATTTCAACTTACAATTTCTTCTAGTTTTTAGGGTTCTCTCCTCTCTCTTAGGATTTAGGATTAGGATTCCTCTTAAAGGAATTATGATTTCTTATTATTTCAACTTTATTATTTATTATTTCTCTCAGGTTCAATATTCTTTTTACTTTATATTTCTCTTTTACTTTCAGATACTTTAAATGCTCTCATTTAATTACTTATGTTGCCAAATTGGCTTATGAACCATTCATGTTAGGATTTTATTTATTTAATATAAACTGAGGTATTTCAGATTTATGATTCTTATTTAGCTCTTCATATTCTCGGCTTTAATTGATTAATTGGAGACTCTTGAGTTATCAAACTCATCGTGATTGATAATTGTTATTTTTGCTAATTGAATCGAATTCCAATAACTCTAGTCTTTCCTTAAGAATTGACTAGGACCTGAGGATCAAACTGATTAGTCTACTTGACTTTCCTTTGTTTAGTAAAGGTTAACTAAGTGGGATTAGACTCAATTCTCATCACCATTGATAAGGATAACTAGGATAGGACTTCCGAATTGTCATGCCTTGCCAAGAGTTTATTTTATAGTTATTTATTTATTTTATTTGTCATTTAATTTACTTGTTCCTTACTTTTAAAACCCCCAATTTACAAAACTCATAACCAATAATAAGAACACCTCCCTGCAGTTCCTTGAGAAGACGACCCGAGGTTTAAATACTTCGGTTATCAATTTTAAAGGGGTTTGTTACTTGTGA
>NC_029794.2:55608949-55612715 GCF_000816755.2 Arachis ipaensis
TCTTGAGTTATCAAACTTATCGTGATTGATTGTCATGTCTGCTAATTGAATTCAATTCCACTAACTCTAGTCTTTCCTTAGGAGTTGGCTAGGACTTAGGGATCTAACTAATTAGTCCACTTGACTTTTCCTTGCTTTCGTAAAGGTTAACTAAGTGAGATTAACTTCAATTCTCATAAGAATAACTAGGATAGGACTTCCGAATTTTCATACCTTGCCAAGAATTTTATTAGATATTAATTTATTAATTCCTGCAATTTATCTTCCTTGTTCAAACCTTTCAAAACCCAAAACACTGTTTTCCATAACTAATAATAAGAACACATCCCTACAATTCCTTGAGAAGACGACCCGAGGTTTGAATACTTCGGTTTATAAATTTTATTGGGTTTGTTACTTGTGACAACCAAAACGTTTGTAAGAAAGGATGATTGCTTGGTTTAGAAACTATACTTGCAACGGGAATTTATTCTGAATTCTAAACCGTCAATCTTCCATTCTTCAAAATGGCGCCGTTGCCGGGAATTGCAAACGTGTGCCTTATTATTGGTTATTGTAAATATTTACTTTTTGCTTGTATATTTGTTTTTATTTTTGTTTTTATTTTTTCTTTTTCGTAAATTAAGAGGTTATTGCTCTTCAAACCTTTTCAAAATTTAAATCTTTTTCAAATTTTTATCTTATATTGTTGACTTTTTCAAAATTCAAATTTTAAAATCTAAAAAGTCAAATTTAAAAATTCAAATTTCAAATTTCAAAATTTAAAATTCAAAATTTAATTTTCAAAATTTAAATTTCAATAACCTTTTAATTTAAATTTGTTTTTATTTTTGTTTTTAATTTTTATTTGCTATTATGAGTTCTCACCCCCATCGCTTTGAGTTTGGTCCCAATGTTGTTGCAAGGAATGGAAATTATAACAGGAACATGCATCAAGGTCAAAACAATCAGAGATGAAAGGAGCCACGAGGATCTGATCAACCCTTTCGGCAACATCACCTTCCAAGATACCATGGACAACGACCATCCTACAATGCATGCCAAGACAATAGAAATGGTGGACCCCCATGTAGTTACCAGCAAGCTCCATCATATGCCAATGAACCACCTCCTCAAAATAGCTTTGGACCACCATACTCACAAGCCCCTTTCCACCATTCACCTCCATATGACCCTAACCCGTATCCACCATACCAACCACCTTATGAGCCAAATGAACCTTACACAGAACCACCCCCATTCCAACACAACTACTCTCATGAACCACCACCTCAATATACACCATCTCCATATCCTTATCAAGAAGAACCACCTCCGTATTATGAGCCCTCTCTCCCAACCATTGAACCTTCATATCCACCCCAATCTCCAATAAATGACAACCTTCATGTTCTTCTTCAAGGGCAAGCAAAGATGCAAAGGAGTGTACTGGAACTCACGACTACCTTAACCGAGGTAGTAAATATAATAGCTTCTCAACATCTAAGCACTCAAAGTACTCCCATGGCTGCATGTGGAGAATCAAAAGAAGAGCGTAGCATGAAGGAGACACTAGAAACTTCGGTGGACAATGAGGAACATGGCTTTGTCTTGGAACAAGTGGAGGAAGCCATAATAGTTGCAAAGGAAGAAATGGTTGAAGACTTAGGAGATGCAAAACCTCCATGGGAAATTCAAATCATAGAACCTCCTTCAAGACGTTTGAATTTGATGTTGAAGAGGGTGTACAGCCTCCGAGACATATCATGGTTGAAGACTTGGAAGAGGTTGATCAAGAGATGGAGACTAAAGAAGCAGAAGCACAGCCTCCGATGCCCTTGGTAAGAAATGAAGAAGAGATTAAATTGGAAGAAAACTACCAAGAGGAAAAGGTTGAAATTGAAGAAGCTTACAAGGAGGTGGAAGTTGTCAGAGAAGAGCACAAGGGAGTGGAGCTTGCGAGTTCATTAGAAACACCTCTCCCAAGGCCATTACCGCCCAACACAACGTTCAAGTGGATAAAATTCTTATCCTTGACCTTTACCTTCCCACTTGAATATGGGCTACTGGAGACGGATGGTCAACTTAGAGCTCTTTGTGGCATTAAGAGTAAGAGGAAGATGGTCAGTGGTAAGAATTGTCCTGCAAGGTTCATTATGGTTGGAAGCTTTAAGTTTAAATGCAAAGGTTGGTGTAGAGCTCAATTGAATGGGTCTAGAAAGTTATTTGGACGCTTCAGTGAGAATTCTAAAGCTGAACCACCCGGATGGAATCATGATAATCAATTTGAAGACAGGTGTAGAAACAAGATTTGGGATCCAGGAATATATGAGGATCAATTTTGGGAGCTCAAAGCTTGTGAAGAACTCCATCAAAGCTTGAGGAATTTACTTGGTATTGATAGAGCTTATTGGAAGTCCAAGCATTGGTGGAAGTTTCAAGACGAGTTCAAGCACAAGCCACCATAACAGGGAGCTCACCAAATGTCCAACTTAAGGACTTTAATTAAAAGTGCTAGGTGGGAGACAACCCACCATGGTATGATCGTTCCTTTTTCAATTTTAATTTTATTTCGTTTTGTTTGTTTTTGAGTTTTATTTTATTTTATTGAACCTGGAATTATTCATAATATCTGCATCAGCATCTGCATACTGCATTATGAATTTTCCATAAAAAAAAACGCACGCGACGCGACAGCATCGCTGACGCGTCCGCGTCACCAGTACATTTTGAAGAAAAAAGAATTGAACAGAGAGTCACGCGAGAGCGTGGCTGGAGGCGTGCCTTTGGCACAAATTGATCCACGCGACCGCGTCGCTGAAGCGTCCGCGTCATGTGGGAAAAATGCCTCCCACGCGTCCGCGTCACCCACGTGAATGCGTGGCCCCGTAAAATCGACGTCAACGGGTGTTTGGCAGCAAGTTAGGCTGGAATGGAGCTGGAACCATGCTAGAAGCACAAGCCCTACCACGCGAACGCGTGGCCCACGCGTTCGCGTCATTTTTAAAAGAAAGGTCATTCACGCGATCGCGTCAACCACGCAACCACGTCACCCAGATTTTTGGCAATATGCATTTTACAACAAAGAGTTGTTCTAATGCGAGGCTGCACTCGCACCAATCGCACAAATCAGGCCACGCGATTGCGTGACCCACGCGTCCGTGTCACCTGACCTTATCGCACACCACGCGACTGCGTCACTTACGCATCCACGTCGCCGGCGTCGCACAACTTATCCTAATCAGCGCCAATTATCTTATCTTTTCTTTTCTAAATCCTAATTTTTTTTCTATCTTTTCTTCTTTCTTCTTTCGTTCTTACTTCATCTCTTTAACTTCTCATTCCTCTTCACTTCCATTCTATTTCATTTAATTTATTTGTATACATTCGCTCATTGCATTATTTTCATTGGTGTTAGAAATTTATTTGGGTCATTATTTTCTATATTTTTGTGGATTATTAAAGGAATTGTTTGACAATTATATATTACTTTTTAAAAGGTTTCTTGCATGTTCAATTTAATACATTCAATATCTTATATACCATGCATGCTATGTGTTTGTGAAAACACTCGTATGGCATTGTGCACTATTTTTAGATTTCTTTTATTAACCCCCATCCACTTGCACATCTTAGCATGCACCGAGGACGTGCAACCTTTAAGTATGGGGAGGTCGATATCGACTTCCAGGGGTTAGTTACCTTATTTTCAACACCAATACTCTATTTTCTTTGTTTGTTCAATGTTGCATTGCATAATAGATTGCATGTGTAGTTGATTGTTTGC
>NC_029794.2:55612943-55614053 GCF_000816755.2 Arachis ipaensis
ATTTGTCTTGGAGGACTTATTTACTTTTAACCAAGTAGGTAGAAATATTCTGCATGTAGTTGCATTCATATAGATAAGATTGCATTTCATACATTTTACCATTCTTCTTCACTCCTTTATATCTTCTCTTGAGCTTAGCATAAGGACATGCTAATATTTAAGTGGGGGGAGGTTGATAAACCACTATTTTATGGTTTATTTTGTAATCAATTGAGTGGATTTTATCAATCTTTCATACACTTATTCATATGATTTGCATGAGTTTATGTTTTCCTTCCTGAATTTGTGTTATGATTGAAAACATGCTTCTTTGGCCTTATATTTGCTAATATTAATCATCTCTTATTACCATTAGATGCTGTGATATGTGTATTAAGTGATTACAGGGATTACAGGGCAAGAATGGCTTAGAGAACGCAAAGGAAGCATGCAAAAGTGGAAGGAATGCAAGAAATTGAAGGAATTGCTGAGCTGTCCTGCCTGACCCTCTCACACTAAATCGATCATAACTTGAGCTTCAAAGGTCCAAATGAGGCGATTCTAGTTGAGTTGGAAAGCTAACATCCGGGGCTTTGAAATGATATATAATTTGCAATAGTGGCCGTACAGTTAAGCGATGCGAACGCGTGCTCCACGTGGAAGCATCGCAGTGACGAAAAACCAGCGTGGCAGATTTTGCAACCAGCGATTTCTGGGTTGTTTCTGACCCAATTTTCTGCCCAGAAAACACAGATTAGAAGCTATAAAGTGGGGGAATGCATCCAACAACTGTGACAACATAAGAACAATTTTTCATATTCACAATTTTAGGTTTTAGATGTAGTTTTAGAGAGAGAGAGAGAGAGGCCCTCTCCTCTCTCTTAGGATTAAGGATTTAGGATTTAGATTTTTTGGATTAGGATTCCTCTCAGTTTATGGTTATTTCTCAATTCCAGGTTTAATGTTCTTTTAATTTAGTTTCTCTTATCTAATTTTATTTACTCTATTACCTTAGTTGCTCTATTTCAATTGGTAATTATTTATTTAGCCAAATTGGCTTATGAACTTTTCATGTTAGATTTCAATTTCTATTTAATGCAATTTGAGGTATTTCAGATTTATGATTTTCAT
>NC_029794.2:55614969-55634427 GCF_000816755.2 Arachis ipaensis
TCAATTGAGTGGATTTTATCAATCTTTCATACACTTATTCATATGATTTGCATGAGTTTATGTTTTCCTTCCTGAATTTGTGTTATGATTGAAAACATGCTTCTTTGGCCTTATATTTGCTAATATTAATCCTCCCTTATTACCATTAGATGCCGTGATATGTGTGTTAAGTGATTTCAGGGATTACAGGGCAGGAATGGCTTAGAGGATGGAAAGGAAGCATGCAAAAGTGGAAGGAATACAAGAAGTTAAAGGAACTGCAAAGCTGTCAGTCTGACCCTCTCTCACTACAATAGTCATAACTTGAGCTACAGAGGTCCAAACGACACAGTTCCAGTTGCGTTGGAAAGCTAACATCCGGGGCTTCAATTTGATATATAATATGTCATAGTTGCTCTAATGCTAGGCAATGAGAAGACGTACTCCACGCGGACGCGTCGCAGTGACGAAAATCAGCATGTCAGATTTCTTCTCCAGCGATTTCTTGGCTGTTTTCGACCCAGTTTGTGGCCCAGAAAACACAAACTAGAGGCTATAAAGTGGGAGAATCCATTCATTCATGAACATGCCTTTGATTATTCACTTTTAATAATTTAGATGTAGTTTTTAGAGAGAGAGGTTCTCTCCTCTCTCTTAGGATTTAGGATTAGGATTCCTCTTAAAGGAATTATGATTTCTTATTATTTCAACTTTATTATTTCAACTTACAATTTCTTCCGAGTTCCAGGTTCAATATTCTTTTTATTTATTTTATCAATTTAGCTTATGAACTCTTTATGTTTGGATTAATTTCCTTTTATTAATGCAATTGAGGTATTTCAGATTTATGGTTCTTATTTAGTTTTTTATATTCTTGGCTTTAATTGATTAACTGGAGGCTCTTGAGTTATCAAACTTATCATGATTGATTGTTATGTCTGCTAATTGAATTGAATTCCAATAACTCTAGTCTTTCCTTAGGAGTTGGCTAGGACTTGGGGATCTAACTAATTAGTCCACGTGGCTTTCCCTTGCTTTCGTAAAGGTTAACTAAGTGAGATTAACTTCAATTCTCGTAAGAATAACTAGGATAGGACTTCCGAATTTTCATACCTTGCCAAGAATTTTATTAGATATTAATTTATTAATTCCTATAATTTATCTTCCTTGTTCAAACCTTTCAAAACCCAAAACACTGTTTTCCATAACTAATAATAAGAACACCTCCCTGCAATTTCTTGAAAAGACGACCCGAGGTTTGAATACTTCAGTTTATAAATTTTATTGGATTTGTTACTTGTGACAACCAAAACGTTTGTAAGAAAGGATGATTGCTTGGTTTAGAAACTATACTTGCAACGGGAATTTATTCTGAATTCTAAACCGTCAATCTTCTGTTCTTCACGGCCTCAACACCATTACTCTACGGTCGGGAACTACATTGGAGGAGATACCTCCTAGGGTCATGGAAGACATTCATGAGGAAGAAGTGGTTTTTGAAATTCCACATGAAGAAGAGGAGGTAGACACAAGGCATGAGGAAGAAAAAGTGAGCCTTAAGGAACTCAAGGGGAAGGCTATAGGGGACGAATCCATTCCTATCCCATTTCTGTCCATGGTAAAGAAGGCCAAGAAGACTCTGGAGTTTGATTTAAACATGCTTCAAGTATTCAAGAAGGTTGAGGTAACCATCCCACCCCTTGATGCCATTCAACAAATTCCGAAGTATGCAAAATTTTTAAAGGACTTATGCACACACAAGGATAGGATAGGTGAGTTGGAGACATTGTCATTGGTAGTTTCATTTTTTCATTGATGAAGCCTATTCTGGAAAAGTGTGGTGACCCTGGACCATGTTTGGTGTCTTGTTGCATTGGTGGAGTCACTTTTCATGACTGTATGTGTGATCTAGGGGCTTGCGTGAGCATCATGCCCTTTTCCATCTTTGCATGGTTGAATTTAGCTCCATTAAAGAGGTCGGCGGCCAAATTTTCCTTAGCGGATAAGAGTGTGACTACCGTAGTGGGAATAGCAGAAGATGTACTTGTGGTGATCAAGGATTTGGTGTTTCCAGTTGATTTCTACATCCTTGAAATGCCCCCAACCGATAATAGAAGTTCTTCCTCTGTTTTCTTGGTAGACCTTTCTTCAAAACCTCTAAGTTCAAATTGGATGCCTTCACCGGCACATACTCCTTTGAGGTACGGGACAAGACTATCAAGTTCAATTTGGAAGAGGCCATGAGACACCCACCCAAAGAGCATTCCGTTCTCCTATGTGGTGTAATCAATGAGGTAGTCGCGGAGGTACGAAGAGAGGATCACAACAAGTTGTGCTACCCTATTGTTGAAGAGATGGATGACCAAGAGAGAACAAGAGAAAGTTGTTGAGAATGAACTCCAGGAGCTTGATGAAAAAGAACCTCAACTTGAGGCAAAGAGTGAATTGAAGCCTCTTCCATCTCATTTGAAGTATGTATTCTTAGAGGACAACCAAAAGTTTCTGGTCATCATTGCTAGTTAACTTTCTAGCCAATAAGAAGAGAAGCTCCTAGAGGTCCTAAGGCAACACAAGAAAGCAATCGGTTGGAGCTTGGTCGACATTGTGGGATTAACACCCGCACATGTATGCATCGTATTTTTCTCCAAGAGGGAGCTCGGCCGGTGAGACAACCCCAAAGAAGGCTCAACCTTGGGTATTATATATCCGATTTCTGACAGTGAATGGGTGAGCCCGGTCCAAGTCGTCCCAAAGAAATCAGGCATCACTGCGGTTAAGAAGGATGATGGTGAAGTGGTCACCAAAAGAGTACAAAAGGATGATGGGTGTTCATCGATTATAGAAGGTTGAATGCCGCTAAAAGGAAGGACGACTACCCTTTGGCCTTCATTGACCAGATGTTAGACCGACTGGCAGGTAAATCTTATTATTGCTTTCTTGATAGATTCACTGGCTACTTGCAGATACATATTGCTCTTGAGGATCAGGAAAAGACCACCTTTACTTGTCCCTTTGGCACCTTTGCCTATAAAAGGATGCCATTTGGGCTATACAATGCACCCGCCACTTTTCAGCGGTGCATGACTAGTGTCTTTTCCGATCTTATGGAGACTTGTCTGGAAGACTTTATGGATGATTTTAGCGTATATGGTACCTTTTTGATAGTTGCTTGGAGAACTTGGCCAAGGTCTTGAAAAGATGTGTCAGCACTAACCTTGTTCTCAATTTCAAAAAATGTCACTTCATGGTGAGACAAGGTATAGTGTTAGGACACATAGTTTCTGACAAAGGCATTTCTGTGGACCCGGCCAAGGTCGATGTTATTACCAGTTTACCTCACTCCTCATCTATGAGGGAGGTCCGTTCCTTTTTGGGGGCATGCAGGATTATATAGGTGCTTTATCAAGGATTATAGCAAGATTGCATTGCCATTATCGCGCCTACTCCAAAAGGACGTGGACTTTGAGTTTGATAGTGCTTGTGCGGATGCTTTCGAGGAGTTAAGGAGAGCTCTTACCACGGCACCAATTGTGAGAGGCCCTAACTGGACGCAGCCATTCGAGATAATGTGTGACGCGTCAATCATGCCATAGGTGCCGCGCTTGCATAGCGCGATGGTAAGCTCCCTTATATCATTGCTTATTCCTCAAAAACATTGGATGTGGCACAATCCAACTATACCACTACGGAGAAAAAGCTCCTAGCTATTTTTCATGCATTACATAAATTTAGATCTTATTTGCTAGGATCCAAAATAGTGGTATATACGGATCATGCAGTTTTAAAGTATTTGTTGACAAAGAATGAGTCGAAACCTAGGCTCATACGTTGGATCTTGCTCTTGCAAGAATTTGACATTGCGATTACGGATCGAAGTGGGTCTCAAAATCTGGTTACGAATCATTTAAGCCGCCTTGAAAATCTTAAATATGACCCATTTCTGATTGATGACTCATTCCCTTTGGATAGTTTACATGCTGTTTCAGATAGCTTTCCTTGGTTTGCACCAATGGCGAACTACTTGGTTGCTAAGATCTTCCCTCCCAACTTTTCTAAACATCAAAGGGATAAGTTGAGGAGTGATTCCAAATATTACATTTGGGATGGCCCTCACTTGTGAAAGAGGGGAGTGGACAAAGTGATTCAAAGATGTGTCCCGGAATCCGAAATCCAACCCATTCTTGAAACTTGCCATTCATCCGAATGTGGTGGCTACTTTGGGTCACAATGGACGGCTAAAAAGGTTTTGGAAAGTGGATTCTGGTGGCCAACCTTATTCAAGGATGCTAACCAATTCTGTGTGTTATGTCACCAATGTCAGAAGTCAGTAAATGCTTCCCAAAAGGATGAAATGCCTCAACAACCTATGTTGTTCTGTGAAATCCTTGATGTATGGGGTATAGACTTTATGGGGCCATTTCCTAACTCAAGTGGGTATCTATATATTCTGTTGGTGGTTGACTATGTATCTGTTCATACCCTGGGTCGAGCTGTCCGACCCGGGATGTTTGACGACAAGTCGACCGACCTCTTCAAGGCAGGACTACCTGACCTCTTCTCGAAGAGCTCGGCCAAATCACTAGAAAAATCCCAATAAGGGCCCAAACAAAGGAACATGACCCAAATCCAAAGGCAGCCCAAGCCTATAGAGATAAGGGCAGTTCCCCTGAAGATAAGATGACTTCACTCAAAGATAAGATAAGATAATATAACTATCTTATCCTCAGAAATATCACTCTACAACCATTATAAATACACTGGAGCACCCAAGTATAACTCATACTCTGATTCTACAAAAAAAAACCTGCTTAATAAGCATCGGAGTCCCTTGCAGGTACCACCACCCTCCGGTGATAAAGGATCAGAAGCATAGCCAGACCAACAAGTCGGACACGACACCTCCGATCGCCGCCCACCAGCCGGACACGTCATCTCTGACCAGTACAGAAGATCTCGTCCGAGATCGACCTATAGTTTCAGGTAACCCTCGGAACATTGGCGCCGTTGCCGGGGAACCTGGAAGTCATCCCATCATCATGGCGGACAACCTTGACAACTACCAGAACTCTGATTTGGAGAACAGAACACCACATAAGAACGCAGAGGTCACACTAGACGATACTTCTTAACCAAACAAAGACAAGAATTCACCAAACACGGGAGCCATGGAGGCACTTCAGGATCGCCTAAAACAACTCAAAAAAGAGGTCGAGTATCAACGGGAAGCCGAGAGAGACGTATGAAGGGAAGCTAGGCGATGTCGTGAACTAGACGACAAGCTCCTAAAGATCGAAGCCGATCTCAAAGCTAGAAATACCAGATCCAGCCATGAAGATAACTCCCACAAAGACCAAGACCCGTTCACCAAGGAGATTATGAAGGCCAAAATCCCAAAAGACTTCAAACCTCATGACATGACTCTATATGATGGCACGACAAATCCCGGCCATCATCTTAGCAACTTCTGAAGCAGAATATATCTCACCGACGCCAGACGCAACTCGGTGCAAAGCCTTCCCTACTACTCTGACAAAAATGGCAATTAAGTGGTTCGACAACCTGCCCCTCAGATCCATCTCAAGCTTTGATGACCTGGCCAAAAAATTCCTAGCCAGATTCTCCATCCAGAAGGATAAAACTAAACATGCCCCAAGTCTACTAGGGATCAAGCAAGGAGATCGGGAAAGCCTTCACAATTACATGGAAAAATTCAACAAGGCATGTTTGGATATACAAAATTTACCAACAGAAACAGCCATTTTGGGCTTCATCAATGGCTTACATGAGGGACCCTTTAGTCACTCCATATCGAGAAACATCCCACATCTCTAAACAAAGTCTAAGAACGAGCAGAAAAGTACATCAACATGGAGGAAAACTCTCGATTAGGAGAGAACTCAAAATCCGGATTCGCCTATAAAGATAAAGAGACCTAGAAAAAGGAAGATCAGCATGGGGAGAAGATCAAAAAATACCACAATTACACCCCTCTTCGGGTGTCTCTTGTGGATATCTATAGAGAAGTATTCCACACTGAAAAGATACCCCCACCCGGTCCACTCAAAAGCAAGAAAGAAGGAGAAAATCGGATAGAATACTGTGAATACCCATCGAATCTATGGTCATCCCACCAACGAGTGCTTCGATTTGAAGAAAATTATAGAAAAATTGCTAAGAGAGGGGAGGCTAGATCGGTACCTAGCCCACAAAGCCGATAAGCCAAGAAAAAGGAGAAGGGGCGAAGAAGACGGACGAACTGAATGACCACCTCGTACCCCGGAGAGACATGTCCACATGATACATGGAGGATTTGCAGGAGGAGGGGTCTCTAAATCATCTCGCAAAAGACATCTAAAAGAGATATATCATGTTGAAGGAGGAGAAGGAGCACCCAAACTCCCCACTATCACATTCACTAAAGAAGACGCAGCTGGCATCATCTCAGGGCATGACGACCCCATGGTCATCACTATCATATTAGCCAATGCTAATCTCCACCGCACGTTGGTGGACCAGGGAAGCTTGGCGGATATTCTATTCAAAACAGCCTTCGACAAACTCGGCCTAGATGAAAAAGAGCTCAAAGCATATCCAAACAGCCTATTTAGGCTGGGAGACACTCCAATCCAACCACTTGGATACATCTCCTTGCACACCACCTTTGGAAAAGGAAATCGAACAAGGACACTCAGTATAGACTATATAGTGGTCGACATAGGTACAGCCTACAATGCCCTGATAGGTCGAACCACGCTAAATTAGCTCAGCGCGGTAGTCTCAACTCCACATCTGTGCATGAAGTTCCCAACCATAGAAGGAATCACAACAGTAAGAGCAGACTAGAAGACAGCGCGCCGCTGCTATAACAAAAGTCTGAACCTCAGAGGCAAAGGCGAAGAAATTCACACCATTGAGCTCGGGAGAGTTCGAAGACGAGAAGAACTTCGTCCACAACCTGAAGGCGAAATAGAAAAAGTTCAAATCAGAAATACTCCAGATAAAACGACCAATATTGGCACAATCCTAAAAGGGGACGAAAAGGAGTCCCTCATACAGTTCTTGCGAAACAATGTCGATCTCTTTGCATGGAAGGTTGCAGACATGCCGGGCATAGACCCTGAGTTAATGTGCCACAAGCTGGTAGTTTACCCCAGATCTCGGCCAGTAGAGCAGAGAGTAGAAAGCTCAGACCATAATGGTCCCAAGCTATGGAAGATCAGGTACAAGCTCTACTGGAGGCAGGATTCATAAGGGAAGTCAAATACCCACCATGGCTAGCTAATGTTGTCTTGGTGAAAAAATCAAATGGAAAATGGCGGATGTGCACCGACTACACTGATCTCAACAAAGCCTGCCCAAAAGATCCTTACCCACTCCCAAGTATCGACGCCCTGGTGGATGCCTCCTCCGGATACAAATACCTCTCGTTTATGGATGCCTACTCGGGATACAATCAAATCCCAATGTACCCTCCTTACCAAGAAAAAACCTCCTTCTTAACTCCGAAAGCAAACTACTGCTATATAGTCATGCCATTCGGACTCAAAAATGCAAGAGCGACTTATCAAAGATTAATGAATAAAGTCTTCGCAGACCACATCGGAAAAGTCATGGAAGTTTATGTGGATGACATGTTAATAAAGACACAAAGTGAAAATTCATTATTGTCCGACCTCACTCAAGTGTTCGACACTATAAGAAGGCATGGCATGCGACTTAACCCGGCAAAATGCACCTTTGCAGTAGAAGCCGGAGAATTCTTGGGTTTTATGTTCACACAAAGAGGAATCGAGGAAAATCCGGATAAATGTCGGGCTATACTCAACATGAAGAGTCCGACCTGTGTCAAAGAGGTACAACAACTTAATAGAAGATTGGCAGCCTTGTCCAGATTCCTAGCCGGATCGGTAATAAGATCTCTACCCTTCTACGCCATTCTACGGAAGGGCCTATGCTCTCATACTAACATCTCGACGACTTCGCCCGTATTTCCAAGCCCACATCATCAGGGTTCGGACCAATCAGCCCATAAAAGGCATCTTATAAAAAAAAGAATTAGCAGGAAGAATCTTGCAATGGGCAGTCGAGTTGTCCGAATACGACCTTCAATATGAAGCTCGGACAGCTATTAAATCACAGTATCTGGCTGACTTTCTTGCTGAGTTTACGGACACCTCGAAAATCCCTACAGAATGGAATCTATACGTAGACGATTTTTCAAACAAAACGGGAAGTGGCGTAGGCGTGATATTAGAAAGCAATCAGGGAACCCAAATTGAACTTTCCCTCAAATTCGGGTTCCCCGTTTCAAACAATCATGCCGAATATGAAGCACTACTAGCTGGTTTGAAGCTGGCTAAGGAGGTTGGAGCTCAAAAGCTTACCATCTTCAGCGACTCACAAGTAGTCACCTCACAAATAGCAGGGAGCTACCAAGCCAAAGATTCCACCATGAAAAAGTACTTGGACAAAATCAGGGAACAGCTCGGACAACTCGGGGAATATGAGGTCTGTCACATACCTCGGGAACAGAATGCTCAAGCTGATGCACTCTCAAAACTAGCCAGTACCAAACCAGGAGGCAACAATAGAAGCCTCATACAGGAAATGCTATAGAACCTGTCAATCTCGGAAGAAAAGGTCTTAGCCATAACAGGTTTGGATCAAGGATGGATGACTCCCATAATCAACTACCTCAAAACAGAAACACTCCCTACAGATGAGAAAGAGGCAAAGAGGTTAAAACGGGAGGCATAATACTACACCATCATAAACAACACTCTATATAAGAGAGAAATCTCAACACCACTTTTAAAATGTGTGCCGACTTCCAACACAAAAGAAATTTTAGAAGAAGTACACAGTGGCATTTGTGGCATCCACCTCAGAGCACAAGCTCTCACCAAAAATGTACTCCGGGCCGGATTTTATTGGCTGACTTTACAAAAAGAAGCAACAGAATTCGTAAAGACATGTTCACCATGTCAGAAACATGCCAACTTTCACATCGCCCCACCAGAGGAACTTATCAGCGTAACCTCACCCTGTCCTTTCGCAAAATTGGGACTCGATCTTCTCGGTCCTTTCCCTCAAGGATCCGGACAAGCCAAATTTCTCATCGTGGGAGTAGACTATTTCACAAAATGGATTGAGGCAGAACCTCTAGCTAACGCTACTTCTCAAAGAAGTCAAAAATTCCTGTACAGAAATATTGTCACAAGGTTTGGGGTTCCATACTCCATCACCACAGACAATGGCACTTAATTTACATATGCAGGCTTCAGAAAATTGGAGACTGATCTGAACATAAAACACCAATTCATGTCCGTAGAACACCCCCAGGCCAATGGACAAGCAGAAGCTGCTAACAAAGTCATATTAGCCGGGTTAAAACAAAGATTACAGGATGCAAAGGGAGCCTGGGCTGAAAAGCTCCCACAAGTCCTATGGGCATATCGGACAACCCCACACTCCACCACAAAGGAATCACCTTTCCGATTAGCTTACGGAATGGAGGCAATGATCCCAATGGAGGTCGAAGAAGGATCACCCAGAGTGATCCACTACAGTGAAGAGGCCAACTCCCAACTTCAAAGGGAAGAACTCGACCTACTTCTAGAAATCCGAGAAAAAGCTCGGATCAGGGAAGTGGCGTTAAAACGTCGAATGGCTTCGAGATACAAGCAAAAGGTGGTGCCACGAGGTTTTGCCGAGAACGATCTCGTCCTAATCTGAAATGATATCAGAACAACTCGACCTGGAAAAGGAAAGCTGGCAGCAAACTGGAAGGGACCCTACCGAGTCATAGAAGTACTCAGAAGAGGCTACTACAAGCTATCCGAACTTGAAGGGTGAGAGCTCCCAAGGTCATGGCATGCCTGCAACTTAAGGAGGTACTACAGTTAAGAGGTAGAAACGAACTTAGGATGAAGTGCACTCTTTTTCCTTAAAAAGGTTTTTTAACGAGGCACCAAGCTAAGATCCATAAAATACCTAACTTAGAGGAGTAAAACTCCCACATGTATATATTTGCATATTTTTTATTTTGAATAAAATTTTTCAGATTTTCTACAAATACCTTATCAAGACGCATTAATCTGAAACGCAAAATTTCATCGCCTGATTATAAAGCTACAGATCGGCCAAAGTGAAAATCAAATTCACTGTCTGATCATGATAAAGACCAACAAAGAAGAAAACTAAATTCATCAGAGGTCGACCAAACAAGGATCAAACCCAATTTCTACAAAATCAGCAAAGATGAAAAGCGACAAAACAGATTAAATGCAAGAATTTATAAAAAAGTGACCCATAGGAAAGGACCTGACGAGGTCTTAATTAAAATGGGTTGCTAAAAAATAACTTATAAAGACGGACCGACGTGAAGAAGTCGGACCAGTCGACCACAAACAAAGTTATAAAAAGTAAATCCCTAGAAAGAGGCCTGGCCAGCCCTAAAAAAGAGGATTACTAGAAATAATTTAGAAGGGACCGACATGATGAAGTCGGCCTCCCACAAACCAAAGTTTTAAAATTAATCCATAAAAAGAGATCCGACAAAAGATCCAAAAAAGGATTACTGGAAATAACTTAGAAGGGACCGACATGATGAAGTCGGCCTCCCACAAACCAAAGTTATAAAAGAAATCCATAAAAAGAGATCTGACAAAAGATCCAGAAAAGGATTACCAAAAATAACTTAGAAGGGACCGACATGATGAAGTCATCCTAACAAAATCACAAAGTTATAAAAGTAATCCATAAAAAGAGATCTGACAAAAGATCCAAAAATGGATTGCTAAAAATAACTCAGAAGAGGCCGACACAACAAAGTCGACTCGGCAAGGCTACCAAAAACTATAATCCATAGGAAGAGATCAACCAAGATCCAAGCAAAAGGGATTACTAGAAATAGCCTCAAAACAAGACCAAGTTTAAAAAGTCGGACAACAGAAGGCAAGCGCTATAAGGGACCTAAGTTGGACCCAGAAAGTCATGACCTCAAGAAAACCAAATTATAGGCATCATATCAGAAAAATGCAAAAAAGAGATTGGACAACAAGGCTCCAACACTCCCAACATTCCAGAAAACGTCAGAATTGTGCAGACAAGCAATCAACAAGCAAAAGCAAAATTGCTGTAACAAATAAAGACCTAAGAGGCCACCCGAAGTCGACCCCAAGAGCCTAGGAAAAATACTTTTTTTTTTCAAAAAATAAAGTTGCTAACAGAAAAGCAACTATGAGTATCTGGCAGATAAAAATGACAAATCAAAAAGAGTTCAAAGCCCACAAGCCGGGCTATACACAAAACACCAAAATAATCATAGAGGATCCAAAGATTTCTCATTTGCAGCATCACGGGGTGAAGGAGGACGAGTTTGAAGAGGCACCAGATCTACCATCCCATCATCCCGGTTCAGGACCTGACAATCAGGATCCGACTCGGGATGACCAACCTCAGCTGCAGGAGTTGAAGAAGTCGGCACAACAGAAACTTTGGCAGCAGGCACAGGAGGAGGCTCGACATCATCATCGTCATCAGGGTCATCAGGGACAATTTTACCATCCTTCAGAATGTTGTCCAAGCTGAACAGAGTAAGGTCGATCTCGGGCGCAAGAACTCAAACTTGCTCCTTCAAATTCTCATAAGCAGCATTAACACTGCCTACAAGATGACCTTGAAACTCGGCATAATCAGCTCGGACAGACTCCAAACTCTCCCTGAGATCCATCATCTCCCTATAAGTGGTGACATAGCTCTCCTTATGCTTCAACGCTATATCCTCATCTAACTTTGTAGAAGCCGCCAAAGAAATAGCTCTAGTCTTTTCACCCTCCAACTCTTTCTCCAACCTGGTCACTTTCACCTTGAGCTCCGCCTTCAAACCCTTAATCCGGTCAAACTCTGATTTAGCCTCCTCCATAAAGGCCTTCGTGGCATGGAGAGGAAGATCCTGGGTGGTTCGATACAGAGCAGCCCCCATATGTGCCATCTTGATGCTACTCCGAGTAATAAAATCCAAATGACTAAGAAGAGAGACATCGTCAGTAGAAATGACACCATAAGGAGCAATCTGCTGGTTAACAAACCCAACAGCATCGAAATCAGGAGCATCCAAATTAAAGGGCTCAACAGTCTGAGGTCTTTTTGAAGGGGGAATGGCCGTAGGAGAAGAGACAGCAGCAGAAGCCAGGGGAGGATCGAGCACATGGGACCCGAGGGGTAGCGATCATCCTTCTCGGGCCAGGAGAGCTCGGCATAGGCTGTTTGGGAGGAACACGAGAAGCCCCTTCTCCAGCCATTTTGGCCAAAATATTTTGGGCCGCAGTAGCCTTCCTCGCCTTTTTAAAGGCCCTCATGGAGTCATTATTTTTAACCATCTCTGAAAATACACAAAGAAAACCATGTCATCAACCAGAAAGTAAGAAGAATGAACTCGACAAAACAAACAAAATACAACAAATATTAAGGAAGTTGACCCTACCCAACTCAGTTCAAAGAAGTAAAGGATTTCCTACAAATTTCTTAGTATCAAGATGAGGAGGCTGCCCCTAGTTTTCTTCCAACATGGTTACAAAAGCTTGCTCAACCTCATCCAACATCTCCCAGGTGTACCCAGACACCATTACATTCCTCTGCTATTCTAAGGGAAAGCTGGGCTTGCCATTCTCATCCAGAAAGAAAGGACGAGCTCCTTCAACAGCTCGGATCTTAAAAGAGTATTTCTTAAAATCCCTGAGAGACTCATCATACATGGAGAAAACTTTGTGTCCCTGGGCAGACCTAAAAGAAATCCAAGAAGCTTTCTTTTTGGTAGTCCCAGGCTTGGTCAACATAAAGAGGTACAGAAAGAGAGTTTGAGAAGGTTTAAAATCAAATTCTTGACAAACCAATTGAAAAATTTTGATAAATCCCCATGAGTTCGGATGAAGCTGAGATGGAGCGACGTTACATGACCACAACAGGTCGGTCTCAAAAGGAGTAAAAGGAAGGGTGATGTTCATCTGGCTAAAAAAGAAGTCGTAGGCATAAAAAAAGGGACACTCCCCCTGGGTTGGAACAAGGAAGCATACCCTTTCATCAGAATCAGGTGCTACCAATTCATAGTTATTCTCTTGATCTCTACTACTACAGACCCGATGATGTTTTCTAAGCTCCGCACAGAATTCAGAGTTAGCTAGAGAAACACACAGCAACACAAGGGAGTCCAACCAGTCAGACATCCCCTCAGGAACCTTAGAAGACGTCTCAACAACATTTTTGTGAGAAGACATGGCCAACTAGTCCTACAACAAGAAAAAAAAAGGGATTACTAATCAAAACAACTCGTACAAATGTGACTCAGAGCAACGCAAATAGTAAAAGGAAAACCACAAGACGTACACCAAGGTCTAGGGGCACCCTTTGGAGGTAGGGATAGAGTAAGGACTCAGAAAAAAAAGTCTACAAGGCTGCACCCTAACAAACACTCATAGCAAAGAAAAATAATCCCTTTCAAACAAGCAACGACACAAAGAAAATCCACACAAGCCACCAAAAAAATCGTTATTTTCTACAAAGTTCATCAGCAAAACTACCAACATGGTGAGAGTCATCAAAAAGCAATCTTTTTGAGGAAGCAAACAGGTTCATAAAGCCTCATTAACAACATGCAGTTCATAGAAGAGGAGCACAAACAAAACAACAACAAACGACATGAAGAAACCCTAAAAGGACCATTTCAAAATCAAAAAGATACTCCCAGAACAGTAACAAGAAAATGCACGGCGATACAAAAAGGTCCAAACTTTCCAATACAAAGTTAAGCCAGATCAAAACTCTACCAAGAGTAGAACAATGCAAGCATAAAGGAAGAATGACGAAAGAAGTCAAAGAAAGAAGAACCAACCTGAAAGAGGAGAAAGCACTGAAGAAGCGAAAACGACAAAATCCGGGATTGCCCTCAATCAAGGAAAGCACAACAACCAAATGGCGTCACAGAGAGAAATGCAAAAACGTAAGCTTCAGGCAAAACAGAAGGGTAGAAAGAAAAGGAGAAGTTACAGCAAGTAAGAAAACAAAGAAGAGAAAACCGTTTTTTTGTGAAAAGTTCAAAATAAACGTGGGAGGCAAAAGAAACGGAGCATTAAAAGAATTAATGAGGTTATTAAACCCTCGCACATTCCCAAAGCAAGGAGACGCGCATTTTCAAAAGAATGAAAATTTAAAGAAAAATGTTCCGCATTCAAAGAGAAACTCTACAAAGAAAAAAAAAGTGACGAAATGCTCGAGTTCGGCTTCACCAGAGAAGGATCGAAGTCCTAAAAAACTCGATCTCAAAAAGAATACCACACTCGAGCAGGGGCACTGTTCATACCCTGGGTCGAGCTGTCCGACCCGGGATGTTTGACGACAAGTCGACCGAACTCTTCAAGGCAGGACTACCCAACCTCTTCTCAAAGAGCTCGGCCAAATCACCAGAAAAAGCCCAATAAGGGCCCAAACAAAGGAACACGACCCAAATCCAAAGGCATCCCAAGCCTATAGAGATAAGGACGGTTCCCCTGAAGATAAGATGACTTCACTCAAAGATAAGATAAGATAAGATAACTATCTTATCCTCAGAAAGATCACTCTACAACCATTATAAATACACTGGAGCACCTAGGTATAACTCATACTCTGATTCTACAAAAAAAACCTGCTTAATACCCTTGCTAACTTAAGCATCGGAGTCCCTTGCAGGTACCACCACCCTCCGGTGACAAAGGATCAGAAGCATAGCCAGTCCAACAAGTCGGACACGACAGCTCCGATCGCCGCCCACCAGCCGGACATGTCATCTCCGACCAGTACAGAAGATCTCGTCCGAGATCGACCTATAGTTTCAAGTAACCCTCGGAACAGTATCAAAGTGGGTGGAAGCGATACCTACCCACCTTGATGACGCTAATGACGTGATTTCTTTCATTAGAAATAATATTGTGTGCCGCTATGGGTTGCCACGAGCAATCGTGAGCGACCAAGGTTCCCACTTTTGTAACAGGAAGGTAGAAGCACTGCTCAAGCGCTGTGGGATATTACATAAGGTTTCAACTGCCTATCACCCCCAAACAAATGGGCAAGCGGAGGTGTCCAACCGGGAGATTAAGCAAATTTTGGAGAAAGTTGTGAATCCATAAAGGAAAGACTAGAGCTCTTGGTTGGGAGATGCACTATGGGCATATAGGATGGCCTATAAGACCCCATTAGGAATGAGTCCCTTCTGGATCGTCTATGGCAAGGCATGCTACCTTCCAGTGAAAATTGAGCACAAGGCCTATTGGGCAGTGAAGCAGTGTAATATGGACATCACTAAGGCGGGTGTAGCCAGAAAATTGCAACTAGAGCAGCTTGAGTGTCTTAGGATGGAGGCATATGAGAATGCTCGAATCTACAAAGAAAAGACTAAGGCATTTCATGATCACCATATTCGAAAGAAGGATTTTCAAGAAGGTAACGAAGTTCTCCTCTATAACTCGAGGCTCAGATTCATGCCTGGGAAGCTCCGTTCAAGATGGGAAGGACCCTTCAAGGTGAAGGAGGTAAAGCCCTATGGAGTGGTGGAATTGTTTGACCATCGAAGCGATACAACTTTCAAGGTGAATGGAGATAGAGTGAAGAAGTACCATGGCTACAAGTCACCAAAGGAGTTAGAGGTGTTCCTGCTTACGGAGGCAGCAAAAGGAGGGGAAGCTTAAGCACATGACCGTCCAAATTAAGGACGTTAAAGAAAAGTGCTTGGTGGGAGACATCCCACCATGGTAAGATCTTCCTTGTGTATACTTTCTTGCTTCTAGCTTTAGATTCTTGTGAATTTTGTGATTTCTTGGTGTTGTTGAGTTGCTTAGGTATGCTAGCTCTTGTTGATTTTGTTGAATTGTTATGATATTCATTATTTTATCTTAAATATTTTGTAAAATTATTATATTACTAGTATATATTTTACCATAATTCTAGAATTACCAAATAAAATCCCAATTTCACAAAAATCCTAAATTTGTTACCTGAATCCCTAAACACACTTACAGAAAATGAAACAGAAGGAAAGGGGAAAAGAAAGAAAAGGAAAAAAGAGAAGGGGGAATTGGGGAAGAAGAAGGGAAGGAGCGGGAGAAGAGGGCGCCATCGCTGCGCCCTGCCCGCCTGTCGCCGCCATTCCGTGGAGCCGCTACCATCGTTGCGCGAACTGGAGGTGTGGAGACAGAGAAGAGTGCGCGCGAGAGAGGAGAAGTAGCCACCCTCGTCGAGGACTCCATCATCACCGCTGAAGGTCCTGACCATCGAGCTCGTCGTCGCCGTCGCACCTCCCATCACTGCCCCCACTGAGGAGCTTGAAGAGAGAGAAAGGGTTAGCACAGAGAGAGAAACACAATGAGGGAAGAGGAGGTTGCCTCTGTTGCTTCCAAGCCATCTCTGGCGGGGTTGGGTTCGCCGTCACCATCGCCGTTGAGCTGTGTGCCACCGTTGGCGTCTAGATTGCCACTCTGTTTCTGCTGCAACTCGCCACTGTCCTGGTGAGCTTTACCCTTCGAGTTACTTTGCTGTCGCGTGATTTTAATGTTGATTTGGTATAATGCTGTTCTGATGTTGATTTAGTAACTGGTTATTTGAAAATGCTGTTGTGATTTTATTTTGATTTAAGATTGATTTAGTATGTAACTGTTTCTCTGGCAATGCTGCTCTGATTTTGTTTTGATTCCAATTGCCCTCATACTCAATTTCACCAAACTGGATATACACTTACCTTGAAGCAGCTTGGTCTGATCATTGGCAAAGGTCAGTTATTCATTATTATTAGTAGCTTGACATTGCGGTTTAGTTCTTCTACTTTCATATTCATTGCATAGGACAATAATTTGTGCTTTTTTTTTCCTTTGAATCTACCACTATTTGTGCAATCTGATGATGAGAATTTTTTTTAATGGTCGAGTATATGGCTAAATTCTTGCATAGGACAATAATTGGCTTCCATGTTGTATTTGTAATTGAAATAGCCTAATTTAAATAAGTTTGTATCCCTTGAAAGGCCAGCGTGGAAGGAAGCTTGTGCTACTCTTCAAAAGCTCCTTTCAGGTACAAGTTGCAACCTTAATTTGTTCTTTCTTTTACTTTGTTTCCACATTCTAATGCCTTAAACGCTACACTTTTACTCCCTTTCAACCCAAAACCGCACTTCTCCGTCACTTGCTCTGCCTCTTCTTCTAGTACCATAGTTTTTCCTTCTTCTCATTATGCTCTTCATTTTGTTCAATTTAGCTTCTTTTTCTTTTTTATTTTTCTTTCAGTTCATTTATTTTTTGAAGTGGTAATGTATCTACTTTATCTGTGTGATAATAAAGGTGACGTTGCTGGTCCCTAATAACATTCAATTTTAATAAATTTGTTGCTTTAGATAGTGGTGCAAATTGTTATAGGGTTCTAGGAAAGGGTAACAGGTATTTTTGAGTCTAAAGAATCAATTAATAGAGATTGTTGAAGTTGATTGATTGAAGGCATGGAGAAAGAGGGGAAAAAGTTTTGTTAACAATTAACATTCATTTGTATGTTTTACAGAAATGAGTAATATTGTTCAAATTTGGGAGACTGTTATAAGCATTTCTTTCTCTTGATTACTCTTTCATTTTCTCTATTATACTCATTTAAGCAAGAGAAATTCATGATTTTTGTGGTGATTTTGTCTTCAGATCCTCTGCTAGTGAAGGCTGCCATACAGCACCACATTTATTGCAGACTCTGCTCTCTCATTTGGCGCAAGTAATAGCAGATTATGTTGTTTTTCAAGTGGAGTCTGGGGCTCACTGCATACAAATATTTGATTCATGAGGCGGACAACTACCACCTGATATGTGGGAATGCTGGTCAAAGCCTTATATCAAAGAGGTAATGTAGAAATAGTTTCCATTTATTTTCATCTTATTGAAATTGTGTTCTAATTTTTCAAACTGTTCTATTTGGGATCCATGTCATAGCAAGCCTAAGTGTATGTATTTCAATTTTTTCTTATTTGTTTAGTTGAATCTTTGAACTAGACAAACCATGTGTCGCTTTCAAAGGTTTGCAATGATTACAGGTTTTGTTTTATTTAAATTATTATTTTATTCCAAGCTCTCATGATTGTCATTTGGTTGGTAAATAATAAGATGAGCTAAGAGCTTGTAATTTGTAAGCATCAAGTGGTAAGTAAGCTCACTGGATGTTGATCTTAGTCTTCTGAATTTCGAAAAGAAAGTCCAAATCAGAGGTTACACCTTCAAACTTTTTTATTTAATTGAAACTATATTGCTGTTAGTGCATCATCATAATTTATAAAACATAAAATGTTTGCGAGTTGAACGTTGGGCGCAAGATGCTATTGTTCCAAATCTTTACCTCTTTTGCCATTTACTGATTTCTAAACATCCAGATTGTAGATTTGGTCAAGAAAAGATGCCCTGAGACACTGATTGTTCTTTATATAAATGGAAATGGTGGCCTCCTTGAGTATATGAAAGATACTGGAGTTGATGTTATTGGGCTGGACTGGAATGTGGATATTGGCAGATGGAAGAAGAAAATTGGGTAGTGGAATAGGTGTGCAGGGAAATGTGGACCCTGCCTACTTATTCTTCCCACTTCCTGCCCTAGATTAGTATTATGTTATTTTACAATGATGATATAATATGATTGTGGATCTTACAACAATTTTTATAAGTCAAATTTGATGGTAAATGTTAGTTTTCTTTAGTAATTTGATTCAAATAGTTTAGGTTATTTATTGACACTAAAAAAAAGTTGGAACTAATTTTATTCACCTTGTAAATAAAGAATTATATTATAAAAAACCGTTTTCAAAAGTCACAAAAGGCAATGGTGTTAAAACCGTTGTCAAAGACAACTATAAAATGGCAATGGTATTAAAATCGTTGCCAAAAAGTGACACTAATGGCAACGCTTTAAAACTGTTGGCTTTGTGAATAATAAAACTACAACAGTTTAAAACCGTTGCCTATCCAGTTATGGTTTTAGACCGTTACGTCATGAAAGAGAACAGTTTTAAACCGTTGCCTATCCAGTAACGGTTCTAAACTGTTCTTTAAAAATTGTTGTCAAAATCATTATCTATACCAGTAACTTTGGCAACGGTTTTTTTGTTACCGTTGTCTTAGGTAAAAAACTGTTGCTTTTGAGCATTGGCAACGGCCGCATATACCATAGGTCAAAAACCGTTGCCAAAGCGTTGCCTAAAGTTTTGGGAACGGTTTTTCAATCTACGGCAACGGTTTTTGACCGTTGCGAAAACTCCTATTTGTTATAGTGTGAATTGTTATGATATTCATGTAGATTTCATTAATCTTGGTATGGATGAATTGATAAGGTTAAAGAAAATACTTTATTTTGAGTAGTGCATGAATTTGTGAGTGTTTTCTTGACTATCTAGCTTGAATACCTGCCAGGAATGTTTTAAAAATACCTTTA
>NC_029794.2:55634707-55635291 GCF_000816755.2 Arachis ipaensis
CGGGAGGGGGGGCGGATGCACGCGTAAGCGTACAAGACGCGTGCGCGTCACTTGAATTTTCGCAAGTCTGAGCACATTTTCCTGAGAGTTGCGCGAACAATGCGCAAATAATGCGCGAAAAGCACAAGTGCCTAGCCACACGTATGCATGAGGCATGCCCACGCGTGCGCACACATGACGCGTACGCGTCGATCGCCTTACCTGCGTTCCTAGTAAACGACACCCAAGATTTGCGCAAGAAATGCGCGAAACGCGCAGTTGCCTCCACTTGTGCGCACACTGTGACGCGTACGCGCCCCTTACCTGTTCCCCTACCCACGCGTACGCATGGGTGGCACTCGCGCACCCCTCTTCTTTTTTTTCACTCCATGTGTATGCATGGCGTGCGCGCGCGCGTCGATTCTCGGACGCAGGTAATGCACCAGCGCGCCCTGTTTCAAATTTTTCTTCTCACCTCCCTCTTCCACTTTCTTCCTCATCTTCTCCTCTCTTCTTTCCCTTTCCCTCTTCACCACTTCTCTCGCCCACCACCACAAGCGACTTCACCCACCGGCGACCACCACCTCCAGCGGTCCCACCATCTC
>NC_029794.2:55635771-55642624 GCF_000816755.2 Arachis ipaensis
GGGGGCGGGAGGGGGGGCGGATGCACGCGTAAGCGTACAAGACGCGTGCGCGTCACTTGAATTTTCGCAAGTCTGAGCACATTTTCCTGAGAGTTGCGCGAACAATGCGCAAATAATGCGCGAAAAGCACAAGTGCCTAGCCACACGTATGCATGAGGCATGCCCACGCGTGCGCACACATGACGCGTACGCGTCGATCGCCTTACCTGCGTTCCTAGTAAACGACACCCAAGATTTGCGCAAGAAATGCGCGAAACGCGCAGTTGCCTCCACTTGTGCGCACACTGTGACGCGTACGCGCCCCTTACCTGTTCCCCTACCCACGCGTACGCATGGGTGGCACTCGCGCACCCCTCTTCTTTTTTTTCACTCCATGTGTATGCATGGCGTGCGCGCGCGCGTCGATTCTCGGACGCAGGTAATGCACCAGCGCGCCCTGTTTCAAATTTTTCTTCTCACCTCCCTCTTCCACTTTCTTCTTCCTCTTCTCCTCTCTTCTTTCCCTTTCCCTCTTCACCACTTCTCTCACCCACCACCACCGGCGACTTTACCCACCGGAGACCACCACGTCCGGTGGTCCCACTTTCTTTTTCCTCTTCTCTTTCTTTTTTCTTTCCCTTTCTTTCACTTGCACCTTATCTTCTCTATTACTCTCAAGTTCATATTCTTTTCCATTCTCTTTGCCTTTGCTTTATGCCTTTCTTTTTTAATTGCATGTATTTACTTTCTCTTATTTCTCTTAGTCGCACTTTGTTAAATTTGCTCTTGTTTATTTGCTTTCTTTCTTCTTTATTTGCTTTCTTTCTTCTTTTTCTTGCCATTTTCTATGGGTGTTAAAATTTGAGTTACCTCTTGCTTTAATGGGTTGGTTTGTTATCTTTTGAATCCTTTGTGATTATGTGATGTTGTTTTGATGTTGGGTATATCATTTTAGGGTTTTGCACTTTTGCATTTATTCAATGTGCTTATGGTTTGGATGTTGCACACCAAGTGTTTTTTGAATTGCACCTATCATATTTTTAGTCAATTTTGACACTATGCTTTCAAATTAGTACTCTTCTATCAATACACTTGCCTCCTTATTGTACATTGAGCTCATTGCACTTTATCTCTACCACTCATATGTGCATACCCATGACTTGCTTCCTTAGGTCATATTGCAAGAACTATATTCCAACCCTCTCTAACTCCACTTTATTCTTTTTGCATGCCTTATTGTCTTGGAGTTAGATTAGGTAATTGATTTTCTTAAGCTTTTTATCTTTCTTGCATATGTCACTTGGGGTTGGTAGCGATGCTTGAGTTTATTCTTCTCATACCTTACTTGCATGCCTTTTTCACTCTTGCATCCCATGCTAGTGCATTGCTCCGTATTTCATTGGTTGTCTTGCTTGCATGTTGCAGCTGTCATGTTTTCAAAACATCTAATCTTTTGTGGCATTTTTTTTCTCACTAGAATGTTATAATTCGAGTGTGGTCTCTTTGAGTTTAATGTCTTCTCTTTTCTCTCCTTTTTCAGATGGCCATCAAAAACGACAAGGAAAAGGCACAAAAGAAGCCGCCTCCCAAAAGGGCACCTCAAACAGCCACCGCCAAAGCGCGCCACGCGCCCAAGGCTAAGCCTCTCCCTAATAAGGCGCGAAGCATCATTAAGATTGATGTCCATGAGAAAGACAACCCCGCGAGAGATCCCACTAGGTTTTCCAACCGCTATTGCGAGCTAATGTTTCCCATCATGATTGCACGGAATTATCATTCTGAACCCCTTCTTAACCCTCCGGGTCATATAGTTCAGTTTGTCATACCTCGCATTAAGCGACGAGGATGGGGCTTTCTCATGAGGAGGCCACAAGAAGCCAATCTCTCGTGGGTGGTAGAGTTCTACACCAATTACTTCTCACTCTCTCTTCAGACTATTTTCATGCGCCGGAAGCAAGTTCCAATTTCCGAGAAAGGTATTCAAGTACTCCGAGTCCCACCCGTACCGGATGAGGTAGATGGTTACCAGGAGGCCCTCCGCCAGCGTGATGAGTTCAATTCTATTTTTGATTGGGACGCTGTGCACCGGGTTATTGTCAAACCTGACACATTTTGGACCCGAGGGAGCCTCAGACCCCGACCTAAGGGCATTCTTGCGCGCTATCTGACTGTAGAGGCTCAAGCATGGACCAAAATCTTGTCTCATTACATGTTTCCCAGCACTCACGAGACATTGATCACCGCGGACCTAGCCTTGCTAGTTTGGTGCATACTCACAGAGCGACCGGTTAACATTGCTTGTCTCATCCACCAAGCCATGGGTTGTCTTCATGCCAAGGGTAACCTAGCTTTCCCCGCCTTGGTGACGGAGTTAGTTGCTACTGCTGGTGTCCCTCGGGAGACTAAGGATCGGAAAGCAATGATTCCAGTAGAGGGTGACGTCGTCCCGACCGAAAAATATCTCAAGCCTCCAGCAGAACACAGAACCCTTGATATAGCTATCCCCTCGGATATCCCTACCACTTCTTCTACATCACAAGGATCTTCCCACCAACGGCTTGAAGACCTCCATCGGAAGATAGATAGATATAAACGGCGAAACCAACGCCGCTTTGCTTACATAAAGAAGCTTCTGAGTTTGGTGACCCCTTCTGTGGAGGAACCAGAGATCACCACATCCACCTCGTATTTAAGTGAAGAGAGCACTCGCGAACGGGATAGTGGAAGTTCCAAACCCGACCACCCCTTGCACCTTGCTAGTAGCACGGAGGACCGTGCTAATTCTTAAGTGTGGGGAGGTCATTCGACCGATCTCCATAGGTAATAATCTCCTCTTTTCAACATCTATTGACTTTAATTCTCTTTTGTTTTGTTAATTAGGACACCTTGCATGTTTAGTTAGTTTTTCTTGTTAGGACTACTTGGTTAGGGTGATGACCTCTTTTCCAAGAAACTGTATTTTCAGTGTACCCTACCAATTTTGAAGAATTTTTCTTAAGATAAGCTTGCGTGAAGAATGTATTTTGGAACATGGTGTTTGAGCTGAGAACACAAGCGTGTGAGTTTTGAGCCTTATTGTGTGGTAATATTTTCTAACCACTTATTCCCATTCTTGTGTGCATTATTCTCTCTATGGATGCATTTACATGATTGAGGCCATCATTTCAACAGTCACTTTTCTAAAACAGCCTTAACCCTTTTTCCTACCATTGCTAACCAGTTTTGAGCCAATGATAAACTCTTTTTATTCTTAAATAGAGCATATCAACACCCCTAAGTGAAAAACAATGAACGTCCCTGGATTTGGATCCTTGATTAGCTTAGGTGAGTAAGGGTGTGTATCATTCAATGGGAGGGTGTACTTGGGAACTTGGGTAGATGTAAAGGTATGTATTTGTGGTTGTAATTGAAAATTTTGGGAATTAGGAACATACTCATGTATTGAATGATTGAACCATATGCATTGGCATTTTTGTATATGAAACCCCCAAAAAGGGGACAAGCAAAATATATATATATATATATATATATATAAGAATGAAGGAAAAGGAATGTAAAGAAAAAGAGATAGGAAAACAAAAGAAACAAAAATATGAAAAAAGAAAGCAATAAAAAGGGGACAAAAATGCTCCAAAGTAAAGCAACAATAATAATGCATATGGAATGTGAACTAAAGAGAATGCATGAGTATATGAAAAAAGTGGAAACCATGGGTAGCTAGGTATTATATTAGAATTATATAGGTTGTTTTATGTGTTTGGTGAGATCTTAGGTTAATCAAGGATTCAAATTTCAAGCTCACTTGACCATATACATCCCTACCTTTGCCCTAGCCCCATTACAACCTATGAACAAGACCTCATGATACTTGTATGCAAGCATTGAGTAATTGTTGATTGTTAGATGAAAGACAAATCTTGGAAAGCATGATTAGGGGAGGACTGTGTGACGAACCCTATACACTTGAGCGAATAGAGTGTATACACTTCCGGTGGGGGTTCGATGCTCAACTCCTTGTTCTCAGCTTTCACAAGCGTTTGTCTCGCAAGTTATATGCACTTCATTTTGATGTTCAAATTGGTAGGATTCATGGACTACATGTTACCTTAGCCCTATATGCTCATATGCGTTCTTGGAGGATAGATTTACCCTTGACCAAGTAGATAGATACCTTTACATTAGTTGCATGCATTCACTTAGGTAATTTTCACTTCATGAACCCTTTCCTCCCATGATCTTTGGTCTTTTATCTTTAGCATGAGGACATGCTCGGTTTAAGTGTGGGGAGGTTTGATAAACCCCAATTTTGTGATTTATATTGTGTAGAATTTAGGGGGTTTTGTCGATATTTCCACACTTATTCACAGAAATTGCATGGTTTTGTGTTCTCTTCCTAATATTGCTTCATGATGGAAAACATGCTTCTTTTGCTTTAAAAATGCCATATTTTGATCCTCTTTTATTACCATTCGATACCGTGATATGTTTGTTGAGTGATTTCAGAGTTTGTAGGGCAAGAATGGCTTAGAAGACAGGAAGGAAGCATACACAAGTGGAAGGAACATGAAGAATTGGGCTTTGGGAAATCAACTTTGACGCGCACGCGCGCCGCACGTGCATGCGTGGGTGCAAGGAGTTGGGTATGGCACGCGAAGAGTGACGCATCCGCGTGGATTGGCGAAATCCCCATCAACGCGCACGCACACTTGACACGTACGCGTGGATCGCGAAATTCAAGCGACGCGTACGCGTACATGACGCGTACGCGTGACGAGCAGCATGTGACCTCATTAAAGAAATCATGCCTGGCAATTTTTGAGGCTCTGCAGGCTCAAATTCAAGTTGAATCTGCATGGAAAAGACCCAGGAACTCTAGGGGGAAAGAGGGGATCATTCATTACACACTTAGACACACTTTTGGCTAGTTTTTTTTGTTCTTATTCTTCTAGAGAGAGAAACCATTATTCCTCTCTAGATCTAGTTTAATTTGATCTTCCCTTGTTGAATTCGTTGATTTCTAATTTTGATTACTTAATTTGAATTCTCTAGTATAATTTTGTTGAGATCTTCTGTTAGATTGATGTTTTCTAGTTATTTCCCATTTTCTATTCATCTTATGAACTTTGTGTATCTTGAATTGTTAATGAGACATTGATGTTTTCCATGATTAATAGTGTTATTTGAGTAGTTTTCCATTGATAATTGTTAGTGGGTACTTTTAATTTTTAATTTAATTGCAATTTGACTATGTCTTTTATTAATGCATACCATGTGTTTGATGAAATGTTTCCTTTGATTATGGAGTAGTTTTCTTTACTCTTGGCCTAGGCTAAGGGAATTGGGTAAACTTGAGTCATTAGGTCTAATTGATTTGGTGATTTGAGAACCCTTGGTGGTCAAGTTGATATCCATTGACACTAATCCACTATTAAGTCAATTGGTAGTTGGATTGGGACATATGAGTTGAGATTGATCAAGCCACTTGACGTACCTCAAGCTTAGGAGTAAGTATTATGTACTTAAAGCTCTTGGAGGTAGACTTAGTGAGTTTGGTTCCTCATAATTATCAAGATATGGTTATTAGACAAGGATGATGACCCCAATTCCTATGCCTAGCCAAGAGTTCCTTTTATTATTCATATTTGAAACCCAAAAAAATTTCAATTGCTTAATTCTAATTATAGTTACTTGCTTAATTCTAGAGTAGAATTATCTTAGATGCTCTTTTGTTAGTTTGGAACTGCTCCTACCTTGCCTTAGTCACTTAATTTAGTTTCTTGCACTTTAAGATTTCTTGCTTGTTAAGTCCAGTAGTTATTTTCTTGATCATGACTCCCAACCCCAGAATTCTAACCAATGTTGATGAACATGTTTGCCCATTCCTTGTGAGACGACTCGAGGTTTGAATACTTCGGTTTAATTTTATTGGGGTTGAACTTTGTGACAACCAAATCTTTTAAGTTTGATTGAGAGTTATTAGTTAGTTTGGAACTATGCTTACAACGAAGTTCTATTTCTATTAGGAGAAATTCTAAACCGACAATAATTCTTGTGTCATGTAGTGAGGAGGAGAACATGAAATCTCAAGGATAAGAAGAGGAGCTAAGGATTGAGTCACAAGAGGAGGAAGGTAAAATAATTGAACCACAAAAGGTAAATGGAGAATTGAGGGAGTTTTATCAAGAAGTGGATTCCATCATCCATGAATTTTTGTCCACTTTGGTCAATGGTGCACGAATTGTGAATCACACTTTTCACAACACGTACCACTAACCAGCAAGTGCACTGGGTCGTCCAAGTAATACCTTACGTGAGTAACGGTCGAATCCCACGGAGATTGTTGGTTTGAAGTAATCTATGGTTATCTTGTAATTCTTAGTCAGGAAGTCAGTTATGTTTATCAGTTGAAGTGTGAATAACCGAGAGAGCATAAATTAAAGATTACTTGTTATGCAGTAATGGAGAATATGTTGGAGTTTTGGAGATGCTTTGTCTTCTGAATCTCTGCTTTCCTCTGTCTTCTGACTCACACACGCACGTCCTCCTATGGCAAGCTGTGTGTTGGTGGATCACCGTTGTCAATGGCTACCTTCCATCCTTCCAATGAAAACTACGCTCACGCGCTCTGTCACAGCACGGCTAATCACCGGTTGGTTCTCGATCCGGTTGGAATAGGATTTACTATCCTTTTGCATCTGTCACTAACGCCCAGCCTTCAGGAGTTTGAAGCTCGTCACAGTCACTCAATCCTTGAATCCTACTCGGAATACCACAGACAAGGTTTAGACTTTCCGGATTCTCATGAATGCCGCCATCAGTTCTAGCTTATACCACAAAGATTCTAATTAAGAGATCTCAGAGATACTCATTCAAT
>NC_029794.2:55642637-55665757 GCF_000816755.2 Arachis ipaensis
TTATAGCTTAATTAGAGATAAAATCAAATAGATACTAATTACTATTATATGACTTCTAAGGTAAACTTTTATAAGGACACTTGTCACAGAGTTAAGGCAGAAATTGGAAATTAGCAACCTTTATTCTGGGGGCACGGGGGTTCCTCTGATCCTTGGGATGCTTGGTATTACAAGAGAAGACTTTTGGCGCTTCAGTTCCCTTAAGTCACGCCCCTGCTCCTCTTGTTCTTTAAACATATAGGTCAGCATTTGACTGTGTTCCTTCTTGTTGTTTTATTATTTTCTCCATAGCTTCCTGTATCTTGGTGACAGACGTCTCAAGATATTCCCAATATTCTGCTTGAGGAATCTCTGGGAGGAATTCCTGTGCTCTCTTCTTGATAGGATCCTCCTGTGCTTGTTGTCTCTCCATTGATGCTTTGGTGATTGACTTTTCAATTAGGATATATTCAGTTATTCCCATCTTGACTCCAGCGTCCTTGCAGAGCAGAGAAATCACGCTTGGATAAGCCAACCTGGCCTCTTTTGAATTTTTATTAGCAATCTTGTAGAGTTCAGTGGAAATCAGCTGATGAACCTCCACTTCCTTCCTCGTCATGATGCAATGAATCATCACTGCTCTTTTAACTGTGACTTCAGAACGGTTGCTAGTGGGCAACAGAGAACGCCCAATGAAGTCCAGCCATCCTCTGGCAACTGGTTTGAGATCCTCTCTCTTGAGTTGATTTGGAACGCCCTTTGTGTTGGTGGTCCACCTGGCTCCAGGGATACATATGTCCTCTAGAATCTTATCCAGGCCAATGTCTGCTCTCATCATCCTCCTGTTGAAGGAGTTTGGATCATCCTTTAGCTGAGGTAGCTTTAATATCTCTTTGATCTTGTCAGGGGTGGTATGAACAATCTTTCCCCTAACCATGGTCCAAAATTCGTAGCAGGCAGTTCCAGATAGTCTTTGCTTGTCAGTCTGCCATATATTAGGATAGAACTCCTGGACCATGTTCCTTCCTACTTTCGTTTCAGGATTAGCCAGGACTTCCCAGTTCCTGATTCGAATTTGCTCCTGGATCTCCGGATATTCGTCTTCTTTCAGATCGAATCTCACTTCCAGGATCACTGATCTCAGACCCATTACAGAGTAAAGCTGTTTATTGCAGAAGTGAGTGCCCCCATCACTGATTAACACTCTAGGGACACCAAACCTGCTAAAGATATGTTTCTGGAGGAACTTCAGCACTGTTTTAGTATCATTGGTGGGTGTGGCAATAGCCTCAACCCATTTTGATACATAGTCAACTGCCACCAGAATATAAGTGTTTGAATATGATGGTGGAAAAGGTCCCATGAAGTTAATTCCCCATACGTCAAACAACTCAATTTCCAAGATTCCTTGTTGAGGCATGGTGTAACCATGAGGCAGATTACCAGCTCTTTGGAAACTATCACAATGACGTACAAACTCTCAGGAATCTTTATAGAGTGTGGGCCAATAGAAGCCACATTGGAGGACCTTGGTGGCTGTTCGCTCACCTCCGAAATGACCTCCATATTGAGATCCATGGCAATGCCACAGGATCCTCTATGCTTCTTCTCTAGGCACACACCTACAATTATGAATCACTGTCATGCCTCCCTTTTTTGGGACGATTTGAACAGGGCTCACCCAGGGGCTATCAGAAATAGGATAAATAATCCCAGCCTCTAGTAACTCGGTGACCTCTTTCTGCACCACTTCCTTCATGGCTGGATTTAGCCGCCTCTGTGGTTGAACCACTGGTTTGGCATTGTTCTCCAATAGGATTTTGTGCATGCATCTAGCTGGGCTTATGCCCTTAAGGTCACCTATGGACCACCCAAGAGCTGTCTTGAGAGACTCATGCCGTCAAAGAGTACAAAGTTTAGATCTAAAATGTCATGAGATGCGAAATAAGTCTCTAAAAGTTGTTTAAATATAAACTAGTAGCCTAGGTTTACAAAAATTGGATAAATTATGATGGATGATGCAGAAATTCACTTCTGGGGCCCACTTTTGTGTGCTGGGGCCCACTTGGTGTGTGCTGGGGCTGAGACTTAAGCAATTCACGTGCAGAGGCCATTTGTGGAGTTGAACGCCAGTTTTTGTGCCAGTTTGGGCGTTCAACTCCAGTTTTTTATCCTTTTCTGGCGCTGGACGCCAGAATTGGGCAGAGGACTGGCGTTGAACGCCAGTTTACGTCGTCTATGCTTCTGCAAAGTATGGACTATTATATATTGCTGGAAAGCTCTGGATGTCTACTTTCCAACGCAATTGGAAGCACGCCATTTCGAGTTCTGTAGCTCCAGAAAATCCACTTTGAGTGCAGGGAGGTCAGAATCCAACAGCATCAGCAGTCCTTTTTCAGCCTGAATCAGATTTTTGCTCAGCTCCTTCAATTTCAGCCAGAAAAATACCTGAAATTACAGAAAAACACACAAATCATAGTAAAGTCCAGAAATATGAATTTTTCCTAAAAACTAATAAAAATAGACTAAAAACTAACTAAAACATACTCAAAACTATATGAAATTATCCCCAAAAAGCGTATAAAATATCCGCTCATCAGTCAATCCCCTCAATGATCTTGAGGAACCTTTCTCCTTAGAGTTTGAGAGAGATATGAAAGTAGACCTCACACAACCTCCTAAGTTTGGATTGAATTATTGTAGAGAAAACTTAGAGGAGGTTGGTGAGGAAGAGCTAGAAAAGGGTGGTGAAGAAGAGGTGGTCACCCAAGAAGTGAAGGCATATTTATGCAAGAGTCTAATAGGATGACTCCAACCCAAGGGAAAATTAAGTGGGTAAAAATATCATCAATGAGCTTCATAGGCCCACATCAATTTGTTATCTTGGAAATGGATCACCAACTTAAGATCCTTCTTGGAGTGTTCAACAATGAAGACATGGGTGTTGGTTGCCAAAGGAGTTCTTCAAGGCATAAGTGGTGCAAAGTCCAATTAGGAGGATTCCAAGATTCAAATGGGTGCTTCAAGGGAAATTGTTCATCCAAGTACAAAAGTGAAGGTCTACAAGAGGATGACCAGAAAATTAAGGTATGGGATCCGGGCATACAATTCTACAACCAACAATCTTAGGTCCCAATTGCTTTGTTAGGGTTGCTTGAGAGTTTGATGTACTTCGTTGGGATCCCGGAGGATTTTGGATGAGCAAGCTTGGTTGGTAACTCAAGGATGGATGGAAGCACAAGCCTCCTTGATGTGAGCTTTAACCAAAAGTCCAACTTGAGGACTTTAAACCAAAGTTCTAGGTGGGAGACACCCCACCATGCTAATATCTTTCTCTCTCTTTCTCTCTTTTAGCTTTTGTTTCTTGAATAATTTCTTATCTTTCTAAGTAGTTTAGTTGCATTTTGGTGTTTACTAGGTAATTTTAGCAGAATAATATGTTTTTGAGATTTTAATATGTTTTGGGGTTTGAAAAACCATTTTGGATGTCATGTTAGGTGCCTTTGTGGCCCAAAAATTGTTGCAGAAATAGAGCATTGTGCGTATCGCACACACCTTTGTGTACGCACACTTCCCCCATTTTTCGTCATCTGTGTGTACGCACAGTGCTGTGCGTGGCTATGCGTATGCACACCCCTTATCACCCCTTCTGTCCGAGGTGCTCACACCTGCTTGTGCGTGTACACCCTACCCCTTTTTCCTTCTGTGTGTACGCACAGCCCCATGCATACGCACACTCTGTAACACCCTTCCTGCCGGGAGCGCTCGCACAATTCTGTGCGTCCGTGTCCCCTATGTTTTCCCCTTTTGTGCATACGCACACTTCCTTGTGCTTACGCACAGGCGTCAATCTGGGCAGTGATTAGAAACTGAACCCAGTCACGCCAGACCCCCCAACTCTGTTCTTCTTCTTCACTGCTACAACACCAGCCCCAACCATCCTTTCTTCTGGTGACCCCACTGCCGCGGGCACTGTCCACATCGCGCCGCCACCACTCCTCTTCTTTCTCTCTTTTCCTCGTCTTTCTTCTTCTTTTTTCTTCTTCTCCTCTCTTTACTCTCCTTTGTTTTGTTTATTTTCTTGGTTAATTTTTATTTTCTTTATTTAACTTTGATAATCTAGCTTATGTTTTGCTTAATTAGTTGTTATTGAGTTGTAAGCATTTAATTTCTGATTTATGGGTTGTTGATGCTTGAATTTTGGTTTTAAATTGTTAAATATGTGCACTGCATACCATGTGTTTGATATAATGCCTGAATGAACTTTTTGTTTAATGCATGTGTTGTAGCTACCATATGTGTTAGACTATATCCTTGTTTGGCATTCTAATCAAGAATGGTGCACTTTTGCATGATTATGATGCTATTTTGGATTGGAATTTCAATAATGTACTTGTTTGTTGCTTTGAGTTTCTAGCACCAAGTTGATATGAAAAATTGACATTTGATTTCATATTTGGTGAAATTTTTAACAAGTGCATATTGAATTTAGTGAATTGAATTGAATTGCTTACTTATCAGGATTTTTAAATCAATATAATCACATCACAAGATCTTGTTTCTTTTTAATGTTTTGCTTTTGTTTGAGTTGACTTGACTTGATTCTTATCAAGCTTGTCACTTTTTATAACAAGCACCTTGTCCATGTGATTATTTCATTATTTTTTTAGGATGAATAAGTAGTTTTTTTTCATCATTGAATTGGTTATTGTTTATTGTGCTATTTTATATCAATCTTGCGGTTTCACTTGCACAATTTCAATCTCCAATATTCTCTAAATTCAATTCACTCTTGTTGTAATTGCCTAAGCTTGCTTGAGTCTAATTGATGCTTATTCATTACGTACAACTTAGGCCATTTAATTGAGGAACTCATGCTTAACTTTTAATTGTGTGGATGCCATTTTCACCAGCCGTTATGTGTGCTCCAACCGCGCGCATAATTGGAATATGCACACGGCTTATTTTTATCGTACCACGCCACTATGCAAACTTCCTCAAATAAATGCTTGTTTGTTCCCTTTTGGCTCCAAGTATATATTGTATTTGCTTCATCCTTTGCCTTTTTGTGCTACTTGCCCTCTGATTCTTAAGTAGACTCTATTCATTCCTTTTTAGGATGAGCCGTAAAGGCAAGGAGCCGGTAGAGGAGGAGGACGTCGAAGATGGAGAGGCCGATCCTGCATTGGACTTGACAACCTTTTCACCAGCCCGAGCCCCCACATTCACCAGCTGAAGGTGGAGGAACCTAGAGCTTCAATCTCCCCGGATTGTGTTCGTGCACGGAGGACCGTGCGACGCTTAAGTGTGAGGGAGGATTCACCACTTTTGGGGCGTAAATTTTTTTTTCGAACACTTTGCACTTTACTTCTGTTTTCTTTCCTTATAGATATTTGTTAGTATTTTTTACTATTGCATCTTCACTTTAGTTAATATATATATTTCATTTGCATTTTTGTATGGTATATATTTCATAGATAGAAGTTGTGATTGGATAATGTGAATAGCATAGTGCCTGGTTCAATTTTGACCTAATTGTTCATATTGGTTTTTGGATATTGAAAATTAGGAATAGAACAAAGAAAATTTTTTATGAAATTGCATCCATCACAACATACATACATACATATAGGAAATAATTTTGGTGAAAAACAACAAAAATTTCCAAGAATTTTGTTTTTAGGGCGCTCTATTAAATTGATTTGGAAAATCCTTTCAAACTTGCTTGAATGATTCTTGTGGAACATAAAAGAGAGATGGAACAAAATACCTCGTGAGTTGTTGAGCTTTTAATGAGTGGTTACACATTCTAACCACAAATTTTGTTCATTGTGTGATATGCTCCTTCTATGATCGTGATCTTAGATTTGTTTGATTCATTATTTTCGATGTTTGATGTTTTGGATGCATTTAGCATGACTGAGGCCATTTTTGAGTTAAATTCACTCACCCACATAGCCGTACCCATTATATCTACCATTATTAACCATTGATAAATCCGTATTTGACGATATATTTTGGTTTGATTTGAGTGGATTTCATCATATAAACCCACATTTATTCACATAAATAGCATGCTTTTGTGTTTTTTCTCTAAATTGTGCCTAATTGTAAAAATATGCTATTTTGTGCTTAATTTAATCAATTTTATTCTACTTTCATTCCATTCGATGCCTTGATATGTTTAATGAGTGATTTCAGGTGTAATAGGTAGGAATGGCTTGATGAGAGTAGAAGAGAAGTATGGAATTGGGAAAAAAACATGAAGAAATCAAAGGAGAGAAGCATTTCAACCTGTGCCCATGCACACCTTCTGTGCCACGCACAAGGGTCAAAATCAGCACCTGTGCCCACGAACAGGAGGAAAATCAGCATGTGTGCGTACGCACAAGTCTTTAGCCACCTGCATACACATTTTTCACACTAAACTTCCGTCGTTCATAACTTTCTCTACAAAATTCCATTTTTCACAAATTTTATATCGTTCAAAAGCTTGCAAAACCATCTTTCATTTGAAACAAACCGCATTTCCATCAAAAATTTGAGGAGCAAGTTATGGACTACCAAAGTTCATCAAAAATCACTTTTAACCAAATTATGCCAAGCCTCCATTTTCACCACATTAACACTTTCAACCAAAACAATCCCCATACCATTAACCACCAAACCTGCACATTTGCAACATAACATATCCTTTTTCATTTACACCAACTACTAACACATTTATGCTTCATTTCAATCCATAAAACTCATACATTTTCCAAAATCCACCATTCCAACTACAAGCTACAACTTTAAAATTCATTAGCTCAAATCCTTAATTCATTAATAACAAACTATCAATTACCATTAACCAAACAACAAGCAACAAACCACAAAATTCCATTATCATGTATCAACAACATCTTCAACTCACCATCATTAATTTCAACAACTCATATTCATTAATTCCAATAATTCATATTCATTAATTCTAATAACTCATATTCATTAATTTCAACACCAACATCCACATTGTCAAGTGCCCAACACAAGCCCAACATCAAATTATCCATCAACATCACATAAACTAATCATTTAACACATTTTACTATTTCAACTTATCCTATAGTTCCCTAGCTTAAGTATTCACAAAGCCTTACATATTAAATTCGTGAAACCTAAACCGTACATTGGTCGATTTTCACGTATCACTACAACATTTTTGGGCTAAGGTAACCCTTATTCGAAGCAACATTTAATAAAAGTTATTTTAGATAGGCAAAAAAAACATTTTTTATGAGTTACCTTTGAGTAAGGCAAAGATAACAAAATTTTTAGCCACCCATAAAAAGAGTTGTCTTTGATATCTAAAGCAACATTTATAAAATGTTACAAAATAAAAACTTTAAGACAATATTTTTAAATAAAAATATAACATTTTATAAGAGTTGTCAAAAAAATTAAACAAATAACATTTATAAAATGTTACCTAAAATTGTTTATGATTAAAAATTTTAGGAAAAAACTTTTAATCATATTCCCACCAATTATTTTTTCAATAAAAATATTTAACTTAAACACAAAAAATACAAAAGTGCTTCAGAGGTTCCATTTCACGCCACACACAAGAGCCCTAAGCCTTAGCTTTCTCCCCTGCAACAACGTAACACCCCCATCGTACCCTTTCTCCCCTTCCTAATGGCGACAGCAGGTCAGCAGCTTTCAATCGCCGTGCACTCCTTTACGTACACCGATGGTGCGGTGCTATCCTCGACGGGCGACGGTGCGGTACCAAGTCACAAACCCTTTCTCCCCTTCCTAACGGCGATAGCAATGCTCAATCGCGGTGTACTCCTCCATGTACAGCGACGGCGCAGTGCTCTCCTTGACGGGCACGGTGCTCAATCGCGAGAAACACCTCTCCCTTCTCTTCACCTTCTCGTTCTTCCTCTGTTCCTCCGTTTCTAGGTATTTAAGAAGACTGATTTTGATGTTCTCTGAATTAATTCATTACAGTTTAGTTAGATTTTTACCTTTTAGTTAGTAAATTATTTTCCTGTTCTCTAGTTTACTGGTATGTGATTTCGCTGTTCTACATATTATTATTGCTGTGTATAAAATTTTGTTATATGTATATAAGAGCAAAAAAAATTATAATATAGAGTGATATAGAAATTATTGAACTGAGACGCTAAAATCCTGCGCAAACATTGTAAACAATCTTGCTGTATAGGATTAAATTATCGTATCGAGAAGCTGATGAACACATTTGGGGGTCTCGATCTCATTGTTGGCAGCAGCCCTTGCAACAACCTTGCTGGGAGCAATAGGGTAAGCAGGGGGTGGATTAGAGGGCAAAGAATCTTCCCTCTTTTTTATTACTGGCGTATTTTTGACTTAGTTAAGAATATAATGACCACCAACCAATGAACTATGTCAAAAGAAAGAAAGAAAAAAAAAGGAAAAAAGAAAAAAAGTTGTTAATGTTCTTTGTAAAATCCAAACATTTTGGATGTTATCTAACTTGAAAACAGTTTCTACACCCCATTTTTGTTGCCAAAGTAAAGGCAACGGGTTTAAATAACTTTTCATTTTTCACATTTGCGATTTCACTTTTACTATTTGAAGAAAAAGACATTGAAGGTTGTTCGACTTTTTTTTTTACCTGTTGGAATGATGGTCTTGAATCTTGCCATGTTTGGAAGTTTTAATGATATATATGGGAAGGCCAAGATCAAGTTTCTAATATCATTAGTAACTAATTCTATTCTAAGAACATAGTCAATCAAAACAATGAAAAACTAAAGTGATTGATCTATTGTAAAATCTATTCTCTATTATTCTCTATCATCCTTATCAATTCAATTAATTTGTGAATGATATCAATTTAAGAAGAAAAAAAAAGCTAACAAACTCATAACTCATGTTTGATGCAAATTAGTACCACAGTAAAATTAGTTCATTTAATAATTCTCTTCTCTTAATTGGATACACTCTTGATTATATGTTCTACAGTCTTCATTCTGCATTCATATAGTTTTGGGAGTTGATTGATAGTATAGTTTGATTATCTGAATTTTCTGCTAACTTTTTTATGTGTGAAGACCATGAGATTTGAGGTTCAGTAGGGTTATGTAATTGTATGCTTGACTCGTTGAAAGGAATATAATTTAGATGCCATAGTATAATTTTCTTATTGTTATGTAGCAAAAAATTGTATTCAATATTTTTATTTATTTTTAGTTTAAGGGAGTACTTAACCTTTGTGGATGTTAAAAAATAAGTTTCTAAAACTATTTATTTGAGTTAGCTATCATTTTGTGCTTGAAAGTATCATGTTATGCTGAGAAAAATATTATGTTGAGACATCATTTATGTTTGAACAAGTTCTTTAATGATTTTCTTCATTTAAAAGTTGTAATCCTCAACCACCAAAAATTTGGCAACTAGAACTCTCACCAAGCCTCCAATTAAGCTTCCAACATATCCAATTTCCTCATATCACATATTTATATGCACCTAACATAGTTATCACAATATATTCCCAAAATCCAATACACAAAATACCAAATAATGAATTAACTAGAGTTCTAGAATTCTCACCTTACCAATGAGAAATTGGGATAAGACCCGGCAAGTGCACCGAGTTAATTTGATCCTAAACACCGAAATTGAACAATTTTCAACATAATTGCTCATAGATTTTTGAAATGAAAACTGAGGAAATTGAGGGGAAAAAACGTGGTTTCGTTACCTCTCAAGGTTTTGGGCTTTGTAAAGCTCGACGACGCGATCGTGTGCCCGCAAACGGATCATCAATCGGAGCTCCGGATCAAAAGTTACGTGGATTTCAATCTTAATTAAAGGTTTGTGAACTTAATACATGTTCTTCCCCCTTTTTAATATCACCAGCGTGTATGCATGCTGAATAGGGAAGATAATGAGCTGAAGCTCATTAAGTATGATGGGTTAGTTGGGCCCACGGGCCTGGTTTAGGCCCGATTCGACCGGTTCGGCCCGTTCGCCCCAATCTTGGGCCAAATTTTTCGAAATTGCATCAAAATTCTCGTTTTGAAGAGCTCTACCCTATTTTGATATGAGATTTATATTTTTAATTTTTCTTATTAAAATTCAATTTATTGACTAATTATTTACTAATTTTAGCAGGGTTTACATCCTACCCACCTAATTAGGAATTTTGCCCTCAAAATTCAGATTAAGTTATCTGAAAAGAGGTGTGGGTAGTCCTTCGGCATATTCAAAGTTTCTTGAAGTCGACCCCATTACTCGAAACATCCATCTCCTTTCATTTATACTGGCTTAGGTTGTAAGACATGAATTTGTTTTAGAAGCGTGTTTCAGAAGTTACGAAAGGTACGACAGAAAACTATTGGCACGCCTCCGACCATCAATACTTTCCCAAAATTGAAATGGGCTAACTTAGCGGGTTTTAACTTCCTTGTTTTTGATTGATCATCCGATTCTAGTTCGTTGAAGTAATCTTCAGAGATAGTTATCCTCTTCCTTTCAACTTGAGAAGTTTTCTTATTAGATCTGCCCAAATCTTTTGTCGGCTTTCATAATGAGAATTCTAACTCAGATTTGCGTAACTTTTTCTCTGTTATCTCGGCTATCAACTTCAGGAACTAAGACGTTCGATATTCCAATCTTTGATTAATTCAGAGTTGTTTAGCATACTATGAAGTCTCACCTTCTCCCTGATGTATAGTCTCATTGATATCCCCAAGAAGTAGTTTTATTCAATGGGCAAAACGGACTTGATCACTTGATCCACGATTTCCTAACAGCATTACCTTTTGTCCTAGACCTCGGCAATCTATTGCAAAATCGATAGCTATTCTCTTTTACCTTTAATATAGAACTTTCGACAGTTGTAGCATTTCGAACGGCTTTTGGTGGTCTCTCATTTCTTTTTCATGCGTCAAACATGTAATCACATGGATTGCCACTTCGTTTCACTTCTGGCTGCTCAAAAATATCTTCTTGGATTCGTGGTATGTTTTAGAAATCTCAAGGTAAATTCAAAAATCCTCTCTTGTAAGCTTCGGGTAATAGTTTCTCATTTCAACTTCCGATTTTGACACATAACCCTCTCTTGGTATCTTCTTGATTCAACCAGCTTCAGTAGTCTTAGTAGCTCCTTATCACCATTATTGCACTCCCTAAGTCCTTGACTCTACAATCTCTATTTCAACATTAGGCATATAAATCTCTTCTTTGTTCCCTTTTGTTTACCAGACTTTGATACTTTTGAAGGCTCCTTATTGTCTCGTTATGCGTCCCATATCTCATCGTTACCATGTTGTAAACTGGCAATAGGTTTAGTCTAACACTTCCAACCACACTCTCACTCTCTAATTTAGAACTTTAACTCATCTAACATTTCCTCCTTTGGAATTAACGTTCAAGAATCCTTTAGAAACTTCTTGCTTAGGGCATCTACTACGATCTCACGATGTCGCTTTAGCTCGCATCTTAAGTCCTCCAATAATGCATCGTAGCAATTCCCTATATGGTTCGTTAGGCTCAAGTGATACAAGTATTGGCATGAAGATCAATCTTCTTTCTATGGCTCAAAGGCTTTCATCGTATCCTGGTATTTTGTTCACACGGTGCACTTCATTGCATCTATTTAGTCACGAGAGATACGATCGGCAAGGATTAAGGCTCTAAATTCCCTAGTAATATCGCTAGTTCATTTTCATGTTCAAAAGTCTTGCTCTAATGGATTGACATTCTATTAATTGTATCTAAGAGCTATACGCGACGCAAAATCCAGTACGAGTTGATTTTTTCCCAAGAAATGTTATGTTCAAAGAGAAGAACGAGTAACGTGAACGGTGTTTGCGGAAATTCAAAAGAAAGTCTTGCATACAGTTAACCGGAGTTGTACAGAACTAATGGAATACACAAGAAGAGAAACCTAGTTGCATCTCAGGGGAGAAGTTTGAATCAAAGCTTGAATATAAAGAATAAGACATGTCGAATTAAATAGTTTCTAGTTGGCTTTAAAGGAATGCGAGTTTCCACAAGAGAGCAACTCCATGCACCGCAATTCTCCAGGATTCAAAGATTATGTGATTATATTAGGATGAGTTCAAGCTTATTTCAAAAGAAACAAGCTTTATACGAGTAGGAATACAATTAGAAGAACAATGAATTGGGCTTTTACGGGAGAAGATTCAAGATAGAGTTTTCAATGTAACTATAAGAGAAGGGTTAGATTAAGTCGTGAAGATTAGTTAGCGCGCTCTCACAAAGAAACACTTAGTTAGACGATTCTCTCTTCCAGTACTCCCTTCAACTCGGTCTTGAGTTTTACTGATTATAATGATGTCTTCACTTGTGGTGCAATCAACACTGATCTGGCTTTCGGCACTAAGCCTATCACAAACTCACGTTCTCTCTATGGTGGAAATTCTGGTACATTTTTAAGAATAGTCTCAAAAACCCTTTCGTATAGGAATTTGGTCTCACCTTGACTCGTCTCTTAATCAATTAGCAACTAAAGGTTGAATCCGCTCTATTCCTCTTCCTCGAAGTCTTAACTTCACTGGATTTCAAACGATAACCCCGCATAGCTCTCGACAGTTCCAATTCCTTAGGTATAATCTACCCTGCTTCCACTATGTCATTCTGATTCTTATCCTTCAAGAACCTAGCCACTCATCTAAGTTAGCTAAGTATCGCTCTATCGCTCTATCTCGATGTTATGGGTTGACGAAGCGAGATTGACTCATCATAGTTGCCATAGTTGTGGTTATGACGATGATAGGATTCCTTAATTCTCATTCCCAAGTCAAGGCTCTTTTATGCATTTATAGCATTTTTACTAAGTTTTGATCTTGTTCCCTTTTAATTGCATTAATTTCCTTTTTGATCATTTGTTAGTTCTTTTGTTTCTTAGTTCCTTTAATTTTTCGTTCCTTGATTCAAAACTCCATTTTTCCTCACAACCAAGAGTGTGACATCTTAATTGCATTGTCCGAGGGAGACGACCCGAGGTTTAATCACATTTAGTTATTTTTATTTGGAAATTAAACTTTAATGGTGGGAATTGGTTGCCGGTTTGGTCAATACTTGCAACGGAAGTTATTTTAAGTGAAAAAATCCAAACCGGCACAATCCTCAAACTTCTTCAATAAGCGTTTTACTTCGCACCCTAAATATTTTTATTTCTCCAAATTATAAATATTAAATATCTAATCCTTTTTTCTCTCAAAATTGCCCCACTTCCGCAGTGTCACTCTGATCGTTTGCCCCCAAGAACTTATTTATTCACCCACTTCATGCAAGGCAAGTATCACAGACTATAAATTAATGTTTTCATTCCAGTATCATGTAAAGCAAATAAAATCATATTACTACTCTTGCATTTACCTTGGTTCAGAGTAGGTAAGCTTCATCTGCCGTTAGGGTGAAGACACGACCTTGCCTTGCGCTTTTCAGGTATTCTGATTCTTCCTCTTTGGACAATTCCATGACGTGATTGACACCACCACAAGAGTAGCATAAGCCCAAACCAGCTCTACATAGAGTAGTAGGATGATAGCTTTTGCAGCTCTTACAAGTCAAATCATTGTGAAGAACTTGAGCATGCTTCCATCTTTCTCTTCCTCGATAATTTGTGTTATCGTTTTTTCGAAAGTTATTCTGGCCATGGTAGGGTTATGGGGTGTAACCACCTCTCTTAAAGTTTAGGGCTTCTCATCCCTTATTGTAGAAACCTCCACGGTTATCGCTTGCCACCGAGCTCTTTTTGGAGCACTCCTCAACTACTCGGCTTTTGTTGACTAGTTCAGTAAAGTTCTTGATCTCCAAAGGTGCCACAGCTCTCATTATGTCATCTTGAAGACCATCTTAATATTTGAGGCACTTCTATTCCTCATAATCTTCAGGTGCTCCTTAGCAAATCATCAAAAAATAATATAGCTCCTCAAATTTGTTAGTATACTCTATCACAGACATAGACCCTTGCTTTAACAGTAGCAACTCCAACTCCTTAGCTACCCTTGAAAATTTGAATTACTTATTGTATAATTTCTCTTTGAACATTTTCCAAGTGATAATCACATTCTCATTACCCTGTTGCAATAGGCGATGAGCTCCTTGCCACCAAAATTGAGCCTCTCCAGCCAGTAGGTAAGCAGTGAACTCTTCAAATTGGTTCTCAAGAGCTTTTACCGCCCTCTCTATTGCTTGAAACCAATTGTCAGATTCGGTGGGACTGGTTGAACCTTTGAACACTAGAGGATTCACCTTCAGAAATGTAGCCAGCATCATCAGACCACTATCAACTTGACAATTTTTTGGTCTATCACTGTTTCCATGTCTACCATCATTCCCATTTCCTACATGTTGTGCCATCCTCTCCAATACCTGTTTAGTAACCACATCATTTGCTTGTGTGGCATTCGCGAGATTAGTCATAGCATCCAAGAACTCAACCTGGTTATCTGCCAGTGCACTTCCCTCACTTCCTCTCCGTTCTTATCCACGAGTTGCCATTTGGGTCCTACCTAGACAAAATAAGTGATATCAAGGTGATCAGTCTTAATATCTCAAGTTAAGTACTTCAATTTTCTAAAAGTATACTCATGAATTTTATGCTAAATATATCAATTAGATATCCTAAATAGCACAGGAAAAATTCAGGGTATGCATTGAAGTATAAGTAGTCCATTCCTCAAGCTTACAAGGATAAATTTCTCTGATACCATAATGTAACACCCTACCATTTATTGCCTTATGCTTAAGACATAATTCAATTATGGTTTGGTGCTACGACTCAAAGTTAAGATATAAATATGTATATATAGACAGTAATATTATACTAGAAGCCTATGAAAAGATTTAAAACTCGAATAAAAGACAATTCACCCATCATTCACACTTGAAAGCGCGTCGAATAACGTAGATAATCAAAAACTTGAATAAAGAATAAGAGTAAAGAGACATATATATGTATATATGTATATATATAAGTATCAACTAGTCTCAGCCCGTAAAGATTACGTCGGCTAGAGTTACAACAGTAAAACAGTTGGATAGACATAACCTATCTCTCCAAAATACATCATAATCCTCTAAAGGCAAGTCTTAAAAACAAGTGCAAAATATAAGTGTTTCTAAAAGAACGTGAGAGTCTAATCAAAGAGGAATAAAAGGCCTTCCTTACTATCTGATGAGCGGATATTTTATATGCTTTTGGTCATCATTTTCATATAGTTTTTAGTATGTTTTGTTTAGTTTTTATTAAGTTTTTATAGTTTTTAGTGTTAAATTCACATTTTTTGATTCTACTTTGAGATTTTGTGTTTTTGTGCAATTTCAGGTAATTTCTGGCTAAAACTGAGGAGGTGGAGCAAAAGTCTGATTCAAAGACAGAGAAAGCACTGCAGATGCTGTCCGGATCTGACCTCCTTGCACTCGGAAGAGATTTTCTGTAGCTATAGAAATCCAAATAGAGTGTTCTCAATGGCTATGGAAATCTAACTTCTAGAGCTTTCCAGCAATGTATAATAGTTTATACTTTGCTTCAGATTAGAAGGCCCAAAACGGGGATTCAACGCTAGCCTCCTACCCCCTTCCAGGTGTCCAACACCCATAGAGTAGAGTCCAGCGTCCAAACACCCAGAGAGGACCCCCTAGCCAGCGTTCAATGCCCTAGAGACCTCATAGCACGTGGATCTCATCAAAGCTCAGCCCAAACACTTATCAAGTGGGCCCCAGAAATAGATTTTAGCACTAAAAATACTATTTTTCCCTCACTAGTCATTTGCTTAGTATTTAAGGGACTAGATTTATGTTTTTCAGGGACATAATCACATCTTTTGCCCATCATTCAGCATATTTTCGTTTTACACTTTGTATTTCCTTTTAGTATGAGTTTCTAAACCTCATAGGTTGAGAGGAGGAGCCCTGCTGAGTCCTATGAATTAACAAAAGTATTACTGTTTCTTCTTCGATCTGTGTTTGATTTATTTCTAAGATGCATACTCATTTTTCAATATGGTGAATAGGATGACCAGTGACAATCAGCTCTGTTCATCATACTAGGACCGCGTCCCTGACAACCACCCGTGTCTACTTGGGTTCGTGCAAATACGTGGCTAGAAAGCGTAAACCACCAGCTTGATTATGCATCTCTCAGACGGCTAATCCACGACTTTGTTGGGGACTTCTCGAGACACCAGTTCAGCCAATTTCTGGGGAGATCGGGGTCTCTGTGGTATAGGCTAGAACCCAAAGAAGCAGCATTCTCTGATCCGAAAAATTCGACCTTGTCTGTGGCATTTTGAGTAGGATCACCAAGAGAATGAACTGCTAAAGCTTCACCCTTCGTCAGATTGGATGACCACAGGCAATGGCATTTCATCTGGAGCAGAGGAGATCAATGACCAGGGGGAAATGGCGTTGATCACATATAGCCTACCATAGAAGAAATCACTCACAAGCAAAGAAGACATTAATTACCAAAGTTAATCCAGAAAGACAAAGCAACTCCAACCTTTTACCATATTCCTATTACTGATTCCATTTAATTTACAGAGTATTTTATTAGTTACATGTCAACATAGTTTAGATCTTACAAATCCAACTGAATTCTGATTTGCCTGACTAAGACCTGCAAGATAACCATAGCTTCCTTCAAACCACAATCCTCGTGGGATCGACCCTGACTCGCTCAGATATTACTTGGATGATCCAATGCACATGCTGGTACAGCTGTACGGAGTGTGGGGATTCGTGCACCAAGCTTTTGGCGCCGTTGTCAGGGATTGTTTGAGTTTGGACGAACTGACGGATTATCTTGCTCCCTAGATCAGGTAATTTATTCTTTTTTCTTGATCATTTTTAATTGAGTTTTTTTATTTTAGTTGAGTCTTTTATTTTCTTCCTCTTTTTTTCGAAAAATTTAAAAAACTTTTTCAAAAATATTTTTCTTTTCATTGTTTAATCTTTGTTCTTAGTTTGAATTTTTTGTGTTTGTTCTTGGTTAACTTTCGTTCTCTTTAATTCTTTCTTTCTAAAAATTTTTCAAAAATATTTTCTTTGGTTAAATCTTGTGTCAAATAATTAAGTTTGGTGTCTTCTTCTTGTTTTTCTTTTAATTTTCGAAAATTTTGTGTTTAGTTTTCAAATATTTTAAGTTTGGTGTTCTTCGTATGTTCTTGTGTTCTTTTAATTTTTTTGAGTCTTGTTCTTGGTGTTCTTGTCAATCTTCAAAGTGGTCTTGTGTCTTCTTTTTGTTTTGATCTTAAAATTTTTAAGTTTGGTAACCCTTTGTGTTTTTCCTCTAAATTTTCGAAAATTAGGGGCATTAGATCTAAAAATTTTAAGTTTTGTGTCTTTTACTTGTTTTTCTCTTTCCTCATTAAATTCAAAAATAAAAAAAAATATCTTTTCTATTTTTATTTTAACTTCAATTTCGAAAATTACATCATAAAAATTCAGATTTCAATTTAAATTATTATCTTATCTTATCTTTGCTTTCAATTTTCAAAAAAAAAAATCAAATCTTTTCAAAATAAGAAATCTTAACTTTTTTTCAAATTTCAAAATTCAAACTTTAAAATCAAATCTTTTTCAAAATCAAATTTCAAAATCTTATCTTTTTAAAATCTTTTTCAAATCTTTTTTGATTCTTATCTTATCTTTTCTAATCTCAAATTTTAAAATTAAATCTTTCTTATATCTTTTTAATTTCTTTTCTTATCTTTTTATTTTCAAAATTTTTAATTCAAATCTTTTCTTACCTTATCTCTTATCTTATTTTAATTTCAAATCTTTTCTAATTAATATCTTATCTTATCTCTCTTCTTTTTCAAAACTTTCTAACTAACTCTTCTCTCTCTCAATTTTCGAAAACTCTATTCTTCTTTTCTCTCTTCTATTTTCAAAACTTCACTAACTAATTTTCAATTCTTTTTAAATTATTAACTTAATTTTTGAATTTAAATAGTTAATAAAACAAAAACAAAATTATTTTTATTTTTATTTATCTTTTCTATTTCTAATTCTTCTCATCTCTACTCATATTATTCGAACTCTTCTCTTCTCTCATCTTCTATCTTCACTTTTCTATCTTTCTCTTCTTTCTTCACATCTCACAGGGAGTCCCTTGTTCTTGAACATAGAACTCTTAGTTGGCTTCTTTTTTGTCGTCTTTCTTCGTTTCTTGTTTATGACCAGGAACAGGGATAAAGAACTCCTATTTGATCTTGATCCTGAACCTGAAAGGACTTTAAGGAGGAGTGATAAACCACTATTTTATGGTTTATATTGCACTAAATTGAGTGGTTTTTCATCCATTACTCTCACGCTTATTCATAGAAATCGCATGTTTTACGTTTTCCTTCCTGATTTTGTGCTATGATTGAAAACATGCTTCTTTGATCTTAATTTTATTAATTTTAATCCTCTCTTATTACCATTCAATGCCGTGATATGTGTGTTAAGTGTTTTCATAGATTACAGGGTAGGAATGGCATAGAGAATGGAAAGGAAGCATGCAAAAGTGGAAGGAATACAAGAAACTGAAGGAACTGCTAAAGCTGTTCAGCCTGACCTCTTGGTACTAAATTGACCATAACTTGAGCTACAAATGTTTAAATGACGTGATTTTAGTTGCGTTGGAAAGCTAACGTCCGGGGCTTCGCAACGATATATAATTTGCCAAAGCTTCCCCGAAGCCACGCGATGCGAACGCGTGGGTCACGCGGACGCGTGACCTGGCAAAAATGCAATCCGCACGAACGCGTGGACGACGCTTCCGCGTGACTTTGCAGCGACCTGTACGTACCAGAAATCGCTGGGGGCAATTTCTGGGCTATTTTTGACCCAATTTTCGGCCCAGAAAACACAGATTAGAGGCTACAGAGTGGGGGAATGCATCCATTCAATCATCATACTTTTCATTCACACAATTTTTAGGTTTTAGATGTAGTTTTAGAGAGAGAGAGGTTCTCTCCTCTCTCTTAGGATTTAGGATTAGGATTTCTCTTATTTTAGGATTGCTTCTACAATCACAGGTTGAAAGTTCCTTTAATTTATTTTCTACTTTTATTTATTCCAATGATTTTACTTGTTAATGTTCTTAAATTGGCTTATGAACCTTTTCATGTTAAGATTTGAATATTCTATTTAATATTATTTGAGGTATTTCAGACTTATGATTGCTTTCTTTAATTTCTGTATCCAAATTATTTTCATTCAAGTAGATTTTCTTCCCTTTTGGCTTTGGTTGATTAATTGGCAACACTTGAGTTATCAAACTCAGCTGTTGATTGAAATTGGAATTCTTAGCTGGTTAATTTGTACCCCAATAACTCTAGTCTTTCTATAAGAGTTGACTAGGACCTGAGGATCAAATTAATTTGTCCACTTGACTTTCCTTTGTTTAGCAAGGGTTAATTAAAAGTGGGAGCAGAATCCAATTCTCTTCACACCTGATAAGGATAACTAGGATAGGACTTAAAATTTCTCATACCTTGCCAAGAGATTTTATTAAATATTAATTTATTTTTCTTGTTATTTAAATTACTTGTTCCTTATTTAAAATAACCCAAAAACATATCTTTTTACATAACCAATAATAAATCATACCTCCCTGGAATTCCTTGAGAAGACGACCCGAGGTTTAAATACTTCGGTTATAAATTTTATTGGGTTTTGTTACTTGTGACAACCAAACTTTTGTATAAAAGGATGATTTATTGTGAATTCTAAACCATCAATCTTCAGTTCATCAAAATGGCGCCGTTGCCGGAGAATTGCAAACGTGTGCCTTATTATTGTTTATTGTAAATATTTGCTTTTTGCTTTTTTGTTAGTTTTAGGACTTGGTTACTTATTCTTACTAGTTTTTGTTTTTCTTTTCTGCTATGAACTCTCACCCCTTTGGCTACGAGCGTGGTTATAATGATGTTACAGGAAGAGGATATTATAATGCCAACATGCACCATGGTTGGAGCAATCAGAGAGGGAAGGAGCCACAAGGATTTGATCAACCCTCTTGGCAACAACCCCCTCCAATGTACTACAAGCAACAACCATTCCATGATGCATACCAAGACAACGGTTATGATGGACCTTTCCATGACACTCAATACCCACCACAACACGTCTATGAACCTCCTCCTCCTCAACGTAGTTTTGAACCACCACACTCGCAAGTCCCTTACCACCAAACACCCCCATACGACCTTAATCCTTATCCACCACACCAACCACCATATGAACCACACCCAGAACCACCACCTCAATATTCACCATCTCCATATCCTTATCAGGGAGAACCACCCTCTTATCATGAACCCTTCCTCCCAAGTAATGAACCCTCATATCCACCCCAATCTCCAATGGATGACATCCTTCGTGGTCTTCTTCAAAGGCAAGCGAAGATGAAAAGGGATGTACTAGAATTCGCAACTGCCTTAACCGAGGTAGTAAATCGATTAGCTTTCCAACATCTGAGCACTCAAAGTACTCCCACGGCTACATGTGGAGAATCAAAAGAAGAGCGTAGCATGAAGGAGATACTAGAAACTCCGATGGATAATGAAGAACATGGCTTTGTATTGGAACAAGTGGAGGAAGCCATAATAGTTGTAGAGGAAGAATTGGTTGAAGACTTAAGAGATGCAGAACCTCCATGGGAAAATCCAGTCAAAGAGCCTCCTTCAAAGACGTTTGAAATAGATGTTGAGGAGGGTGTACAACCTCCAAAGCATATCATGGTTGAAGACTTTGAAGGGAATGATCAAGAGATGGATTCAATCATCAATGAATTCTTATCTACATCGGAATCCTCTCCCATTGGACTTGACATGGAGATTAAAGAAGAAGAAACACAACCTCCCATGCCCTTGGTGAACAATGAAGAAGAGATCGAATTGGAAGAAAGCTACTAAGAGAAATAGGTTGATATTGAAGAAGCTTGCAAAGAGGTGGAAGTTATCAAGGAAGAACTCAAGGGAATGGAGCTGCAAATCACCTTGCCAAGGTTGTTGGAGACATCTCCCCCAAAGCCATCACCATCCATCCCTTCATTCAAGTGGGTAAATCTCTCATCTCTAAGCTTAATTAGCTCACTTGAATATGCTTTACTTGAGATAGATGGTCAGCTTAGAGCTTTTTGTGGCTATAAGAGCAAGCGGGAAATGGTCAGTGGTAGGAAATGTCATGCAAGGTTCAATATGGTTGCATGCTCCAAATTAGAGTACAAAGGTTGGTACAATTCTCAATTGAATGGGTCTAGGAAACTGTTTGGATGCCTTAGTGAGAATTCAGATTGCTTCTCACCCGGATGGAATCATGATGATCAACAAGAAGACGGGTGCAAAAGCAAGGTTTGGGACCCTGGAATTCATTCTACCAATCAACACTCTTGGGGCCTTGTCACTTGCTTTAACTTGCTTGAAGACTTTATGCGTCTAATTTGGGACCCCGCAGGATACTAGAAGTACAAACATTAGTGGGGATTCCTGGACGAGTTCAAGCACAAGGCACCATAACAAAGGACTCCCCAAATGTCCAACTTAAGGACTTTAACTAAAAGTGCTAGGTGGGAGACAACCCACCATGGTATAATCGTTCCTTTTATTCCTAGTTTATTTTATTTTTATTTCATTAGTGTCATTCATAATGTTTGCATTAGCATCTGCATACTGCATTATGCATTTTGCATTAAAAAAAAGAGGGATCAACGCGCAAGCGTCTACGACGCGCACGCGTCATGTGTGACTACGCAACCAAACAGTGAGTTGCGCGAGAGACGCGCGGGAAAGGTGCGTGGCACACAAGCCACTCCACACGTACTCGTGCCTCACGCGTACGCGTCCCCTGTGATATTTACCACCCACGCGTAAGCGTCAACGACGCGTACCCGTGGATACCCAAAGCGGCGTAAAGAGCACCAGGACAGAGGGTTGTGCTGCCCTTGCGAGGGAATTGTGCGAAAGGCACAAATTCATTCACGCGTACGCGTCCATGACGCGTGTGTGTCATGTTCCCTTTATGGCCACCCACGCGTACGCGTGGGCGACGCTTACGCGTCGCATAGTGATGAGCGGATATTTTATACGCTTTTTGGGGTTAATTTCATATAGATTTTAGTATGTTTTTAGTTTATTTTCATTAGTTTCTAGGAAAAATTCATATTTCTGGACTTTACTATGAGTTTTTATATTTTTTTGTAATTTCAGGTATTTTCTGGCTGAAATTAAGGGAGCTGAGCAAAAATCTGATTCAGGCTGAAAAAGGACTGCTGATGCTGTTGGATTCTGACCTTCCTGCACTCAAAAATAGATTTTCTGGAGCTACAGGACTCCAAATGGCGTGCTTCCAATTTCGTTGGAAAGTAGACATCCAGGATTTCCAGCAATATATAATAGTCCATACTTTGCTCAAGGATAGACGATGTAAGCTGGCGTTCAACGCCAGTTCTCTGCCCAATTCTGGCGTCCAGTGCCAGAAACAAGTTGCAAGTTGGAGTTCAACGCCAGAAAAGGATCCAAAGCTGGCGATGAACGCCCAAAACAGCCTCAGGCACATGAAAGCTTTAGTCTCAGCCCCAGCACACACCAAGTAGGCCCTAGAAGTTGATTTCTGCACTATCTGTCATAGTTTACTCATTTTCTGTAAACCTAGGTTACTAGTTTAGTATTTAAACAACTTTTAGAGATTTATTTTGTATCTCATGACATTTTAGATCTGAACTTTGTACCCTTTGATGGCATGAGTCTTTAAACTCCATTGTTGGGGGTGAGGAGCTCTGCTGTGTCTCGATGAATTAATGCAAGTATTTATGTTTTCCATTCAAACATGCTTGTTCCTATCTAAGATATCCATTCGCGTCTAACTATGGAAAGGGTGATGATCAGTGACACTCATCACCTTCCTCAATCCATGAACGTGTGTCTGACAATCACTTCCGTTCTACATCAGATTGAATGAATATCTCTTAGATTCCCTAATCAGAATCTCCGTGGTATAAGCTAGATTGATGGCGGCATTCATGAGAATCCGGAAAGTCTAAACCTTGTCTGTGGTATTCCAAGTAGGATTCAGGGTTTGAATGACTATGACGAGCTTCAAACTCGCGAGTGCTGGGCGTAGTGACAGACGCAAAAGGA
>NC_029794.2:55666012-55671544 GCF_000816755.2 Arachis ipaensis
AAATCCTATTCCGGTACGACTGAGAACCTGCAGATGATTAGCCGTGCGGTGACAGCGCACCTGGACCCTTTTCACTAGAAGGATGTATGGTAGCCATTGACAACGGTGATCCACCTAAACACAGCTTGCCATAGGAGGACGTGCATGCTTGAATTAGAGGACAGAGGAAAGCAGAGATTTTGAAGACAAAGCATCTCCAAAACTCCAACATATTATCCATTACTGCTTAACAAGTAACCTTTAATCCATGCTCTCTTGTTTATTAGCAACTCAACTGATAAATATAATTGACTTCCTGACTAAGAATTGCAAGATAACCGTAGATTGCTTCAAACCAACAATCTCCGTGGGATTCGACCCTTACTCACGTAAGGTATTACTTGGACGACCCAGTGCACTTGCTGGTTAGTGGTACGAGTGTGAAAAGTGTGACTCACAATTCGTGCACCAAGTTTTTGGCGCCGTTGCCGGGGATTGTTCGTGTTTGAACAACTGACGGTTTATTTTGTTGCTTAGATTAGGAAAATTTTTCTTTTTGGTTTAGAGTCTCTTATTATTGTTATTGGTTAAAAATATCCTTCTTCAAAACAAGTGTTACATTTATTGCCCAATTGGCTAGAGTGTTGGTTTATGTTCTTGATGATTGGGCACCAGTTTTATTAAAAATCTTTTTCAAAAATAATTTTCCCTTGATTAAATCTTGTGCCAAACTTTAAGTTTGGTGTTTTCTTGTTGATTTTTTCTTTGGTTTTCGAAAATTTTATTTTGGTTTTCTAAAAATTCTAAGTTTGGTGTTCCTTATTCATGTTCTTGTGTTCTTGTGAATCTTCAAAGTGTTCTTGAGTTTTTCCTTGTGTCTTGATCTTAAAATTTTTAAGTTTGGTGTTCCTTGGTGTTTTCCCTCCAAAAATTTTCGAAAAGAAGGAGCATTAGATCTAAAAATTTTAAATCTTGTGCTATTTTATTGTTTTTCTCTCTCCTCCTTAAATTCAAAAATATCTCCCTTCTCTATTTTAAAACAAATTTTCGAAAATTATTTTTTTAAAAAAATTCATATCTTTTTCAAAACTTCCTAACTACTTTCTCTCTCCTCAGTTTTTCGAAATTCTTCACCCATTTTTATTTATTTTATTTTAATTTTTTTATTTCGAAAATAAAATAAATTAATTAAAAAAAATATTTTTATTCTATTTTACATCATCTCCCTTTCTCCATCATGGATCTAAGCGAAAATGAACAGTCCAGGAGGACTCTGGGGTCATATGCTAACCCCTCTACTGCTTCATATGGGAGCGGTATCTGCATACCCTCCATTGGAGTCAGTAGCTTTGAGTTGAATCCTCAGCTCATCATCATGGTGCAGCAAAATTGCCAGTATTCCGGTCTTCCACAGGAAGAACCTACAGAGTTTCTGGCACAATTTTTACAAATTACTGACACAGTACATGATAAGGAAATAGATCAGGATGTCTACAGACTATTACTGTTTCCATTTGCTGTAAAAGATCAAGCTAAGAGGTGGTTAAATAACCAACCTAAGGCCAGCATAAGGACATGGAAACAGCTGACAAAAAAATTCCTGAATCAATACTGTCCCCCAAAACAGATGACACAGCTAAGGCTGGACATCCAAGGCTTTAAACAAGGAGATAAGGAATCTCTTTATGATGCCTGGGAGAGATACAGAGAGATGCTACGAAAATGCCCCTCTGAAATGTTTTCAGAGTGGGTTCAGTTAGACATCTTCTATTATGGGCTTGCAGAAGGAGCTCAGATGTCTCTAGATTACTCAGCTGGTTGATCTATCCACATGAGAAAGACAATTGAAGAGGCTCAAGAGCTTATTGATACAGTTGCCAAGAATCAGCATCTGTACCTAAGCAGTGACCCTTCCATGAAAGAAGAGGTTAAAACAGTAACTGCTGAACTCAGCCCTGTATAACAAGCTGCTGAATTCAATCAGCAATTGGACTTTCTAACAAAGTAGTTAGCCGAATTCAAGGATAAACTACAAGAGACAAGGATGGCTAATATAAATATGGAAGAACAATTGAAGCAAACAAAGTAGCAGCTGTCAAGACAAATAACAGAAGAATGCCAAGCAGTTCAATTAAGAAGTGGGAAAATATCAAATACCCCACCTAAAGGCAGCAAAGAGTTAAGGAATGAGCAAACCACCCAAAATTCACCTGAGGACAGTAAGAGCCCAGGGAAAAGTAATTCTGGCGTTAAAACGCCAGCAATCTGGTGGAAGGCTGGCGCTGAACGCCCAGATCATGCCCAAGACTGGCGTTTAACACCAGTAACAAGCAAGGACTGGCGTTCAACGCCAGAAACAAGCAAGGATCTGGCATTGAATGCCCAAAATGGGCAAGATCTGGCACTAAACGCCCAAAATGGGCACAGTTCTGGCGTTCAGACGCCAAGAACAGACAAGGAGTTGGCGTCTCACATCACTCCAGCTTCTAACTCTGGCACTCAATTGCCAGTGAGGGATCAGACACACACAAGTGCTGATGACAACCCCTCTAAAAAGGCTTCTTCACCAACCTGGATATGTCTCCAACTTGCTGATGGCTCCATTAAATGCCCATTAGGCGTGATTGAAGACATGATTGTCAAAGTTGGGCCATTCGCCTTTCCCACTGATGTTGTAGTGCTGGAAATGGAGGAGCACAAGAGTGCTACTCTCATTTTAGGAAGACCCTTCCTAGCAACTGGACGAACCCTCATTGATGTCCAACAAGGGGAAATAACCCTGAGAGTCAATGATGATGAGTTTAAGTTGAATGCTATCAAAGCCATGCAGCATCCAGACACATCAAAAGACTGCATGAAAGTTGATCTTATTGACTCTTTGGTAGAAGAGATCAACATGGCTGAGAGTCTCGAATCAGAGTTGGAAGACATCTTTAAAGATGTTCAGCCTGATTTGGAGAATTCAGAGGAGATGAAAGAGCCTCTGAAAATTCCTCTGGAAGAGGAAAAACTTCCTAAACCCGAGCTCAAACCATTACCACCATCCCTGAAATATGTATTTCTGGGAGAAGGTGACACTTTTCCAGTGATCATAAGCTCTGCTTTAAATCCACAGGAAGAGGAAGCACTTATTCAAGTGCTAAGGACACACAAGACAGCTCTTGGGTGGTCAATAGGTGACCTTAAGGGCATAAGCCCAGCTAGATGCATGCACAAAATCTTATTGGAGGATAATGCTAAACTAGTGGTTCAACCACAGAGGCGGATAAATCCAGCCATGAAGGAAGTGGTGCAGAAAGAGGTCACCAAATTACTAGAGGCTGGGATTATTTATCCTATTTCTGATAGCCCCTGGGTGAGTCCTGTCCAAGTCGTCCCAAAAAAGGGAGGCATGACAGTGATCCATAATGAAAAAAATGAACTGGTTCCTACAAGAACAATTACAGGGTGGCGCATGTGTATTGACTACAGAAGGCTCAATACAGCCACCAGAAAGGATCATTTTCCTTTACCATTCATAGACCAGATGCTAGAAAGACTGGCAGGTCATGATTATTACTGCTTTTTGGATGGCTACTCAGGCTATAACCAGATTGCAGTAGATCCCCAGGATCAAGAGAAAACAGCATTCACATATCCATCTGGAGTGTTCGCTTATAGAAGGATGCCATTTGGGCTGTGTAATGCGCCTGCAACCTTCCAGAGATGCATGCTCTCTATTTTCTCTGATATGGTGGAAAAATTTCTGGAGGTCTTCATGGATGACTTCTCAGTATATGGAGATTCATTCAGATCCTGTCTTGATCACCTGAAACTTGTCCTGAAGAGATGCCAAGAGACCAACCTAGTCTTAAACTGGGAAAAATGCCACTTCATGGTGACTGAAGGGATTGTCCTTGGGCATAAAATCTCAAACAAGGGAATAGAGGTGGATCAAGCAAAAATAGAGGTAATTGAAAAATTACCACCACCTGCCAATGTTAAGGCAATCAGAAGCTTTCTGGGGCATGCAGGATTCTATAGGAGGTTTATAAAGGATTTTTCAAAAATCGCAAAACCTCTAAGTATTCTGCTAGCTGCTGACACGCCATTTGTGTTTGACACAGAGTGTCTGCAGGCGTTTGAAACGCTGAAAGCTAAGCTGGTCATAGCACCAGTTATTTCCGCACCAGACTGGACATTACCATTTGAGCTAATGTGTGATGCCAGTGATCACGCCATTGGTGCAGTATTGGGACAGAGGCATGACAAGCTTCTGCACGTTATTTATTATGCTAGTCGCATTTTAAATGATACCCAGAAAAATTACACAACCACAGAAAAAGAATTACTTGCAGTGGTTTATGCCATTGACAAGTTCAGATCATACTTAGTAGGATCAAAAGTGATTGTGTATACTGACCATGCTGCTCTTAAATATCTACTCACAAAGCAGGATTCAAAACCCAGGCTCATCAGATGGGTGTTGCTTCTGCAAGAGTTTGATATAGAAATAAGAGACAGAAAAGGGACAGAGAACCAAGTGGCTGATCATCTGTCCCGGATAGAGCCAGTAGAAGGGACGTCCTTCCCCTCTCTTGAGATCTCTGAGACTTTTCCGGATGAGCATTTATTTGCCATTCAGGAAACACCATGGTTTGCCGATATTGCAAACTATAAAGCTGCAAGGTTCATACCCAAAGAGTATAACAGGCAACAAAAGAAAAAATTAATCACTGATGCAAAGTATTACTTATGGGATGAACCCTATCTCTATAAGAGATGTGCAGACGGAATAATTCGTAGGTGTGTTCCTAGAGAAGAAGCACAGAGGACCCTATGGCATTGCCATGGATCTCAATATGGAGGCCATTTCGGAGGTGAATGAACAACCACCAAGGTCCTCCAATGTGGCTTCTATTGGCCCACACTCTATAAAGATTTCCGAGAGTTTGTACGTAACTGTGACAGTTGCCAAAGAGCTGGTAATCTGCCGCATGGTTACGCCATGCCTCAACAAGGAATCTTGGAGATTGAGTTGTTTGACGTATAGGGAATTGACTTCATGGGACCTTTCCCACCATCATTCTCAAACACGTATATTCTGGTGGCAGTTGACTATGTATCAAAATGGGTTGAGGCCATTGCCACACCCACCAATGGTACTAAAACAGTGCTGAAGTTCCTCTAGAAATATATCTTCAGCAGGTTTGGGGTCCCTAGAGTACTAATCAGTGATGGGGGCACTCACTTCTGCAACAAACAGCTTTACTCTGCCATGGTCCGGTATGGGATTCGCCACAAGGTGGCGACTCCATATCATCCACAGACTAATGGACAAGCTGAAGTCTCTAACAGAGAGCTAAAAAGAATCCTAGAAAGGACTGTAAATACCCGTGGAAAGGATTGGGCAAGAAGCTTGGATGATGCTTTGTGGGCATACAGAACAGCATTCAAGACTCCTATAGGGACCTCTCCATACCAACTGGTCTATGGTAAGGCATGTCACCTGCCCGTGGAACTGGAACATAAAGCCTACTGGGCAACCAGATTCCTAAACTTTGATGCCAAATT
>NC_029794.2:55672995-55676063 GCF_000816755.2 Arachis ipaensis
TGGTTATGTGGAGCTTCAAGACATTGATTCTGATAAGAAGTTCATTGTTAATGGACAGAGAATCAAGCACTATCTTGAAGGCAATGTTGAGCAAGAGTGCTCAAGGCTGAAGCTAGACTAAAAGCTCAGCAAGGTCCAGCTAAAGACAATAAAGAAGCGCTTGCTGAGAGGCAACCCAGCCATAGGGCATCAATCCTCTAAGAATTTTGCCCTATTTTTATTTTTATTTTTATTTGTTTATATAAAGTTCATTGATAACAAGGTAAAGAATCAATTGCATAAGTTCATAGGGTTATAGAAGGAATCTGCACACAAAACAGAGAAAAAGAGCTCACTGGCAAGAAAACGCCAGTAAGAGTCTGTTTTGGGCATTCAACGCCCAAAAGAAGCATCCACTGGGCGTTGAACGCCAGTGAGGATAGCCATCTGGGCGTTAAACGCCAGATTTACAGCATTCTGGGCGTTCAGAAAAATGCCCAGAAAGAAGCAGCAGCTGGGCGTTGAACGCCCAGGAGAGGCAGCATTTGGGCGTTGAACGCCCAAAACATGCAGCGTTAGGGCGTTCAAACGCCAGGATGGTGGGGAGGAGGTAAATTCATTTTTTCTTCATATTTTTCATTTTAATTTTGATTTTCATGTTTCAATTCATGATTTCTTACATAAACATGTTAAGAACCCTGATTTCTAAAATTCTCCTTTCTTTTCTTTTTCTTAAGGACAAGCAAACCTCTAAGTTTGGTGTGTTTATCCGTGATCACTAAGATCATGGCTCCTAAGGGAAAACAACCCACTTCAAGAGACAAGAAAGAGAGCATTCCAAAACCACTTTGGAATCAAGGGAAGTTCTTATCTAAAGAACATTCAGATTATTATTACAAAATAATGGGTCTAAGATCAGTGATCCCGGAAGTTAGATTCGATCTGAAAGAAGATGAATATCCGGAGATCCAGGAGCAAATTCGAATCAGGAACTGGGAGGTCCTAGCTAATCCTGAAACGAAAGTGGAAAGGAATATGGTCCAGGAGTTCTATGCTAATATGTGGCAGACAGACAAGTAAAAACTATCTGGAACTGCTTTCTATGAATATCGAACCGTGGTCAGAGGAAAGATTGTTCATACCAACCCTGACAAGATCAGGGAGATCTTAAAGCTACCTCAGCTGAAAGATGATCCAGACTCTTTCAACAGGAGAATGATGAGAACAGACAAGGGCCTGGATAAGATTCTAGAGGATTTATGTATCCCTAGAGCCAGGTGGACCACCAACACGAAGGCTGTCCCAAATCAACTCAAAAGAGAAGATCTCAAACCAGTCGCCAGAGGATGGCTGGACTTCATTGGGCATTCTCTGCTGCCCACCAGCAACCGTTCTGAAGTCACTGTTAAAAGAGCAGTGATGATCCATTGCATCATGATGGGAAAAGAAGTGGAAGTTCATCAACTAATTTCAACTGAATTCTACAAAATTGCTAATAAAAATTCTAAAGAGGCCAGGTTGGCTTACCCAAGCTTGATTTCTCTGCTCTGCAAGGACGCTGGAGTAAGGATGGGAATAACTGAGTATATCTCAATCGAGAAACCAATCACCAAAGCATCAATGGAAAAACAACAAGCACAGGATGATCCCATCAAGAAGAAAACACAGGAATTTCTCCCAGAAATCCCTCAATCTGAATATTGGGAGTATCTTGAAACATCAGTTACCAAGATGCAAGAAGCTATAGAACAAATAATAAAAGAATAGAAGGAACAAAGTCAAATTCTTTGCTATTTGATTAAAGAACAAGAGGAGCAAGGGCGTGATTTGAGGGAATTGAAGCGCCAGAAGTTATCTCTTGAAGGACCAAGCACCCCACAGATCTGAGGAACATCCACTTCCCAGAACAAAGGTTGTTAAATTCCAATTTCTGCTTTAACTCTGTGATAGTTGTCGTTATAGGAGTTTACCTTAGGAGTCATATAGTAGTAATTAGTATCTATTTTGATTTTATCTCCACTTAAGTTATAGTCTATTTTTCTCATCATCGGCAAACATGAATAAAATAGTAGATCTTTTGAATAAGAGGCAATAAAATTTCGAGTTTTTAATAATAAAAATTCTAATTAGTTACATGTGGTGGTAATGCTTTCTGTCTTCTGAATGAATGCTTGAACAGTGCATATGTCTTTTGAATTTGTTGTTTAAGACTATTAAATATGTTGGCTCTTGAAAGAATGATGAACATGAGACATGTTATTGATAATCTAAAAAATCATAAAAAAATGATTCTTGAAGCAAGAAAAAGCAGCAAAGAACAAAGCTTGCAAAAAAAAAATAATAATATAGAGAAAGAAAAAGAGAAAGCAAGCAGAAAAAGCCAATAGCCCTTAAAACCAAAAGGCAAGGGTAATAAAAAGGATCCCAAGGTAGATATTATTGCTTCTCAACCTATTAGTCTTCTATTTTATTTGTCTAGTTGCTTGAGGACAAGCAACAGTTTAAGTTTGGTGTTGTGATGAGCGGATATTTTATACGCTTTTTGGGGTTAATTTCATATAGATTTTAGTATGTTTTAGTTGGTTTTTAGTTTCTTTTCATTAGTTTCTAGGCAAAATTCATATTTCTGGACTTTACTATGAGTTTGTGTGTTTTTCTGTAATTTCAGGTATTTTCTGGCTGAAATTGAGGGAGCTGAGCAAAAATCTGATTCAGGCTGAAAAAGGACTGCTGATGCTGTTGGATTCTGACCTCCCTGCACTCAAAATGGATTTTCTGGAGCTACAGAACTCCAAATGGCGTGCTTCTGATTGCGTTGGAAAGTAGACATCTAGGGCTTTCCAGAAATATATATAAGTATATACTTTGCTCAAGGATAGACGATGTAAACTGGCGTTCAACGCCAGTTCTCTATCCAATTCTGGCGTCCAGCGCCAGAAACAAGTTGCAAGTTGGAGTTCAACGCCAGAAAAGGATCCAAAGCTGGCGTTGAATGCCCAAAACAGCCTCAGGCACGTGAAAGCTTTAGTCTCAGCCCCAGCACACACCAAGTGGGCCCCAGAAGTGGATTTCTGCACTATCTGTCATAG
>NC_029794.2:55676088-55680044 GCF_000816755.2 Arachis ipaensis
TAGATGATTAGCCGTGCGGTGATAGCGCACCTGGACCCTTTTCACTGGAAGGATGGATGGTAGCCATTGACAACGGTGATCCACCTAGACACAGCTTGCCATAGGAGGACGTGCATGCTTGAATTAGAGGACAGAGGAAAGCAGAGATTCTGAAGACAAAGCATCTCCAAAACTCCAACATATTATCCATTACTGCTTAACAAGTAACCTTTAATCCATGCTCTCTTGTTTATTCGCAACTCAACTGATAAATATAATTGACTTCCTGACTAAGAATTGCAAGATAACCATAGATTGCTTCAAACCAACAATCTCCGTGGGATTCGACCCTTACTCACGTAAGGTATTACTTGGACGACCCAGTGCACTTGCTGGTTAGTGGTACGAGTGTGAAAAGTGTGATTCACAATTCGTGCACTACATAGCTAGTTTAGTTTTCACGCGTCGCACCCTGTTTCTACATTCTTACTTCTTTCTTCTCTCCTTTCTACTTCTTTCTTCCTTCTTTCTTTCTTACTTACTTCTTCTTCATCTCTTTAACTTCTCATCCTTCTTCACTTTCATCCTATTTTACTTAATTTGTTTGCATACTTTCATTTATTGCATTTTAATTTTGTGCATATTTTTATTTTCTTTTCTAAATTTATTATTTTTCTATTGGTGTTAAATTTTTTTATTCAACTGTTGCATCTTTTCTTGCATTTTTCCAGTACTTCATGACTTGTTTTATTCTGATTGGGTATTATTATTCATAAGTCAATACTAATTTTTGTATTACTGGTATTCCTTTTGCATTGACATGAACTTACACTGTCTTTCATTACCCATATTCTTCCCCTTTATTGCAAATTTTTGCTCTATTGATATGCCATTTGCTTCTACTATTTTCTCACTTGCATGTTGTAGCTACCATGTATTTGAGACCCTTATTATTTGGCATTAACACCCATATTTCATTTGTTTTCAATCTTCTTTTAGGTTACTTTTCTTCTTTTCCCTCTTCTTTCAGGATGGCCACCACGAAGGGAGAGAAAAAGCTTCTTAATAGGGAGACAAACAAGTCCATCTGCTCAATCTTTGGAGAAAAGCATCAGTTGGAGCTACCTGTCCACTTGTACATCTCAGCATGCACCAAAGACGGTGCAATCTTTAAGTGTGGGGAGGTCGATACCGATCTCCATGGGTTAGTTATTTCCTTCCCAACACCAATGTTTTATTTTCTTTGTTTGTTCATTGTTGCATTTGCATGTTTGATTGCATATTTGTTTGATTTTTGTGCATATTTTACCACTTGGTTAAAGTAATATTTTCTTTTTCAAGAAACTTTTTATAGCATTTCACTAATTTGAATTAAAATTTTTGAAAAAATTGTTTGAAGGAATATTATACTGGAACATGGTTTAGAGCTCGAACACACAAAACCTGTGAGATTTTGAGCTTATTTGATTGGTTGCATTTTACCAACCAATATTTTATTTTTGGTGTGTGTTGTTCTCTCTAAAATTTTGATCTTTGTCTTACTTAATTCTATATTTCCATTGTTTAATGTATGCATACACTTATATGATTGAGGCCTTATTTTACTAAGCTTACATACCCAATGGCCTTACCTTTCATTATCCCTTGCAAACCAATTTTGAGCCTATTATACCCCTTTGTTCTTTACTTTAGCACATCATTAACTCTAAGCGAAAAACAATAATGTCCTTAATTTGAATCCTTGGTTAGCTTAGACTAGTGACAGTGCTCACGAATTAAGTGTGGGAAATTGGGTTTGCCAATATTTGGTTTGAGGATTGGGTGTTGTGTATTCTTGAGAAAATATGAACAAGAATGTTAAAAAACATGTTTATGCATTCAATACCTTAACCATATGTATTGAAAAAGAAAAGAAAAGAAAAAAAAGAAAGAGAAAAAAAATAATAAAAAAAGAAAAAAAAGCAACTAAGTAAAAAGGGGACAAAATGCCCCAAAGTAAATGGTGAAAGCAATGTATATGTACTGTACTCGAAATTAGAATGCATGAATATGTGGAAAAAAATGGTTAATGGATAGTTAGATATTGTATTATGATTACATGGATTGTCTAAAGTTGGGTGGAAAGTTTAAGTTAATTAAGGATTCAGATTTTAGTCCACTTGGCCAAATACAATCCTACCTTGACCCTAACCCCATTACAACCCTTAAAAGACCTCTTGATATGTGTATTTATGCATTAAATTTTTGTTGATTGGTAGAAGAAAAGCAAGCCTTAGAAAGCAAGATTAGTAGAGAATTGAGAGAATCGAACCTTAAACACTTGAGTGATTAGAGTGTATACACTTCCAGTGAGGGTTCGATGCTCGATTCTTTGTTCCTGGCTTTCATGAGCTATTTTCTTCTGCAAGTTTACTTGTACTTTATTTTATGATTTGAATTAGTGAAATCTAGTTCATATTTTTTCTTGAAGGATTTGTTTACTTTTAACCAAGTAGGAAAAAAGAGCATTCTTCATTTAGTTGCATTCATAGGTTGCATTTCATACATTCTACCATTCCCCTTCACTCTTTTAGTTCTCTTGAGCTTAGCATGAAGACATGATAATGTTTAAGTGTGGAGAGGTTGATAAACCACTATTTTATGGTTTATATTATGCTAAATTGAGTGATTTTTCATCCATTATTCTCACGCTTATTCATAGAAATCACATGTTTTACGTTTCCCTTCCTGATTTTGTGCTATGATTGAAAACATGCTTCTTTGATCCTAATTTTATTAATTTTAATCCTCTCTTATTACCATTCGATGTCGTGATATGTGTGTTAAGTGTTTTCAGAGATTACAGGGCAGGAATGGCTTAGAGGATGGAAAGGAAGCATGCAAAAGTGGAAGGAATACAAGAAACTGAAGGAACTGCTAAAGTTGTCCAGCCTGACCTCTTGGTACTAAATTGACCATAACTTGAGCTACAGAGGTCCAAATGACGCGGTTCTAGTTGCGTTGGAAAGCTAACGTCCGGGGCTTCGCAACAATATATAATTTTCCATAGTTGTCCCGAACCCAGGCAACGCGACCGCGTGGGTCACGCGGACGCGTGACCTGGCAAAAACGCAATCTGCGTGAACGCGTAGACGACGCTTCCGCGTGACTTTGCAGCGACCTGTATGTATCGGAAATCGCTGGGAGTGATTTCTAGGCTATTTTTGACCCAATTTTCAACCCAGAAAATACAGATTAGAGGCTACAGAGTGGGGGAATGCATCCATTCAATCATCATACTTTTCATTCACACAATATTTAGGTTTTAGATGTAGTTTTAGACAGAGAGAGGTTCTCTCCTCTCTCTTAGGATTTAGGATTAGGATTTCTCTTATTTTAGAATTGCTTCTACAATCACAGGTTCAAAGTTCCTTTAATTTATTTTCTACTTTTATTTATTCCAATGCTTTTACTCGTTAATATTCCTAAATTGGCTTATGAACCTGATGAGCGGATAATTTATACGCTTTTTGACATTGTTTTTAGTATGTTTTTAGTAGGATCTAGTTACTTTTAGGGATGTTTTTAATAGATTTTGTGTTAAATTCACATTTCTGGACTTTACTATGAGTTTGTGTGTTTTTCTGTGATTTCAGGTATTTTCTGGCTGAAATTGAGGGACTTTAGCAGAAATCAGATTCAGAGGTTGAAAAAGGACTGCTGATGCTGTTGGATTCTGACCTCCCTGCACTCAAAGTGGATTTTCTGGAGCTACAGAACTCGAAATGGCGCGCTTCTAATTGCGTTGGAAAGTAGACATCCAGGGCTTTCCAGCAATATATAATAGTCCATACTTTGGCCAAGAATTGACGACGTAAACTGGCATTCAACGCCAGCTTTCTACCCAACTCTGGCACAGAAACTGGCGTTCAACTCCAAAACCAGAGTTGAACGCCCAAACTAGCACAGAAACTGGCGTTCAACTCCACAAATGGCCT
>NC_029794.2:55680721-55681513 GCF_000816755.2 Arachis ipaensis
AGCGTCTCCATTTGCTTATCTGAAATTCCTACCAATGATTTACATAAGTATCTCTATCCCTATTTTATTATATAATATTCGAAAACACCATTATCACTTTATATCTGCCTGACTGAGATTTACAAGGTGACCATAGCTTGCTTCATACCAACAATCTCCGTGGGATTCGACCCTTACTCACGTAAGGTATTACTTGGACGACCCAGTGCACTTGCTGGTTAGTTGTATCGAAGTTGTGACAATTATGAATTAAGATCAGAGCACCAAGCTTTGGAGCCATTATCAGGAATTGTTTGAGCCTGGAGATCACAATTTCGTGCACCAAGTTTTTGGCGCCGTTGCCGGGGATTGTTCGAGTTTGGACAACTGACGGTTCATCTTGTTGCTCAGATTAGGTAATTTTCTTTTTGTCTTGTTTTCAAAAATTTTTCATCTTTTAAAAATCTTTTCGAAAAAAAAAATTTAAAATAAAAATGTTTTCAAAAATATATTTTCCTTTCAGAATTTTTAAGAATGAATTCTAGTGTTTCATGGAGCATGTTGAAGCCTGGCTGGCTGTAAAGCCATGTCTCAATTCTTATACTCAAGAGAAGAGCTTCTTTATCTTTCTTAGCCAATTGGCTATTGAATGTAAGGAATGTCAGGCATGCCATGTCTGAGTTACATACTAAAGCTTGGCTGGCTATTAAGCCATGCCTGACCCTTTGATTAGAGCTTTAGAGCATAAGATTCCTGGAATTCATATTAAAAATTTTGGAATCCTTATTTTCTTTTTCAAAATTATTTTTCGAA
>NC_029794.2:55681720-55681964 GCF_000816755.2 Arachis ipaensis
CTTCAAGTTGTAAGTCTTCTTGTTTGATCTTGATGATTTTTTGTTTTGTGTCTTTTCATGTTTATCATATGCATTCTTGAATTCTTAGTGCTTAGTGCGTAAAGAATTCTAAGTTTGGTGTCTTGCATGTTTTCTTTGCATTAAAAATTTTTCAAAATTGTGTCTATGATGTTCATCTTGACATTCAAAGTGTTCTTGGTGTTCATCTTGACATTCATAGCATTCTTGCATGCATCACATGTTT
>NC_029794.2:55685171-55695791 GCF_000816755.2 Arachis ipaensis
TCATGGAAGGATCAAAAGCCCCAACAAGGCTTTAATAATGGTGGAAGAAACAGGTTTAACAATAATAAACCTTTTCCATCATCAACTCAGCAACAGCAGAGAACTCTGAACAAAATGCTTCTAATTTAGCAAATCTAGTCTCTGATCTATCTAAAGCCACTGTAAGTTTCATGAATGAAACAAGATCTTCCATTAGAAATCTGGAAGCACAAGTGGGCCAGCTGAGTAAAAGGATCACTGANTACTCACGTAAGGTATTACTTGGACGACCCAGTGCACTTGCTGGTTAGTTGTATCGAAGTTGTGACAATTATGAATTAAGATCATAGCACCAAGCTTTGGAGCCATTATCAGGAATTGTTTGTGCCTGGAGATCACAATTTCGTGCACCAGAACCTTTTCATGTTAAGATTTGAATATTCTATTTAATATTATTTGAGATATTTCAGACTTATGATTGCTTTCTTTAATTTATGTATCCAAATTATTTTCATTCAAGTAGATTTTCTTCTACTACAAAAAAAGGTCTATGGTCACGGTGAAAAACCGTGACCATAGCTAGTGAAAAGGGTGACCATAGGTCTATGGTCACGGTTTTTGACCTATGGTCATGGTTTTTCCGCCGTGGCCATAGACCTATGGTCACGATTTTTTTATCTATGGTCACGGTTTCTATGGTCACGGTTGTAATGTTCAAATTCTGGCACTTTAGGCCACGTTTTTTTTACCGTGACCATAGGTTAATCTATAGTCACGCAATAAAACCGTGACCATAGCCTATCTATGGTCACGGTTTTGGCCGTGACCATAGCCTCTATAGTCACCCCTTCCCAAAACCGTGACCAAAGATAAAGCTATGGTCACGGTTTTGACCGTGACCATAGCCTCTATGGTCATCCCTTCCCAAAACCGTGACCATAGCCTTATCTATGGTCACGGTTTTGGCCGTGACCATAGCCTCTATGGTCACTCCACCAAAAACTGTGACCATAGCCATATCTGTGAAGAACACATCAAAATAATACATTTAGATAACCAAAATTATTATAAGACCCATCCCATCTTATATTTGTATAGAACACATTTTCTTCACATCATATCCTCCTGCTAGCAAAAGAAATAAAGAAGTTAGAATAGAACAAAAATGTTTTTGATGATGCATGCAGTGCAGTTGAGTAATGAATATGGAGCACAAGTTAAGTAAGTCAATCAATATGAAAATTTCAACCACTAAATAACAAGGAGCATTTGCATGTGGTTTTAAGCCATTTGGTAATATTTATATGTTTTTAATCTATCTTTGAGTGGAACTTCAACTCCCCTGTTGAAGTCGCTTAAAACTGAAAAAAATCCAGCACAAAGAAACAACCACAACCAAAATAGAAGCTTAAAAAACAAGGTAATACCGAAATACTATTATTAGCTTCCAACCCATCAAACAAATCAAGTAATCAACACCAGTGAAACAGAAAAACCAGATTGAGTGTGAAATCAATAGACAAAGTAAATTTTAAAATAATAATAATACTGATTGCTATATATTACTGAGTACTAATTCAATGCTGATTGCTACCCCTTCACCTTCATGTATTATTATTGCTTTATCTAATTTTCTATACCTTCTGAAGAGAAACAATGGTAGGTTATGCATCTTAGTTCGTAATTAGTTTCTTACCCTTCTATTCAATACGTACTCATGGAGCCAATTTGCCAATAAAATCAACAATAAAATTAACATCAACAGCAATCAGCCACTATTAATTTAACTACTAATTTTGACAGTACTTACTTCCATATCTTTTGACACATGGTTCGATCCCAGTGAAGGAGGAATGCTTCGCCTCGCATCATTTGGTGCACTACTTGCATCAGGCGGAGATTGTTGGGCAGCTTCTATCATTACTTGCACTTGTTCTGCACTCATACCAGGATTAACTTGTTGCAACACCGTTTTGATCAAGCTTGTTAAACCATCCAACTTGGAAGTCAAGTTATTTTGATTTTTCTCCATAGTTGAAACCACTTCAGCATGTTGTTGTTGCATTTGTCGGATTTGCTTATCCTTTTTAAGAGAGGATTTTGTGACTGATCGACCATAGAAACGAACTCTACCATGTCTCTCCTTTCCAAAAACCGTTTGAAGCGCTTCATCATCACTGTATCCAGCTTGCTTCAAATTTTGAAGATGATCCTATTACACAGAAGGAAAATTGAAATAAGTTCATGTGCGCATATGCTGAAAATATAAAAAATGATTTACACATTTCTTTTAGTGTACATTTCTACGAAACTAAACAACTCACAATCGTCTCTTGTGTTCCCGAATCCGTCTTTCCTTTCTTGTTAGTACGAGTTACAACAAACATCTCAGACTGTAATGGATCTTCATTGCCCTCTTTTTTTGCACGCTACAAAGAAACCATAAAGATTACTCGAAGTTAACACAGATGACATGAAAAATGCAAAGATACTTAAATGCGAAGCACAAATATAAGGGCAAGCTAGCTAGCTATGTTTCAAGTAACAAAAAAAAGTATTATGGTTACAACAAGGGCAAGCTAGCTTCCCTTTCGTACTCTAACCGGACAACATCGCATACGCAGGAAAATCATTGATTGTCCAAAGAAGTGCAGCATGCATTTGAAAAGTTTCTCCCTTAAAAGAATCATATGTATCTACCTGTGACACCCATAGCTCCTTCAGCTCTTCGATCAATGGTTGCAAAAAAATATCAATATTATTTCCTGGTGAACAAGGTCCAGGTATGAGTAAAGAGAGCATGCAGTATTCTGACTTCATGGACATCCAAGGGGGGAAATTGTACACCATTAAGACAACTGGCCATGTGCTATGTGACACATTCATAGTTCGAAAAGGATTAAAACCATCACTTGCCAAACCAAGCCTCAAGTTGCGAAGTTCTTTTGAAAAGTTTGGGTACCGAGTGTCCAAGTTCTTCCATGCTTGGCCATCAGCAGGGTGCCTTATGCAACCGTCTTTCAAACGCTGCTCATCATGCCACCTCAACGCCTCTGCTGTGTTTGGGCACATAAAAAGCCTTTTAAGCCTTGGTATTAAAGGAAAGTATCTTAAGGTCTTCGCAGCAACCTTATGAACTTTGTTCGGAAGCGCAAAGTCATCTTCGTTGCCATCCAGAGTAGGAGTCTGATTATATCGAGACTCTCCACAGATATGGCAAACTGAGTCATTTATGTACTCATTTCGATACAGCATGAAGTCATTAGGACATGCATTAATCTTTTCATAGTCAAGACTCAAGTCTTTAACCATATTCTTAGCTTTATTAAAGAAGTGGGAATGTTCAAATCAGGTATAGCTTCTTTTAATAACTCCAAGAGGGAGTTAAAAGATGTGTTACTCCAACCATGCAAACACTTCAAGTGGTAAAGACGAATGATAAACGATAGTCTCAAAAATCCAGTAGTACAATTTGGATATAATTCTAGACCTGCTTCATCTACCAGCTTATAAAATCTCTTCGCATCTTCATTCAACCCGTTGTTCCCCTCTTCAAGATTTGTCATATTTCCGAATGCATCACGCAGTAACCCGTCAATATCATCAACGCCCCCTCGATCATCCATGTCACTATCTACAACTGTTGGTATTACTGATTCCCCATGATTAAACCATCGTTTATAACCTTCGACAAACCCATAGCAAATAAGATGCTCATGTACGTCTTCTCGTTCATGTCAATAAGTGTTTCCACACTTTGCACACGGACATTGGATTTCTTTTCCAACCGGCTTTCCAATTAAGAAGGCAAACTCTAAAAAATTATTTACACCAACTATGAACTCGTTCTCAAATCTTGGTAAATCCATCCAATCTTTTGACAAAACATGATTAAACCTAAGAATGCAAATATCTGAACTTACTAAACATGATCTAATAGGTCAATTATAGTGACAATCTAGCTACCATATATCCGCTTACTACCCTAGTTAAATGTGTTATCAAATTATTATATATGGCAATTACGAGATAAACTTACTGCTTAGTTCCTTCATTTTGAGATGCCATTTGAAGTTGTTATAAATCGTGCCGCAGCAACTACTCAACTTCTGTTGCCTTTACCAGTACGAAAACTTATCCTGTACACAAAACAAAGTCAAAATAATCAAGTTAAGAAAGGGAATACCAAATAATGCCCAATTTTAAGTTCCTATATTAATGTACATTTTTTTGCACTTATTAAGTTAACTTTTTTTTATTAACATGGGTTCGCATCTAAAATAGGCAGAATAATTCCCATTAGTGTCCCATGATCTTGATATATACATAATATAGAGTAGTAGTGCTAAGTGCTAAGTGCTAACTAATAATGCAGTGTAATAATGGGGAATAAAGTTGAGCTTTAAAGGGACAGATTAGACTTCAGAAACCAAAAACATCGTCACTTTGTGGAGGTAAAGACTCATGAAATAGACCTGTGAACAAGAATTTTCTATACATGATTTAAAAAATTTTCTATACAGCAGCATAACAAATAATCACCCGTAAAACTATTGAATGTGTGCAATTTTCCACAGGATTGGTTTGATCATTGGGGTTAGCATCAGAAACATTAACAGTCATTTTGTTCCATTGCAAGATTAATTTACTAAAACAACCAACATTGAAGAGGAATTAATAAATCAATTCTAGATGAAGAATCTAGAATGCTGTCAGAGTTCACTTATATATCCTCAATTAAATTTGAAATGAAAAATCTGAAAAAGAAAATAAATCTCAATTGAAAAAATATATATATAACCTCGTTAATAATAATAATTGGTACTCAAAGATTAAAGTGTAAACCTAAATAATCAAGCATAGTTCTCAATCTAAACTCAGTTAAATACAAGATTTGTAATTATTATTTTTTAAAATTGGTGCAAAAAAATTAAATAGAGCAACTAGCTCATTTTTTTCGTTGTTATTCAAAACCCAAGCGTAAAACACAGAGCAAGGAGAAGCACAACAAACCACATCGAAAATCTTAGCAAATCAAAACCAGAAAAAGCTTAAAACGTAACCTTCGTTATCCTAACAATAAAATAGAAAATTCCATGTTCTCCCGCAATCGCCTCAAGAACTCAGCTTCATTCACAACCAAAACTCACCAATAGCAGCACATTAACCATAATCCGAATCCTGAATATGAATAATTTAAAACGAATTAGGTATAAAAGTAGCAATTACTAGTTAAGGTTGCAGAAATTGGTCTTGCAGAAAAATAAGGATCCGCATGATTCCATCGCCGTCTACTTAGGGTTTGTTCTATGTGAATGAATGGTAAATTAAAACGTCATACGTGTGAGCTACTAAACCCAACTTCTTTTATTAAGCAACGCATTAGGTTTGTTATATTATCCTTTTTAATTATTAGATGGGTAAAAATTTAAATGTATACTGTATAGTTAATTTTAAAAATATTAGAAAGATAAAAAATCTAAAATAAAACTGTGACCATAGACCCCTTTAGGTCACTCCCCAAAACTGTGACGATAAACCCTTATAGGCCACCCTTCCGAAAAATTGTGACCATAGATCCTTTTTGGTCACTGTAAAAAATCTTGACCATAGACACCTTTAGGTCACCCCAAAACCGTGACTATAGATCCTTTTAGGCCACCCTTCCGAAAAACCGTGATCATAGCCCCTTTTTAGTCATTGAAAAAAACCGTGACCATAGCTCCCTTTAGGCCACCCCGCAAAACCATGACTATAGATTCTTTTAGGCCACCCCTAAAATCGTGACGATAGACCCCTTTAGGTCACCCCAAAACCGTGACCATAGACCCTTTTAGGTCACCCTTTTTGAAAAACCGTGACCATAGCTCCTTTTTTGTCACTGTAAAAAACCGTGACCATAGATCCCTTTAGGTCACCCCCAAAACCATGACCATAGACTCTTTTAGGCCACCCCCCAAAACCGTGACCATAGACCCCTTTAGGTCACCCCCCAAAATCGTGACCATAGACCTTTTTAGGTCACCCTTTTTGAAAAACCGTGACCATAGCTCCTTTTTGGTCACTGTAAAAAACCGTGACCATAGACCCCTTTAGGTCACCCCAAAATCGTGACCATAGACCCTTTTATGCCACCCCCAAAACTGTGACTATAGACCCTTTTAGGTCACCCTTTTTTGAAAAACCGTGACCATAGACCCTTTTTGGTCACTGTAAAAAATCGTGACCATAGACCCATTTAGGCCACCCCTCAAAATCGTGACCATAGACCCTTTTAGGCCACCCTTTTTTAGAAAACCGTGACCATAGGTACTCTATGGTCACCCTTTCTAAAAGAACCGTGACCATAGCTTTTTTTTTGTCACCCTAAAAAACCGTGACCATAGAGGGTCTATGGTCATGGTTTTTTACCGTGACCAAAAAAATCGTGGCCATAGACCCAAAATGTTGTAGTGTTCCCTTTTGGCTTTGGTTGATTAATTGGTAACACTTGAGTTATCAAACTCAGCTGTTGATTGAAATTGGAATTCTTTGCTGGTTAATTTGTACCCCAATAACTCTAGTCTTTCCATAGGAGTTGACTAGGACCTGAGGATCAAATTAATTTTTTCACTTGACTTTCCTTTGTTTAGCAAGGGTTAATTAAAAGTGGGAGCAGAATCCAATTCTCTTCACACCTGATAAGGATAACGAGGATAGGACTTAAAATTTCTCATACCTTGCCAAGAGATTTTATTAATTATTAATTTATTTTTCTTGTTATTTAAATTACTTGTTCCTTATTTTAAAAAATCCAAAAACATATCTTTTTACATAACCAATAATAAATCATACCTCCCTGCAATTCCTTGAGAAGACGACCCGAGGTTTAAATACTTCGGTTATAAATTTTATTGGGTTTTGTTACTTGTGACAACCAAACTTTTGTATGAAAGGATGATTGCTTGGTTTAGAAACTATACTTGCAACGAGAATTTATTGTGAATTCTAAACCATCAATCTTCAGTTCATCCAGGAGCTTCTTGTAACAAATTAAAGCACAACACTCTGGAAGAAACCTTTTAGAAAATTTTGAACAAGAAGCTGAAGACATGGCCGAACCTGAAGGAGAGGCAAGAGAGGTTCTTGGTGACTACTCTCCTGATTTCTATGGAGAAAGTATCAATGTACCTCCTAGCAGAGCAAGAAGCTTTGTGATCAACCCATAACAGATCGCCTTAGTGTTGCAGACGTTCCAGTTTCATGGACACCCACAGAAAGACCTCGGTAAATTCATCTCTGACTTCCTGCAGTTCTGTGACACTGCAGAAACCAATGGAGTGGACCCTGAATTCCACAAGCTCAAACTGTTCCCATTTACTCTGAGAGATCGAGCAAAACATTGGTGGTATGATGTACCCAAGGGAAGTGTGAACAACTGGGATAAGGTTGTTAATAGATTTCTAAATAGGTTCTCTCCTTCACAAAGATTGGCTAAGTTAGCAACAGGTGTTCAGACCCCAGTCAGGACAGATGTTCTAGACAGGGAGACTGTAGTCGCACCCCCTACTGAGAGTTATAGTGCTCCTAGTGCTATAGGTGGTGACCACCCTCAAGGAGAGACTCACACCTACGACCAGTGGACACCTGAGCAGGTTAATACTTCTCCCACTGAGTTGTTTAAGGAGGTTCATCCCTGTAAGGCCTTCACAGAAAGCCTAATGCTCTCCGAGAAGGAGACCTTAAAAGAAGGTGAGACAGTAGTCTTCACCAAGGAGGCCGAACCTTAGGAGCTTGCTACTGAGGGACTGAAGGCAATCAAGAATCAGGAGGATCCTGAGAATGCCACAGAGCTCGCCCTTGCAGAGGTGAAAGAGCCTCAAGAGCCACGTTTCATTGGTGTATAGAGAGAGCTTAAAGATGAGCAACTAACTCATCTCTTAGCAGCTCCCAAGAAGCTGTAACTCAATATCTCTTCTGTAGAGGTATTAGAGAAAAAACCATCTTGATTGAAACTAATTCAATCCCTCCTAAGACCGAACGTAAGTTTGGTGTTAGATGTACACCATCCACCAAGGAGGAAGGCCCCAAAAGGAAGATGCCTAGGGGTTGGAAAAACAACAATGTCCATCAAAATAAGATCTTGACCCAGCAGGTCAATATGATCTCTCAACATCTGACTGGACTGCCAACTATAGCTGGAAGTACCCAAGAAGTATCTCCTGATGAAGATGCTTATAATCCTGATCAACCTACCATGGAGGAAGTGAATTACATGGGAGAACCCTATGAAAAAACCTCCAACCCTTCATGGAGGAATCATCCTAATCTTTCATGGAAGGATCAACAGAAACCTCAACAAGGTTTCAATAATAATCAAGGTAGAAGGAACCAGAATATGTTCAATAACAGACCACCATTCCCATCTTCTCAAGGGAATATGGAAACCTCTAATCAGAGCCTCTCTGACTTAGTCATTCTGGTTTCCAGCCTCTCTAAGACCACTCATAGTTTCATAAATGAAACAAGGTCCTCCATTAGGAACTTGGAGGTGCAAGTTGGCCAATTGAGCAAGAGGATCCCTAAGACTCCTCCTGAAACTCTTCCTAGTAATACTGAGGTAAATCCAAGAGAAGAGTGCAAGGGCATAACCATGGAGGTAGAGGCCGAATCTGAGAATATTAGGAAGGAATTGAATGCCAGTGAAGAAGGTTTCACTAGGCGTTCAACGCACAATCTGGCAGCAAGCCTGGCGCTGAACGCCAGTAAAGAGCCCCTCACTAGGCGTTCAACGCTGATGAGCGGATATTTTATACGCTTTTTGGGGATAATTTCATATAGTTTAGAGTATGTTTTAGTTAGTTTTTAGTCTATTTCTAGTAGTTTTTAGGAAAAATTCATATTTCTGGACTTTACTATGAGTTGTGTGTTTTTGTGTAATTTCAGGTATTTTTCTGGCTGAAATTGAAGGAGCTGAGCAAAAATTTGATTCAGGCTGAAAAAGGACTGCTGATGCTGTTGGATTCTGACCTCCCTGCACTCAAATTGGATTTTCTGGAGCTACAGAACTCGAAATGGCACACTTTCAATTGCATTGGAAAGTAGACATCCAGGGATTTCCAGCAATATATAATAGTCCATACTTTGCACAAGGATAGACGACGTAAACTGGCGTTCAACGCCAGTTCTCTGCCCAATTCTGGCGTCCAGCGCCAGAAAAGGATCAAAAACTGGAGTTGAACGCCCAAACTGGCATAAAAACTGGCGTTCAACTCCAAAAATGGCCTCTGCACGTGACTCACTTAAATCTCAGCCCCAGCACACACCAAGTGGGCCCTAGAAGTGGACCTCTGCATCATCCATCATAGTCCACTCATATTTTGTATGATAGATGACGTAAACTGGCGTTCAACGCCAGTTCTCTGCCCAATTCTGGCGTCCAGCGCCAGAAAAGGATCAAAAACTGGAGTTGAACGCCCAAACTGGCATAAAAACTGGCGTTCAACTCCAAAAATGGCCTCTGCACGTGACTCACTTAAATCTCAGCCCCAGCACACACCAAGTGGGCCCTAGAAGTGGACCTCTGCATCATCCATCATAGTCCACTCATATTTTGTAACCCTAGGCTACTAGTTTAGTATTTAAACAACTTTTAGAGACTTATTTTGTATCTCATGACATTTCAGATCTAAACTTTGTATTCTCTGACGGCATGAGTCTCTAAACCCCATTGTTGGGGGTGAGGAGCTCTGCTGTGTCTCAATGAATTAATGCAAGTATTTCTGTTTTCCATTCAAACACGCTTGTTCCTATCTAAGACGGCAGCATTCATGAGAATTCGGAAAGTCTAAACCTTATCTGTGGTATTCCGAGTAGGATTCAAGGATTGAATGACTGTGACGAGCTTCAAACTCTTGAAGGCTGGGCGTTAGTGACAGATGCAAAAGGATAGTAAATCCTATTCCAACCGGATCGAGAACCAACCGGTGATTAGCCGTGCTGTGACAGAGCGCGTGAGCGTAGTTTTCACTGGGAGGATGGAAGGTAGCCATTGACAACGGTGATCCACCAACACACAGCTTGCCATAGGAGGGCGTGCGTGCGTGAATCAGAAGACATAGGAAAGCAGAGATTCAGAAGACAAAGTATCTCCAAAACTCCAACATATTCTCCATTACTGCACAACAAGTAATCTTTAATTTATGTTCTCTTGGTTATTCACAATTCAACTGATAAACATAATTGACTTCCTGACTAAGAATTACAAAATAACCATAGATTGCTTCAAACCAACAATCTCCGTGGGATTCGACCCTTACTCACGTGAGGTATTACTTGGACGACCCAGTGCACTTGCTGGTTAGTGGTACAAGTTGTGAAAAGTGTGATTCACAATTCGTGCACCAAGTTTTTGGCGCCGTTGCCGGGGATTGCGCTTTCAATTGCATTGGAAAGTAGACATCCAGGGCTTTCCAGCAATATATAATAGTCCATACTTTGCACAAGGATAGACGACGTAAACTGGCATTCAACGCCAGTTCTCTGCCCAATTCTGGCGTCCAGCGCCAGAAAAGGATCAACAACTGGAGTTGAACGCCCAAACTGGCATAAAAACTGGCGTTCAACTCCACAAATGGCCTCTGCACGTGACTCACTTAAATC
>NC_029794.2:55695966-55767569 GCF_000816755.2 Arachis ipaensis
TTTACTCACGTGAGGTATTACTTGGACGACCCAGTGCACTTGCTGGTTAGTGGTACGCGTTGTGAAAAGTGTGATTCACAATTCGTGCACCAAACGCTCATCCTGGCAGCAAAGCTGGGATTGAACGCCAGCCAGGGAGCACTGGCTAGGCGTTCAACGCCTAAACACCCAGGAACTCTGGCACTGAACGCCATTGAGCAACCCCTCACTGGGCGTTCAACGCCCAACCAGACAGGAAAGCTGGCGCTAAATGCCAGTGAGGAACCACTCACTGGGCGTTCAACACCCATACACCCAAGGAAGCTGGCGTTGAACGCCAGCAAGGATACCCCTGCTGGGCGTTCAACGCCCAAAATACTAGAGGAATACCAGTAAAAGCACACCCTTTGAGAGCTTAAGTCCCACTCAAGAACCCTCTATCCCTGAACTCAATGAAGCCTATGCTCATATAAAGACCATAGAGGTTCCTTTGCATGCACTTCTGCAGTGCATGAGTTCTGATGAATACTCATCCTCTGATGAGGATGAAGACACTAGGAAAGAGCAAGTTGCTCAGTACCTAGGAGCTCATATGAAGCTGAATGCCAAGCTCTTTGGTACAAAGCCTTTGGAGGAAGAACCTCCATTGCTTACCAAGGAACTCCATGCTTTGGTTCAGTAGAGGCTACCTTAGAAGCTTCCAGATCCTGGACGCTTTCTAATTCCTTACACCATAGGCACCATGACCTTTGACAAGACTCTGTGTGACCTAGGGTCAAGCATCAACCTCATGCTACTCTCTGTAATGGAGAAGCTAGGATCATTGAGGTGAAAGCTGCAAACATCTTATTAGAGATGGCAGACAAGACAATGAAGAAGTCATATGGCTTAGTAGAGGATGTCTTGGTAAAAGTTGAAAACTATTACATCCATGCAAACTTCATAGTCTTGGATATTGGAGAGGATGAGGATGACTCTGTCATCCTTGGAAGACCTTTCCTAGCCACTGTCAATGCTATCATTGATGTGGCTATGGGAGAATTGACTCTACAATTAAGGGAGGATCACATCTTGTTCAAGATGTCTCATCACAATTCTCTTTCTAAAAGAGAGATAAATGTGCAACACTTAGTGTTCCAACCCTCTCTTTCATGCAGAGCTTTGCAGAGCCCCCAAACATTAATTCTAAGTTTGTTGTTGGGTAGCCATCAACAAGCTCTAAGCACAAAGGTACTAAGAAGAAAGTACCTAAAGGCTGGAAGGACAAGAAAGTCCCAACTGAAGGCCTCTCACCTGGCATGAGAGTTGTGTTCACTAAGAAGCCAGTCTTACCACATACAGTGAGTTGTTTCCTGTCTTTAGAGCATGTAGAGCTCATTCATGAGAAGACAGGAAGAAAGTTCACTGTAAGGGGCAAAAATCTGAGGCCACACTCACCTCCGTAAGGAGCTAACCGTCAAGCTAATGACGTTAAAGAAGCGCTTGTTGGGAGGCAACCCAATCTTAGTTAATTATTTATTTTATTTCATTTTGTTTTTCTTTCAGTTATTTTCTTAAGTTCATAATCATATGCAACAGTCAGAATAGAGACAGATTTGTTCAGCAGTAAAAATAGAACACTCTAGATGGAGTGTTATTAAAAGTTGAACGCCAGCCAGAGACCTTTGGCTAGGCGTCCAACGCCCCTAATGGGCAACATTGCTGGTGTTGAACGCCAGCCAGGGAGCAGACTCTGGGAGTTCAAACGCCAGTACAGACAGTAGGGAATCTAAAATTCGCTAGCCTCTTAGGACTAGTGGGTCCCACAGCATCTTCACCTACCCCACTTACTTTCACACGTCGCCACACACATTTTCCTATAAACCCTTGCCCAATCATATCCATTCAATTTCCCCAAACCATCATAACTTCCACCTACTCTCACCCACTTCGAAATTGAATTTCCCACCCAAAACCCACCCTATGGCCGAACCCTACCCATCCCCACTCCTATAAATACCCATCTTCATATCCTTCATACACACACCTCTCCTACACTCATAAAACTCACAAGGCCGAGCCCTCTCTCTCCCTCTATCTTCTTTTATTTTCTTCTTCTTCTACTCTATTCTTCTCTTTTCTTTATTTTTGCTTGAGGACAAGCAAAGTTTTAAGTTTGGTATTGGAAAAGCATAGCTTTTTTCTTTCCATTACCATTCATGGCACCTAAGGTTGGAGACTCCTCTAGAAAGAAGAAAGGAAAGGCAGTAGCCACTCCTTATGAATCTTAGGAGATGGAGAGATTCATCACCAAAGCTTACCAAGACTACTTCTATAAAATAGTGGCTGAGAAGAAAGTGATCCCTGAGGTCCCTTTCAGGCTCAAAAAGAATGAGTATCTGAAAATCCGAAGAGAGATCCAGAGAAGAGGTTGGGAAGTCCTAACTAATCCCATTCAGGATGTTGGGATTCTAATGGTGCAAGAGTTCTATGTTAATGCATGGGTTACTAAAAACCATGACACTAGTGCGAACCAAAATCCAAGGAATTGGAGCACCATGATCCGAGGGAAAATCTTAGATTTCAGCCCGGAAAGTGTGAGGTTGGTGTTCAACTTGCCTCTAATGCAAGGAGACCCACATCCTTACACTAGAAGAGTTAACTTTGACCAAAGATTGGATCAAGTGCTCTCGGACATCTGTGTGGAAGGAGCACAGTGGAAAAGGGATTCCCAAGGCAAGCCCATTCAACTAAGAAGGGTTGATCTAAAGCCCAAAGCTAGAGGATGGTTGGAATTCATCCAACGTTCCATCATTCCTACTAGTAACCGGTCAGAAGTGACTGTTGACAGAGACATCATGATCCATTGCTTCATGATTGGAAGTGAGGTGGAAGTACATGAGGTGATTCCTCAAGAATTGTACAAGATAGCTGAGAAGCCTTCCACCAATGCAAGGTTGGCATTCCCACACCTCATTTGTCATCTATGTAATTCAGCTAGAATTGTCATAGAGGGAGATATCTCTGTTGGGGAGGACAAGCCCATCACTAAGAACAAGATGAAGCAAACTAGAGAGCATGCACATGAGCCTGTGTAGCCGCCTCAGTATGAGATCCCTGAGATACCTCAAGGGATGTATTTTCTTCCTCTAAGCTATTGGGATCAGTGGCAGACTTCTCTTGGAGAACTTTACACTAACATAGAGCAATTGAGGGTGGAGCATCAAGAGCATTTAACCATCCTCAATGCAATAAAAGAAGATCAAAGGGCCATAAGAGAAGACCAGAGGGCTATGAGGGCAGAACAACAAAGGCAAATGAGTGATATTAAAGAGATCAAGTATCACATTGGATCCTCAAGGAGGAGCACTAACCGCCACCATTAAAGGTGGATTCGTTCTCTTTTACTCCCTTTTCTTTTATCATTTTTCTGTTTCCTGTTATGTCTTATCTGTACTCTTGTTCTTGTTGCATGATCATTTCCATTTATGCCTTAAAGATGTAAAATGTTCCATATATCTCTCACCTTGCTTAAAAGAAAATTTTAATTGAAAAGAATTGAGAGATACATAAATTTTAAGTTTAAAATAAGAATAGTTTAATTATGTTGATGTGGTGGCATTGCTTTTGTTTTCTGAATATATAATTAAAAAGTGCATATTTGAAGTTGGAATTTTAGAACGTTGGCTCTTGAAAGAATAAGGAAAAAGGAAAAGTATTATTGGTAATCTGAAAAATCTAAAATTGATTCTTGAAGCAAAAAAAAGCAGCAAAAAGAAAAAGAAAAAGCTTCCATGCAAAAAAAAAAGGTGGCGAAAAAATAAATAGAAAAAAAGAGAAAAAGCAAGCAGAAAAAGCCAAAAGCTCTTTAAATCAAAAGGCAAGAGCAAAAAGCCAATAACCCTTTAAACCAAAAGGCAAGGGTAAAAGGATCCAAGGCTTTGAGCATCAGTGGATAGGAGGGCCTAAAGGAATAAAATCCTAGTCTAAGTGGCTCAACTAAGCTGTCCCTAACCATGTGCTTGTGGCGTGAAGGTGTCAAGTGAAAAGCTTGAGACTGAGCGGTTAAAGTCGTGGTCTAAAGCAAAAAGAGTGTGCTTAAGAACTCTGGATACCTCTATCTGGGGACTCTAGCAAAGCTGAGTCACAATCTGAAAAAGTTCACCCAGTTAAAGTGTCTGTGGCATTATTGTATCCGGTAGTAACATTGGAAAACAAGGTGCTTAGGGTCACGGCCAAGACTCTAAAAGCTATGTTCAAGAATCAAAAACAACTGAACTAGGAGAGTCAATAATATTATCTGGATCCTAAATTCCTAAAGATGCCAACCATTCTAAGTTTCAATGGATAGTGAGATGCTAAAACTATTCAGAAGCAAAAAGCTACTAAGACCGGCTCATCTAATTGTAACTGAGCTTCATTGGAAACTTTGAAATTTATTTGTATCTTAATTTTCTTTTCTACCTTACTGTGTTTTTAGTTCCTTGGGGACAAGCAACAGTTTAAGTTTGGTGTTGTGATGAGCGGATATTTTATTCATTTTCATATAGTTTTTGTATGTTTTGTTTAGTTGTTATTAAGTTTTTATAGGTTTTAGTGTTAAATTCACATTTTTGGATACTACTTTGAGTTTTTGTGTTTTTGTGCAATTTCAGGTAATTTCTGGCAAAAACTGAGGAGCTGGAGCAAAAGTCTGATTTAGAGACAGAGAAAGCACTGCAGATGCTGTCTTGATCTGACCTCCTTGACCTTGGAAGAGCTTTTCTGGAGCTACAGAAGTCCAAATGGAGCGTTCTTAACGACTATGGAAAGCTGACTTCAATAGCTTTCCATCAAAGTATACTAGTTTATACTTTGTTTCAGAGTAGAAGGCCCAAAACTAGCGTCCAACGCCAGCCTCCTGCCCCCTTCCAAGTGTCCAGCACCCACAGACCAAAGTCCAGCGTCCAAACGCCCAGACAGGACCCTCTAGCCAGCGTTCAATGCCCTAAAGACCTCATAGCATGTGGACGGTGGATCTCATCAAAGCTCAGCTCAAACACTCACCAAGTGGGCCCCAGAAGTGGATTTTAGCACTAAAAAGACTATTTTACCCTTACTAGTCATTTGTTTAGTATTTAATAGATTAGATTTATGTTTTTCAAGGACATCATCACATTTTTCACCCATTATTCAGCATATTTTCGTTTTACACTTTGTATTTCCTTTCAGTATGAGTTTCTAAACCTCCTAGGTTGAAGGGAGGAGCCCTATTAAGTCCTATGAATTAATAAAAGTATTACTGTTTCTTCTTCGATTTGTGTTTGATTTATTTCTAAGATGCATACTTTTTTTTTAAAATGGTGAATATGATGACCAGTGATAATCAGCTCTTTTCATCATACTAGGACCGCGTGCCTGACAACCACCAATGTCTACTTGGGTTCATGTGAATACGTGACTGGAAAGCGCGAACCGCCAGCTTGATTATGCATCTCTCAGACGGCTAACCCACGACTTCGTTGGGGACTTCTTGAGACACCAGTTCAGCCAATTTTTGCAGAGATTAGGGTCTCTGTGGTATAGGCTAGAACTCAAAGAAGCAGTATTCTCTGATCCAGAAAATTCGACCTTGTCTGTGGAGTTTTGAGTAGGATCGCCAAGAGAATGAATTGCTAGACCTTCACCCTCCGTCAAATTGGATGTCCACGGGCAATGGCGTTTGATTTGTAGCAGAGGAGATTAATGACCACGGGCAATGGCGTTGATCACATACAGTCTGCCATAGAAGAAATCATTCACAAGCAAAGAAGACAGTAATTACCAGAGTTGATCCAGAAAGACAAAGCAACTCTAACCCTTTACCATATTCCTATTACTGATTCCATTTAATTTACAGAGTATTTTATTAGTTACATGTCAACATAGTTTAGAACTCACAAATCCAACTGAATTCTAATTCGCCTGACTAAGACCTGGAAGATAACCATAGCTTGCTTCAAACCACAATCCTCGTAGGATCGACCCTGACTCGCTCAGGTATTACTTGGACGATCCATTGCACTTGCTGGTACAATTGTACGGATTGTGGGGATTCGTGCACCACTATCCCTCCAGATAAACCTCCCGCACATTGAGAAGTGTCAAGACCTGCATCTGAAATATAATAATTCCTTAAATGGGTGAGAACATTAGTGCACGAATCCCGACGCTTCGTACAACTGAACCAGCAAGTGCACTGGGTCATCCAAGTAATACCTAAGCAAGTCAGGGTCGATCCCACGAGGATTGTGATTTGAAGCAAGCTATGATTATCTTGCAGGTCTTAGTCAGGAAGATCAGAAGATTGTTTTAAGTTGTAAGAGTAATGTATACCTTAAAATCATCAATAGGAATACGAGAAAATGGTAGAAGGTGTTGTTGGATACGAAAATGTATTAGGACTTTTGGAATCAGCAATAGGGATATGTTGAAGGATTGGAGTTGCATTTTCTTTCTGAATTAACTCTGGTATTACTGCTCTCTTTGCTTGTAAGTGATTTCTTCAATGGTAGGCTATATGTGATTGACACTGGTTTGAGCAGCTGCCAATACTCCTCTGAATCTGAACCCCAGGTTTAGTGTGGATCCATCTCTACTTGAAGGTAAAGTGCATTAGGTTCTAGCCTCTACCATAGAGACCCTAATCTCCCTAGAAATCGGCTGAACTGATGTCTCAAGAAGTCCCCAACGAAGTCGTGGATTAGCCATTTGAGAGACGTATATTCAAGCTGGCGATTCATCATTGTCCGATGAAAGACGCACTCTGAACCCATGTAGAATATGATAACCTTCTGCCAGTTCAACGCATTTATAGTGATAAAGAATGAATATACATCTTAGAGATAGATCAAACACGGATCGAAGAGAAACAGTGGTACTTCTATTAATTCATAGGACTCAGTAAGGCTCCTCCCCTCAACCTAGGAGGTTTAGAAACTCATACTGAAAGTAAAATACAATGGTGAAAATGAAAATAGGGCTGAATGATGTATGATGTCTCCGAATGATTATGTCAAATACACTTTAAATACTAAACAAATGACTAGTACGGGTAAAACAGTCTATTTAGTGCTAAATTCCACTTATGGGGCCCACTTGGTAAGTGTTTTGGCTGAGCTTTGATGATATCGACGTGCTGTAAGATCTCTTGGGCATGGAACACCAGCTAGGGGGTCCTCTCTGGGCCTTTGGACATTGGGCTCTGCTCTTTTGGCGCTGGACGCATGGAAGGGGGCAGGAAACTGGCGTTGGACGCCAGTTTTGGGCCTTCTAATCCGAAGTAAGGTATCGACTATTATATATTGCTGGAAATCTCTGGAAGTTAGCTTTCCATACCCATTGAGAGTGCTCTATTTGGATGTCTGTATCTCCACACAAGTGCTTCTGAATGCAAGCAGGTCAGATTTGGACAGCATCTACAGTGCTTTTTCTGTCTCTGAATCAGACTTCTGCTCCAGCTCCTCAATTTCAGCCAGAAAATATCTGAAATTGCCCAAAAACACAAAAACTCATAGTAGAATCCAAAAATATGAATTTAACACTAAAACCTATAAAAACTAAATAAAAACTACTAAAAACTATATGAAGATGATGTCAAAAAGCGTATAAAATATTCGCTCATCACAACACCAAATTTAAACTGTTGCTTGTCCCCAAGCAACTAAAAACATAGTAGGATAAAAAATAAAATTAAGATACAATAAATTTCTAAGTTTCAAATGAAGCTTAGTTAAAATCAGATGAGCGGGACTTAGTAGCTTTTTGCTTCTGAATAGTTTTGGCATCTCACTATCCATTGAAACTTAAAGATGTTGGCATCCTTAGGAACTTAGAGTCCAGATGATATTATTGACTCTCTTAGTTAAGCTTATTTTGATTCTTGAACATAGCTTTTAGAGTCTTGGCCGTGACCCTAAGCACTATATTTTTTAGTATTACCACCAGATACATTCACGCAACAGACACTTTACCTGGGTGAACCTTTTCAGATTGTGACTAAACTTTGCTAGAGTCCCTAGATAGAGGTGTCCAGAGTTCTTAAGCACACTCTTTTTGCTTTGGACCACGACTTTAACCACTCAGTCTCAAGCTTTTCACTTGACACCTTCACGCCACAAGCACATGGTTAGGGACAGCTTGGTTTAGCCGCTTAGGCCAGGATTTTTATTCTTTTGGGCCCTCCTAACCACTGATACTCAAAGCCTTGGGCCCTTTTACCCTTGTCTTTTGGTTTAAAGGGTTACTGGATTTTTCAATATGCCCTCCTTTTCCTGCATATTTTGGCAGTAATGGATTCTTCTACTTTTTAATTTTTTTTCTCTCTTTTTCGCTATTGTTTTTTTTTTCTTGCATGCATATATTTTTTTTTCTTTTGCAACATGCCTTTTCTTTTGCTTCAAGAATCAATTTTCATATTTTTCAGATTATCAGTAATATTTTTCCTTTTTTCTTATTCTTTCAAGAGCCAACATTCATAAATTTCAACTTCAAATATGCACTGTTTATTTCATACATTTAGAAAACAGAAACAAATGACACCACATCAAACTAATTAAACTAATCTTATTTGAAACTTGAAATTTATGCATCTCTCAGTTCTTTTCAAATAAAAATTTTATTTAAGAAAGGTGAGAGATATATGGAACATTTTACATCTTTAAGACATCAATGCAAAAGATCATATAACTAGAACAAGAGAGCAGATAAATAAATAGACAACAGAAAGAAAGAACAGGAAAGGAGTAAAAGAGAACGAATCCACCTGAATGATGGTGGCCAGTGCTCCTCCTTGAGGATCCCATGTAATGCTTGATCTCTTTTATGTCACTCCTTTTTCTTTGATGAGGCAGCTGCACAGGCTCATGTGCATGCTCTCTAGTTTGCTCCATCCTCTTCTTCTATACTTAAGAGTGGTAAAAGTCACAAAGCAAAGCTTTTGCAATACCAAACTTAAGAGTTTTGCTTGTCCTCGAGCAAATATGACCAATAGGGAAGAAGAATGTGGGGTAGGTGGAGCTTCTGTGGGACCTCTTGGTGCTAAGAGGCTAAGGAAGGAGTTTGATAATTAGAAGTTGCTAATTAACTTAAATGCCACTAAAGCTAGTCTTTCATCATGATTAGGCTAGGACTTGTGGAATCAAGTTAATTCATCCACTTGACTTTCCTTTATAGTTAGAGGTTAACTAAGTGGGAGCAATGGACAATTATTGTCACAATTGAGGAGGATAATGAGGATAGGACTTCTAGTTCTCATACCTTACCAAGAGCTTTGTTAGTTGTTAGTTTATTTCCTTTGCCATTTATATTTCTTGTCTATTACCTCAAAAACCCCAAACATACTTCATGACCAATAACAAGAACACTTTATTGTAATTCCTAGGGAGAACGACCTGAGGTTTGAATTCTTCGGTTATTTTTATAGAGGTTTGTTACTTGTGACAACCAAATTTTTGTATGAAAGGATTATTGTTGATTTAGAAACTATACTTGCAACGAGACTTCATTAGTGAAATTCTCTATCATCAATTTCCCATTCATCAAAATGGCACCGTTGCCGGGGAGTTACAATGGTGTTATGTTATTGGTTATTGTATATATGTGAATATTGTGAATAGCTTGATTTTTGGATTGCTTGTTAGTTTTTGCTAGTTTTAGGACTTTGTTTCATTAATTCTTGTTAGCTTTTGTTTCCTATTTCTCTTTTCATTATGAATTCTCACTTTGGCTATGAGTGTGATTACAACTATGTTGTAGGAAATAGGAGCTACAAAGAAGATATGCATCAAGGATGGGACAATGATGAGCAGATAATTTATACCCTTTTTGGCATTGTTTTTACTTAGTTTTTAGTATGTCTTAGTTACTTTTTATTATATTTTTATTAGTTTTTATGCAAAAATCACATTTCTGGACTTTACTATGAGTTTGTGTGTTTTTCTGTGACTTTAGTTATTTTCTGGCTGAAATTGATGGACCTGAGCAAAAATCTGATTCAGAGGCTGAAAAAGGACTGCAGATGCTGTTGGATTATGACCCTCCTGCACTCAAAGTGGATTTTTTGGAGCTACAGAAGCCCAATTGGTGCGCTCTCAATTGCGTTGGAAAGTAGACATACTGGGCTTTCCAACAATATATAATAGTCTATACTTTTCCCGAGATTTGATGGCCCAAATTGGCATCCAAAGCCAGTCTAAAACATCTTGGCGTAAAAAGCCCAAACTAGCACAAAAGCTGGTGTTTAACTCTAGGAACAGCCTATGCACGTGTAAAGCTCAATGATCAGCCCAAGCACACACCAAGTGGTCCCCGGAAGTGGATTTCTGCATTATCTGCACTTAGCTACTCATTTTCTATAAACCTAGGTTACTAGTTTAGTATAAAAACTACTTTTAGAGATTTATTTTATATCTTTGATCATCTCTGGACGTTTAGTCCTTACACATTGGAGGCTGGCCATTCGGCCATGCCTAGACTATTTTCACTTATGTATTTTCAACGGTGGAGTTTCTACACCCCATAGATTTTACTACTATTTTTCACTTATGTCTTAGTGAAGGTTGAAGGCTTTTACATCCTTACTGATTTCAAAATCCTAGATACTGGAAAGGATGAGGATGAATCCATCATCCTTGGAAGACCCTTCCTAGCCATAGCAAGAGCTGTGATTGATGTGGACAGAGGAGAGTTAGTCCTTCAACTGAATGAGGACTACCTTGTGTTTTAGGCTCAAAGATCTTCTTCTGTAACCATGGAGAGGAAGCATGAAAAGCTTCTCTCAGTACAGAGTCAAACAGAGCCCCCACACTCAACTTCTATTTTTGGTGTTGGAAGGCCACCATTAAGCTCTGAGTCTCTGTGAAGCTCTCTGAGAGCTCACTGTCAAGCTATTGACATTAAAGAAGCGCTTGTTGGGAGGCAACCCAATGTTATTTAATTATATTTATTTATTTTCCATTGTCATTTTATATTTTCTTTAGATTGATGATCATGTGAAGTCATAAAAACAACTGCAAAATTAAAGCAAAATGAAAAACAGCATAAAAAACAGCACACCCTGGAGGACAAGCTTACTGGCGTTTAAACGCCAGTAAGGATAGTAGAATGGGCGTTTAACGCCCAGCCTGGCAGCATTCTGGGCGTTAAACACCAGAATGGGCAGCACTCTGGGCGTTTAATGCCAGAAAAGGCTGTCTGGCATCTGGCTGGCATTAAACACCAGAAATGGGCAGCAAACTAGCATTTAACGCCAAGAAAGGTAGCAGAGCTGGCGTTAAACGCCAGAAATGGCACACAGGGGGCGTTTGAATGCCAGAATGGTGCAGGGAGCAGAATTCCTTGACACCTCAGGATCTCTGGATCCCACAGGATCCCCACCTACCCCATCCCTTCTTCTCTCCTCTTCACACCTTTTTATAACACTCTTCCCCAAATACCCTTGACCACTCCCTCCCAAACCCAACCCCTATTACAAGAATTCCCTCTCCACTCCACTCCTATATAAGACCCACATCACTCCTTCCTTTTTCACACATCATAACCAACTAAACCCCCCTTAGCCGAACCCTCTCTTCACATCCATCTCCTCTATTTCTTCTTCTTCTAATCCATTCTTTCTTTTTTTGCTCGAGGACGAGCAAACTTTTTAAGTTTGGTGTGGAAAAAGCTCTGCTTTTTATTTTTCCATAACCATTAATGGCACCTAAGGCCGGAGAAACCTCTAGAAAGAGGAAAGGGAAGGCAATTGCTTCCAACTCCGAGTCATGGGAGATGGAGAGATTCATCTCAAAAGCCCATCACTAGAAAGAGGATGGAGCAAACAAGAGAGCCCACTCATGGACCTCAACAAAAGCACTCTATTATCCTCTATGAAATCAGAGAGGACCAAAGAGCCATGAGAGAGGAGCAACAAAGGCAAGGAAGAGACATAGAGGAGCTCAAGCACTCCATAAGATCTTCAAGAAGAAGAACTAGCCGCCATCACTAAGGTGGACCTGTTCTTTAATTTCCTTTTTTTATTTTTCAATTTTTCAAAAATTATGCTTTATGTTTTGTCTATGTTTATGTCTTTATTACATGATCATTAGTGTTTAAGTGTATACGTCTTAAAGCTATGAATGTCCTATGAATCCTTCACCTTTCTTAAATGAAAAATGTTTTTAATTGCAAAAGAACAAGAGGTACATGGATTTCGAATTTTATCTTGAAATTAGCTTAATTATTTTGATGTGGTGGCAATACTTTTTGTTTTCTGAATGAATGCTTGAACAGTGCATATTTTTTAATTTGTTGTTTATGAATGTTAAAATTGTTGGCTCTTGAAAGAATAATGAAAAAGGAAAAATATTATTGATAATCTGAAAAATCATAAAATTGATTCTTGAAGCAAGAAAAAGCAGTGAAAATCAAAGCTTGCGAAAAAAAATATGCGAAAAAAATAAAAAAAAAAGAAAGAAAAAGAAAAAGAAAAAGCAAGCAGAAAAAGCCAATAGCCCTTTAAACCAAAAGGCAAGGGTAAGAAGGATCCAAGGCTTTGAGCATTATTAGATAGGAGGGCCCAAAGGAATAAAATCCTGGCCTAAGCGGCCAAATCAAGTTGTCCCTAGCCATGTGCTTGTGGCGTGAAGGTGTCAAGTGAAAAGCTTGAGACTGAGCGGTTAAAGTCGTGGTCCAAAGCAAAAAAAAAGAGTGTACTTAAGAGCTCTGGGCACCTCTAACTGAGGACTCTAGCAAAGCTGAGTCACAATCTGAAAAGGTTCACCCAGTTATGTGTCTGTGGCATTTATGTATCCGGTGGTAATACTGGAAAACAAAATGCTTAGGGTCACGGCCAAGACTCATAAAGAAGCTGTGTTCCAGAATCAACATACTGAACTAGGAGAATCAATAACACTATCTGAATTCTGAGTTCCTATGGATGCCAATCATTCTGAACTTCAAAGGATAAAGTGAGATGCCAAAACTGTTCAGAAGCAAAAAGGCTACTAGCCCCGCTCATCTAATTGGAACTAAGTTCATTGATAAGTTTGGAATTCATTGTATATTCTCTTCTTTTTATCCTATTTTGTTTTTAGTTGCTTGGAGACAAGCAACAATTTAAGTTTGGTGTTGTGATGAGCGGATAATTTATACCCTTTTTGGCATTGTTTTTACTTAGTTTTTAGTATCTTTTAGTTACTTTTTATTATATTTTTATTAGTTTCTATGCAAAGATCACATTTCTGGACTTTACTATGAGTTTGTGTATTTATTTGTTATTTCAGGTATTTTCTGGCTGAAATTGAGGGACCTGAGCAAAAATCTGATTCAGAGGCTGAAAAAGGACTGCAGATGCTGTTGGATTCTACCCTCCTACACTCGAAGTGAATTTTCTGGAGCTACAAAAGCCCAATTGGCACGCTCTCAATTGCGTTGGAAAGTATACATCTTGGGCTTTCCAACAATATATAATAGTCCATACTTTTCTCGAGATTTGATGGCCCAAACTGGTGTCCAAAGCCAGCCTAAAACATCTTGGTGAAAACGCCCAAATTGGCACCAGAATTGGAGTTAAATGCCCAAACTGGCACCAAAGCTGGCGTTTAACTCCAGGAACAGCCTATGCATGTGTAAAGCTCAATGCCTAGCCCAAGCACACACCAAGTGGACCCCGGAAGTGGATTTCTGCAGTATCTGCACTTAGTTACTCATTTTCTGTAAACCTAGGTTACTAGTTTAGTATAAAAACTACTTTTAGAGATTTATTTTATATCTTTGATCATCTCTGGATGTTTAGTCCTTAGACATTGTAGGTTGGCCATTTGGCCATGCCTAGACTATTTTCACTTATGTATTTTCAACGGTGGAGTTTCTACACCCCATAGATTAAGGTGGGGAGCTCTGCTGTTCTTTATGAATTAATGCAATTACTATTGTTTTTCTATTCAATCACGATTTTCATGCACCAGACAATCAAAGGTGAGAGGAGCCATATGCATATGATCAATCCTCTTGGCAACAACCTCCACCAATACACTATGAACAAGAACCGTTCTATGATGCATATCAATCCAATGGCTATGGTGAATCTCCTTGTGACTTTCAAGAACCACCACCATATGCCTATGAGCCATATCCTTAACATAACCCTCAACCATACTCACAAGCACCTTTTCACCAAACACCTCCATATGACCCTAACCCATATCCATCATACCAACCACCTTTTGAACCATATGAGCCATACATAGAACCATCACCACTCCAATATCAATACTCCCAAGAATCGCCTCAATATACACCACCAGTCCACCACATCCTTATCATAATAAACCACCTTCCTACTATAAACCCTTCCTCCCAAATAACGAACCCTCCTATCTACCCCAAGCTCTAATAGATGATTCTCTCACTTTGTTACTTCAAGGGCAAAGAGAAATACAAAGGGAGACACTAGAATTCGTGGCTACCTTGACCGAGGTAGTAAGCTAATTAGCCTCCATATGCTTGAATACTCAAAGCACTCCCATGGTCACATATGGAGAATCAATTGAAGAGCATAGCATGAAGGAGAGATTGGAAACTCCGGTGGAGAATGAGGAATGCGACTTTGTGATAGAAAAATTAGAGGAGCCTATGGTTATTGAAGAAAAGGAAGAAGTGGTTGTAGACTTAGGAGATGCGGAACCTCCGTGGGAACCTAAAATCATAGAAGATTCTTCCAAGAAGATTGAATTTGATGTTGAGGAGGAGAGTGCATAACCTCCAAAACAATTGTTGAATGAAAGCTTGGAAGGAATGAAGCAAGAATTGAGTTCTCTTGGTGATAAAGATCATGCATCAAACCTCCTTGGTGGTGAATCCTTTGAGTTGGAAGAACCTTCTCCCGATGAGATAGAAAGCGATGTGGATGTAGATTTTTCTCATTCTCCCATTTATGATTTGAGTGATGGAGGAGAGTTAGATGAATTGATGAGCAAAGGATTGGAATTGAAGAAGTTAATGAAGAGGTGGAAGTAATCAAGGAAGAACCTAAGGGAGTAGATGAGCAAAGGATTGGAATTGAAGAAGTTAATGAAGAGGTGGAAGTAATCAAGGAAGAACCTAAGGGAGTAGAGCTTGCAAGGCCATTGGAGCACCTCTCCCACCATCTATTCTTTCATTCAAGTGGATAAATTCCTTATACTTAAGCCTTATTATTCCCCTTGAATATGGTTTGCTTGAGACAGATGGTCAACTTAGACATATTTGTGGCTTTAAGAGTAAAAGGGACATGGTTAGTGGTTTGAAGCATTATTCTAAGTTCATGATGGTTGCATGTTCAAAGCTTAATAGCAAGGGTTTGTGTAGTACTAGATTGCTTGGGTCTAGGATGATGTTTGGTCGCCTGATTGAGAATTCATCTTACCTACCACCCAAATGGAATAATGATGACCAATTTGAAGATGGGTGTAGAAACAAGATATGGGATCCAGGAATACATGAGGATCAAATTTGGGATCCCTTAGCTTGTGCGGAACTCCATCAAGACTTGGAGTTATTATCTTTGGAAAATAGAGCTTATTGGAGGTTCAAGCATTGGTAGGAATTAGTCAAAGATGGATACAAGCACAAGCCACCATGACAAGGAGCTCACCAAATGTCCAACTTAAGGACAATAAATAAAAGTGCTAGGTGGGAGACTCCCCACCATGGTAAAATCTTTTCATCTTCTCTTTTGTAAATATTGGTAGGAATTAGTTTGATTTCATATTTTGTTTAGTTTATTGAGTTTAAATAGTAATATGGTGTATTGAATAAGGTTTTGTGGTGTTTTGGTATCTGTTTGGAGGTTTGGAATGCTTGGTTTGGAATGCTTGACTTTCCTTCATAGTTAGAGGTTAACTAAGTGGGAGCAATGGACAATTGTTGTCACAGTTGAGGAGGATAATTAGGATAGGACTTCTAGTTCTCATACCTTGCCAAGAGCTTTGTTAGTTGTTAGTTTATTTCCTTTGCCATTTATATTTCTTGTCTATTACCTAAAAAACCCCAAACATACTTCATAACCAATAACAAGAACACTTTATTGCAATTCCTAGGGAGAACAACCCGAGGTTTGAATACTTCGATTATTTTTATAGGGGTTTGTTACTTGTGATAACCAAATTTTTGTATGAAAGGATTATTGTTGGTTTAGAAACTATACTTGCAACGAGACTTCATTAGTGAAATTCTCTACCATCAATTTCCCATTCATCAATTTCTTAAGTGCCAAGCAACTTGCTCTTTCCTATTATCTTCATCCTCACTTGAGGATGAGTAGTCATCAGAACTCATACATTTCAGAAGTACATTCAAAGGAACCTCAATGGTCTTTATGGTTTCCTTTAGTTCTGAGATAAAGGGTTCTTGAGTGGGCTTTAAGCTCTCAAGTGGTGTGCTCTCATTGGCGTTCAACGCCAGCTCTGTCAGCTTATTGGGCATTAAACGCCCTTGCTGTCCACCCTGACTGGAGTTCAACGCCAGTCCCTCTAGCATTCTGAGCGTTGGATGCCTAGCAAGGGTGTCCTTGCTGGCGTTCAACATCAGCTTCCCTGGGTGTATGGGCGTTGAACGCCCAGTGAGGGCTTCCTCACTAGCATTCAATGCCTTTCCAATCTCTCCATACTCGGCCTCTGCCTTAGTGGAAGGTAGCAGATTTAAACTTAATCCAAGATTATACAGGGCTTTGTCAAAAATGATCTTTCCAGTAATCCATAGGATCTGGAAGCTCCATGGATCTGGCATCTTCCTTGGCAGCTCAGGCTGAATTAGGATACTGTACTTCTTAGTAAGTATCTCTATTTCATCTCCCCTTGGGTCCTTCTTTTCAAATACCTCTATAAAGGAGATATTAACTTGCAGTTCCTTAAGGACTGCTGGGGAATGAGCTAACTGCTCATCTGCCAGTTCTTTCTGAACGCCAAGGAAATGTGGCTCTTAAGGTTCTTTCATCTCTGCAAGAGGGAGCTTTGTGATCATCACAGACTCCTCTTGTACGCCCAGAAAGGAATCAACTTGAGGTTCCTTCTCTTCTGTAGGGGCGTGCTTAATGGTAGTCTCAGGATCCTCTTGGTCCTTGCTTGCCTTAAGTCCCTCAGTAGCATGCTCCTGAAGTTTGGCCTCCCTAGTGAAGACTACTGTCTCACCTTCTTTTAAGGTTTTCATATCTAGAACTTCTGTCCTAGCTGGGGTCTCCTCACAGGAGTATAAGTGCTGGTTATTGACAGCTATCTCAATGAGCTCATCTGCCTCTTTATGTGTCTCTATTAGGTCCAGAGAACCACCTACAAAGTCATCTATTGTCTCTCTGGCCATCTCAGAGATAACTTCATAGAAGATGATCGTCTTCCCCCATCCAGACAACACATGGTAGGGGATAATTGCTGAATATCAACTTGTATCTCTCTCAAGCATCACGGAGAGACTCACTCTCCTTCTGTCTGAAGGTCTGGACATCTGTCACTAGCTTTGCTAGTCTCTGTGAGGGAGAGAACTTGTTCAGGAAATTATTAATAACCTAATCCCAGGTGTTCATACTTCCCCTGGGTGCAAGATCCCCCCAATCATTTGCTCAATCTTTTAGAGCAAATGGGAATAGTTTTAGCTTGTGGAGTTCAGGATCCACTCCATTGGTGTCTGTAGTGTCACAAAACTGCAGGAAGTTAGTGATGAATTTACTGGGGTCTTCTTGTGGATGTCCGTGACATTAAAACTTCTGCAACACTAATGTAATATGTTGTGGGTTGATCTCAAAGCTTCTTGCTCTCATAGGAGGTACATTGATATTTTTTCCATAGAAATCAGGGTTGAAGCCACCAAGCACCTTTCTTGCCTCTCTTCCAGGTTCGGAGATGTCTCCCTTTTCTTGTTCAAAGTTTTCTGAAAGTTCTCTTCTGGAGTGTTGTACTTTAGCTTGTTGTAAACACCTCCTCAGAGTCTTCTCAGGTTCAAGATTAGGAGTTAAGAGGGGTTCTTTATCCCTGTTCCTAGTCATAAACAAGAAGCCAAGAAAAAGAAAGAAAAGAAAGAGACTTCCAATAGGCAAGAAGCTCTTCCTTAAAGTCAGAAGTAGAGAAAGAAGAAGAAAATAAAAATAAATAAAATAAGTAGAAAAAATACCTTGAAAACAGTAAATAAGAGTAAATAAAGAAAGAAAATCACAAGAGAGTTTTCTATGCCAATTGGCAAGAAGCTCCAAGTGAGATGTGAAGAAGAAAGCAAAGCAAATAAAGAAGTTGAGCCAGAGCTAGAGAAGGAAGTAGAGTTGAATGAATAGAGATGAGAAGAGAAGAGGTATAAATAAAAAAAATAAATAAGGATTAAAATATTTTTAATTTTTAATTAATTAATTAATTAATTTTTCGAAAATTAGATTAAATTAATTTTAAAAAGATTTCAATTTTAATTGTTAAATTTTTGAAAATAGAGGAGGGAAAAGAAGAAGAAATTTTCGAAAATCAAGGAGGGAAGAGTTAGTTAAGAGGTTTTGAAAAAGAAAAGATATATTTTCAAAAATTTGAGAGAGGGAAAAGTTGGTTAGGTGCTTTTGAAAAATAAGAGAGATAAGATAAGATATTAATTAAGAAAAGATAAAAATAAAAAATGAAAATAAAAGATAAGATAAGAAAAGATTTAAAATTTGAAATTAGAAAAAGATAAGATATGAAATTAAAAAGTTTTGAAAAAGATATGATTTAAAAATTCAAAGTTAGAAAAGATAAGATAAGAAACAAAAAAGATAAGATTAGTAAATTGATTTTGAAATTAATTTTTAAAAATTAAAATTTGAAAAAGATAAGATAAGATTTTTGAATTTTGAAAAAGATATGATATGATTTTGAATAAGATAAGATTTTTTTGAAAAAGATATGATTTTTACTTTTGAAAATTTTGATTTTTGAAAACTTGACAACTAAGACATGGTAAGATAAAATTTTAAAATTGAAATCTGAATTTTAAATAAAAAAATTCGAAAATTAAGTTGAAATTAAGTTAGAAAAGATATTTTTTATTTTTGAATTTATGATGAAAGAGAAAAACACAAAAAAGATACAAGACTTAAAATTTTTAGATCTAGTGCACCCAAATTTTCGAAAATTTGGAGGAAAATACAAGGGAACACCAAATTTAAAAATTTTAAGATCAAGTCACACACAAGACTCAAAAACACGTTGAAGACTCACAAGAACACCAAGAACAAAATTTTAAAGACTTAAAGAACTTAAGAACATAAAAAAGAACACCAAACTTAAAATTTTTAGAAAACTAACAAGAAATTTTAGGAAAACAAAAAGAAAAACACAAGAAAACACCAAACTTAAAGATTTGAAATAAGATTTAACCAAAGAAAATATTTTTGAAAATTTTTAGAAAGAAAGACTCCAAGAACACGAAAAATTCGACAAGAACAAGGACCTAAGACTCAAACTAAGAACAAAAATTAAACAAATAAAATAAAAATTATTTTTGAAAAGCTTTTAATATTTTCGAAAATTTGAAGAAGAAGAAAATAAAAATAAAGGACTCTAATCAAAGTTATACTCTTGCAAAAATCAAAGACTTAACAAGAACATAAATTGAACAAAGAAAAGAAAAAAAAAATTTTGAAAAGGTTTTTAGTTTTTCGAAAAAAATAAGAAGAAGAAAATAAAAATAGAGGACTCAAAACTCAATTAAAAATGATCAAGAAATAAAGTACCTGATCTAGGGAGCAAGACAATTCGACAGTTTGTCCAAACTCAACAATTCCCGGCAACGGCACCAAAAACTTGGTGCACGAATCCCCACACTTTATACAACTGAATCAGCAAGTGCACTGGGTCGTCCAAGTAATACCTAAGCGAGTCAGGATCGATCCCACGAGGATTGTGGTTTGAAGCAAGCTATGGTTATCTTGCAGGTCTTAGTCAGGCAGATCAGAAGGTTGTTTGAAGTTGTAAGAGTAATGTATACCTTAAAATCATCAATAGGTATATGAGAAAAGGGTAGAAGGTGTTGTTGGATACGGAATTGTATTAGGACTGTTGGAATCAGCAATAGAGATATGTTGAAGGATTGGAGTTGCGTTGTCTTTCTGAATTAACTCTGGTATTACTGCTCTCTTTGCTTGTGAGTGATTTCTTCAATGGCAGGCTGTATATGATTGACACTGGTTTGAGCAACTGCCAATACTCCTCCAAATTTGAACCCCAGGTTTAGTGCGGATCAATCTCTACTTGAGGGTGAAGTGTGTTAGGTTCTAGCCTCTACCACAGAGACCCTAATCTCCCCAGAAATTGGCTGAACTGATGTCTCAAGAAGTCCCCAACAAAGTCGTGGATTAGCCGTCTGAGAGACGTATATTCAGGTTGGTGGTTCATCATTGTCTGATGAAAGACGCACTCTGAACTCATGTAGAATGTGATAATGTTATGCCAGTTCAACGCATTCATAATGATGAAGAATGAATATACATCTTAGAGATAGATCAAACACGGATCGAAGAGAAACAGTGGTACTTTTATTAATTCTTAGGACTCAGTAAGGCTCCTCCCCTCAACCTAGGAGGTTTAGAAACCCATACTGAAAGTAAAATACAATGGTGAAAATGAAACAGGGCTGAATGATGTATGATATCTCCTAATAATTATATAAAATACACTTTAAATACTAAACAGAAGACTAGTAAGGGTAAAACAGTCTATTTAGTGCTAAAATACACTTTTGGGGCCCACTTGGTGAGTGTTTGTGCTGAGCTTTGATGAGATCCACATTCTATGACGTCTCTTGGGCATGGAACACCAGCTAGGGGGTCCTCTCTGGGCCTTTGGACTTTGGGTTCTGCTCTTTCGGCGCTGGACGCGTGGAAGGGGGCAGGAAATTGACGCTGGACGCCAGTTTTGGGCCTTCTAATCCGAAGCAAGGTATGGACTATTATATATTTCTGGAAATCTCTAGAAGTCAGCTTTCTAGAGCCATTGACAGCGCTCCATTTGGACGTCTGTAACTCCATAAAAGCTCTTCTGAATGTATGCAGGTCAGATTTGGACAGCATCTGCAGTTCTTTCTCTATCTCTGAATCAGACTTCTGCTCCAGCTCCTCAATTTCAGCTAGAAAATACCTGAAATTGCCAAAAATACAAAAACTCCTAGTAGAATCCAAAAATGTGAGTTTAACGCTAAAACCTATAAAAAACTTAATAAAAACTAAATAAAAACTACTAAAAACTATATGAAAATGATGTCAAAAAGCTTATAAAATATCCGCTCATCAAACATCATCCCTTACGGGGTTCTCAGCAGGGCAATAATTCCAAATAGAGAGTATGTGAAACCACATGAACCCGCTAGGCAATCCTAATCTCCAATCACATAAATTTTAAGCCTAGGGTTCTTACTAATCCGATTCAAGGTAGATAAATTAAATCTCAACTATATTAGTGATCTTTAAATCTCAATATTCCCTTATACAAATTATCATCTTTCTCAATATCATAGATTCCCAACTCATTTAATTCATTATTAAGATTTAGTTTCAATATTATAAATTTATTCTCAATTTTTCATCAAACCTCAATCACCACATCTCATAAGGAATAACCCTCAGCGTCACTGGTGCACGAAATTGAACTCCGCACAACTGAACCGACAAGTGCACCGGGTCGTCCACGTAATACCTCAGGTGAGTGAGGGTCGAATCCCATGGAGATTGTCGGATTGAGCAAGCAATGGCTATCTTGTAAATCTTAGTCAAGCGATTAGAAAAGATGGTTGTTTGTTGAAAGCATAAACGAAATAGTAAGGAACAACATACCAGATTGATGTAAAGGAAACAATGATAATGATTTAGTTAAGGCTTCGGAGATGCTTATTCCTTCCAGATTAACTTTTCTTACTGTCTACTTCAATAACGAATGATTCATTCAATGGCAGCCGTAAGTGACTAACTCATGTCCTCTCATCAAGTTAATCTCTTCTAAACCACAACAGTCCACCATATCTGAGTAACTCATGTCTTCTCATCAAGTTGACTCATGGCTTCTCACTGTAGCCGAAGATGAAGCTCTAAGCAATCCACTCCCCTTCACGATCCTACTCAAAACGCCACAAACAAGGTCGGATCTTTCGGATCTAGAGTGCTGCTTTTCTGACTCTACCTTTAGCGCCACAGAGATCTCAGTAACCAACGGTCAACGGGATTTCATGTCACATATCCAAAGTTGCCCAAGCATTCTCGTGGAATCCGCAATGCATCCTCTAGCTTTAGTTCAATGCTATCCGGGTCAGGACTCGAACGGAACAAACGTAGAACAGGGATGAATGTCATGGTTAACCCCCAATTCATTGAGATTGAAGAATGAGAACGCATAAGAGAATATAATCAGACATATTGAAATAGAAATAGTAATATTATTAATCTATGAGAATCAGCAGAGCTCCTAACCCTAACTTAGGAGGTTTCATTGCTCATAGCTTGCAGAAAATAATGATGAATTCAAAAATAGGGTGGAAGAAGTTGAGGAAGAAGATCCTAAACATGGGTGATCTTCTCCTTTAAATACTAATCTAACAACTAGGGATTACAGAAATAAGATAGACTGGATTCTTAGTGCGAAAATCCACTTCTTGGGCCTACTTAGTGAGTGTTTGGACTGAGCTTAGGGTGAATCTACGTGTTGAGACTCCTCTTGGGGCGTTGGACGCCATCTTGCTCCCTTTGGGGCGTTGAAACAATAGGGAAGGGGTCAGTAGGGCGTTCAACGCCCGTTTTGGGCCTTCCTTTCCAAATATAAGTATGAACCATTATATATTTCTGGAAATCCCTAGATGTTAGCTCTCCAACGCCGTTGAGATCGTGTCATTTGGATCTCTATAGCTCCAGAAATGCTCGTTCGAACGCACGAAGGTCAGAATCTGACAGCGTCTGCAGTCCTTTCTCTGTCTCTGAATCAGGCTTTTTCAAAACTTGCCAGAATCACCGAAAAATCACCTAAAAATATAGGAAGAACACAAAACTCAAAGTAGCATCCAAAAAATGATTTTCACACTAAAACCTACTAAAACTTGATAAAATTTAACAAAACATAACCAAAAACACTAAGAAAACAACACCAAAAAGTGTATAAAATATCCGCTCATCAGAACACCAAACTTAAACTATTGCTTGTCCCCAAGCAACCAAAAATAAGATAGGATAAAGAAGAGAAGAATACAATAAGTCTCAGAGCTCTCAATGAAGCTTAGCTCCAATTATTGGAATGGGGCACTTAGCTTCTTGATTTCTGAATAGATTTGGCACCTCACTTTCCTTTGAAGCTCAGGAGTATTGGCATCCCTTGGAACTAGAATCCGGATGGTATTATTGATTCTCCTAGTTTAGCTTTTTCTTGATTCTTGACCCCAGTTTCTTTTAGTACTTTGCACCCTTTTTAGCCTAGTCGTGACCCTAACCGTTTTGTTTTCCAATATTACCACCGGATATATAAATGCCATAGGCACTTAACTGCATGAACTCAATTGGATTATAATTCAGCTTTGCTAGAATCCCCAGACAGTGGTACTCAGAGTTCTTAGGCGTACTCTTTTTTTTTTCTTTTACTTTGGATCACGACTTTAACTGCTCACACTCAAGCTTTTCAGTTGACACCTGCACACAACAAGCATATAGTTAGGGAAAGTAGCTCAATTGAACTTTTTAGGCCTTAATTTTTACCCTCCTAAATATTGATTCTCAAAGCCTTGGATCCTAGCTCTCTTTTTCCTTTCTTTTGAGCTTTTCGGATTTTTCTTTTGTTTTTTCTTTTGCTTTTTCTTTTTGTTTTTCTTTTTTTTTTACTTTTTCTTTTTGCTTTCTGCTTTTTTTTTTCTTTTTTTCTGCTATTTCTTTCACTCCAAGAATCAATGTTTTTTTATTTTTTAGAGATTCAATAATACTTCTCTGAATTTCTTGTTCTTCAAGAGCCAATACACTTAACTTCACTATCAAATGTTCATAGTTGATTCATACATTCAGAAAATCAATGCAAGGCTACCACAAAAAAATAATTAGAGACAAGTCATGATATACTCAAAAATTATGCACCTCACTATTCCTTTTGGAAAAAAATTCTTTTAAGCTTGATGGAGATATGTTGGATATTTCAAAATAAAAGACCAGTAAATAAAACTAGAAAAGATAAGACAAGTGATCATGAACTAGAACAGAAATCAAAGAACAAAATAGAAAAATAAACATGGAGAAAAGGGGACTCAACAACCTTAGTGACGGCGGCTGCTGCTTCCTTGGGAGAGTCCTACGGAGCGTTTCACCTCCTCAATGTCACGCCCTTGCCTCTGTTGCTCTTCCATCAATCTTTTCTGATCTTCTCTGGACTAATGGAAGATAGTGGCGTGCTCCCTGTGCTCCACCCTCAACTGATCCATATTCGAACTCAGCTCTCCTATTGAGGTATTTAGTTGATCCCAGTAGTCTCTAGGAGGAAAATACATCCCTTGAGGTATCTTAGGGATTTCTGGAGGCGGCTGCACAGGCTCTTGCTGTGGCTCTCTTAGATGCTCCATCCTTCTTTTAGTGATGGGCTTGTCCTCCTTAATGGGGACATCTCTTTCTACGACAATTCCAGCTGAATTGCATAAGTGATAGATAAGGTGGGGAAAAGCCAGCCTTGCTAGGGTGGAAGGCTTATCAGCTATCTTGTATAATTCTTGAGGTATCACCTCATGCACTTCCATCTTATTCCCAAGCATGATGCAATAAATCATGATGGCTTGGTCAATGGTCACTTCGAACCGGTTGCTAGTAGGGATGATAGAGTGTTGGATGAATTCTAACCATCCTCTAGCTACAGGCTTGAGGTCAAGCCTTCTTAGTTGGGAAGGCTTGCCTTGAGTGTCCCACTAGCACTGAGCTCCTTCTACACAGATGTATGAAAGAACTTGATTCAGCCTTTGCTCAGAATTAACTCTTCTAGTGTAAGAGTGTGGGTCTCCTTGCTTTTGTGGTAGTTGGAAGTCCAACCTTACACTTTTCGGGCTGAAATCCAAGAGCCTCTCTCGAACCATGGTGCGCCAATTTTTGGGATGTGGGTTCACACTAGTATCATACTTTTTGGTGACCCAAGCATTGGCATAAAACTCTTGCACCATTAAGATTCTAACTTCTGGGATAGGATTGGTCAGAACTTCCCAATCTCTTCTCCGGATTTCTTGTTGGATCTTTGGGTACTCATTCTTTTTAGCCTAAAAGGGACCCCGAAGATCACCGTTTTGTGTTTCACCACTTCATAGAAGTTGTCTTGGTGAGCCTTAATGATGAATCTCTTTATTTTCCAAGATTTAGAAGCGGATACAGTGGCCTTTCCCTTCCACTTTCTTGAGGTTTCACCAATCTTTGGTGCTATACTTAGGAATGGTAGAAGTAAAAAAGCTAAGCTTTTATAATACCAAACTTAAGAACTTTGCTCATCCTCGAGCAAATAGTAGGAGAAGAAGAGAGAGTAGTAGAAGAATGAAGATAAAAGAGAGAGAGAGGGGAGGGTTGGGTGGGACCCAGGAGGCCTTAAAAACTCGAATGGCCCGGCCCCTGTGTGGCCATTGAATGCCCAGGGCACTCCCATCCTGGCGTTCAATGCCAACTCCTCTCCGTCAAGGGCGTTGAACACCCATACTGCTCCTTGATGGTTGACGAACTGATTTCCTGTCGGTAAAGAAATTTCACAAATATTATCGCGTTGTAAGTATAGCTCCTAAACCAACAGAAAATCCTTTCGTACTAACGTTTGGTTGTCACAAGTAACAAACCCAATAAAATTTATAAACCGAAGTATTCAAACATCGGGTCGTCTTCTCAAGGAACTGCAGGGAGGTGTTCTTATTATTAGTTATGGAAAATAGTATTTTTGTGTTTCGAAAAGTTTGAACAAGGAAAATAAATTACCGGAATTAATAAATTAATATCTAATAAAACTCTTGGCAAGGTATGAAAATTGGAAGTCCTATCCTAGTTATCCTTATCAATGGTGATGAGAATTGAGTTTTAATCCCACTTAGTTAACCTTTACTAAAGCAAAGGAAAGTCAAGTGGACTAATTAGTTAGATCCTCAAGTCTTAGCCAACTCCTAAGGAAAGACTAGAGTTATCGGAATTCAATTCAATTAGCAAAAATAACAATTATCAATCACGATGAGTTTGACAACTCAAGAGTTACCAATTAATCAACCAAAGCCAAAAGGAAAAAATCTAAATTATTTATATAAATAAAGGGAAGCAATCATAATTCTGAAATACCTCAAATTGCATTAATAAAAGAAAATCAATCCAAACATGAATGGTTCGTAAGCCAATTTGGCGACATAAGTAATTAACAATTAAAAGCATTAAAGTATCTGAAAGTAAAAGAGAAATATAAAGCAAAAGGAATATTGAACCTGTGAAGAAGTTGAAATAATAAGTTGAAATAATAAGAAATCTTAATTCCTTTAAGAGGAATCCTAATCCTAAACCCTAAGAGAGAGGAGAGAACCTCTCTCTCTAAAAACTACATCTAAATTATGAAAAGTGAATAATGGAAGACCTCCTCTTAATGGATGCAATTCTCCACTTTATAACCTCTAATCTATGTTTTCTGGACTTGAATCTGGGCCAAAAGGGTTTCAGAAATCGCTGGGGGCATTTTCTGCAGTTTCCGCACGTGGCGTCTGTCACGCGTCCGCGTGGGTCACGCGGTCGCGTCATCTGGGAGTTTTCCTTGTCACGCGTTCGCTTCGGTCACGCGTACGTGTCATTTGCGTTCTGCTCAAGGCACGCGTCCACGTCAGTCATACGTTCGCATTGCTGCCTTTTCACGCCAGGCACGCGGCCACGTCGTCCATGCGTTCGCGTCACTGCCCTTTTCTTTAAAACTTTATTTTTGTGCTTTCCTTCCATTTTTGTATGTTTCCTTTCTGTCCTCTAAGCCATTCCTGCCTTGGGAGATCTGAAAATACTTAACACACAAATCACGGCATCAAATGGTAATAAAGGGTAATTAAAATTTATATTTTTAAAGCATAGGAAACATGTTTTTCTCATATATCACATAATAAGGAAGGGAAAGTAAAACCATGCAATTTACATGAATAAGTGGGTGAGGGATTGAATAAATCACTTGAATTGAACATAAAATACATCATAAAATATGGGTTTATCAACCTCCCCACACTTAAACAATAGCATGTCCTCATGCTAAATCCAAGAGAAAGGGTAAGGTTAGAATGGTGGAATCTCATGCAATGCATTCTATTCTAAATGCAAACTTCCTAAATGAATCATGCAATTCTAATTATTATCCACTTGTATATAAAGCTTACATGTAGTTAAATTAATTCATATCCTCAAGGAATCATATATGCATAGCCAGACCCTAGATAATGTTAAAGCACTTTTACAATTGAGATGGGTAAAAGTATTTCACAAACTTGCAAGACAATTAAAGATTAAGCAGAGATATATGATGATGAGCTTTTGAACCCTCACTGGATTTTGTGTTTACTCTCTAGTCACTCAGTATTTATTGGGTTAATCACTCTATTCTTCTTTCTATCCTTGCTTTCTAAAACTTTGTTCTTCATCTAACTAATCAATAACTATGGAATATGGACATACAAAAATCATGAGGTCTTTTTCAAGGTTGTAATGGGGCCAAGGTAAAGGTAAAGGTATATGTATAAGGCTAAGTGAGCTAATAAAGTGAATCCTTGATTAGTCTAAGATTTCACCTAACATACATACTTTATATAATTTAAAGTTCCTTTACCTATTTACCCAAATTTTCCCACTTTGTATTACAAGCTCATGCATTAATTTTAATTTTGAAATTTTGTCCCATGTGCATTGATTCCTTCTTTTATTTTGTACTTGGGGAATTTTTGTATCCCTTTATTTGAGTACTGAAAATATAAAAAAAAATATTTTATGCACATAGTAATTTAGTTATTTTGATTTCACATGAGCATGCTTCCCAAATTTCTGAAATAACTTTATTTATTTTAAATTCCTACTTTGTTTCTATCATCTCATGTTCCCATAAAATTTCCCACACTTAAATTGTACACAATATCTGTCTTAAGCTAACCAAGGATTCAACTTGGGATTTTTATTTTGTTTTTCTGCTTAAGGCTAGTAATGTGGTTATAGAACAAGAGGGGATTAAAAAGCTCAAGGGGGCTAACAAGGGTGATGTAAAAGGTAGGCTAAATTGGGATAAGTGAGGAAAAATTCAAATGATGGCCTCAATTATCTCTTGGTATGTATCTATATTCTATATTGGACATATAGATTAAAACAAAGTAAAGAACATCAGAATGAAAAAGAAGGGCAGAACACACAAGAATGAAATTTATGGTTTGAATGTAACCATACAATTAAGCTCAAAACTCACAGGCTGTATGTTCTCCAGCTCAAAAATCATATATCAGTTATGTATGTCATGCAAGTAGAAATCAAGAGTTCCCATTATTCTCAATGTAATTCTTAGGGTGGCCTTTAAAATCTTAGTGTTCCTCCTTGATGAAATGTTGTTAACTAACTAACATGTAATGCTATATATACAAGGTGTGTGGATTGTTTTAATTTACTAAAGTTTCTAGTTTACTCCTTTTTATTTTCAATTAAACCAAACTAATATATGCTAAAAGGGTAAACTATACTAATTAATCCACATATTCTATAACTAATAAGTTTAGAACTGCAAACCAAACTAAATGTCTAAGATATAAACTAAAGTGAAAAATGCAGAAATAAAGTAAAAATACAGCAAAAGAACAATGTGTAAGTACTAAAAGATAAAAATAAAAATAAAAATATAGAAAAATAAATAAAATAAGATAGAAGAGTCTGTAGTGGTTCACCAAAAAGATAAGCCAGGGATGGCGACCTCCCCATACTTAAAATATAGCATCGTCCTCGATGCTCACTCAAGTTGGGTGTGAAGAAGCGTCATCATGTGCTGCTGGTGTCTCTGTGGTAGGCTGAACATCTGCAAGCTGGATAAGTGTAGGAGGATCGGTCTGCTGCAATGGAGGCTCTGACTGTAGAGGAATCTCCGGGTCTGCGGCCTGGATCTGGTGTTGCTCCTCATGCAGTGGCGTAGCCTGCTCTGGTCCTACCTGCTCAGCCTGGGCATGTGTCTCCGCCTCATGGTCGCTCGCCTCCGCCTTAGATGTATCAGAAGGGGTGTCATGCTCGGAGGGGATGTCGCTGCCGGATCGGATCATCAACTTAAGGTGCTCATAGCGCCGCTTGTTGCGACGCTCCATATGATCCAGGCGGGCAAAGAGTCGATGCACCAGATGATAAATGGGCTCAGGAGCAGGTGGATGTGCAGCGGATGAGGCTGGTGCAGCAGTGGAGGTAGATGGGGCAGCTGAAGATGTGGCTGCCTCAGCAGAAGCGATGAATAATGGGGTCTGTAGCCTGAAGCCTGAAATTTCCTATTGTACGGGATGATCTTCTTACAATCTGCAGTAGTTGGCTTCGCGTCGGCCAGCTCCCAAGGCACGTCAGCTCGACGGCCTAGCTGGGTGATCAGATAAGGGAAAGGGAGAGTGCCTCTGACATGGGCCCTGGCCATGTAATGCCTGATGAAATGTGGAAGATACAGATCCTTACCCTCTATCACACACCAGATGAGGGTGATCATAGCAGCGGGCAGCTCTATCTCATGAGTGCTCGGCATCATATAGTTGCTCAGAATCTGGTGCCAGAGCCGAGCCTCATCATTCAGGTAAATCAGCTTGATTCTCTTAGGCATTGCTGTATTCTTTCCCATGACCCATGGGACATTAGGATCAAGGGCTATTCTCTGCTTGACAGTATCCCAGTCAAATATCATAAATCGCATATCCTCTTCAGCCTTTTGGTAACCGTCAGGCTGATCTGACTTAAGCTGAAGGTGGAGGATGTCCTCAATAGCTTCCTCAGTGATCAAAAGTTGTTTCCCTCTGAGGTGCACTGCATCCAGGGAAGTCTTGAAATAGTTGCAGTAATACTCTCTTACCCAGGAAGCATTGACCTCTGTCAAGTTTCTTTCCAAGAAGAACCAGCCTCTCTGTTTTATCTGTTTGGAGGTGTACTGCTGTAGTTCTTCTGGAATTTTTAGAGTTCTTTCCAGGTACAGGTTCCTAGAAGTGGCAAACACTGGAAACTTAAGCTCACAGTATCTGTTTGCAAATTTAACTGGATCTGTGGCAGTGAGGAGCTGGTCATCCTTCTTCTGCGGGGTAAAGTACTTTTCCTGCCAGGAGTCATCATGTAAAATGCCCAGAATGGTCATAGAGGATTCGCCTCTTTTCCTTTTGCCAGTGGTAGCTTTGCCCTTTCCTTTGCGCTGAGGGTCAGACATCCTGAAAAGCAGAAATTTTAGGATATAATTGAAGAACAAGGTAGGAAAATAAGTAGGCAAATAGAATAATATCAATATAAGCACAGAGTGGCAAAAGAGCAAGAGAATCATGAAATGAGTTGAATATATGTACAATTTGGATTGTAATCGAGTAAAAAAGTCTGAAAAGAAAAAGTGCAATCCAAAACATAGGATAGGTGGAATTCAAGTTAATTAGGAAAAGACAGTGATCATTCATTGAGTTAGAAAGTTAAAGTAGTTAGGTAAAAACCGAAAAGAGAAGTTTGAAAGTTTAAAATGGTTAGGAGTGAAAAAAAAGAAGTTAGAAAGTTAAAGTAGTGAGTTAGTAGAAAGAAAGTTAAAGTAAGTGGCATGATTAATGGTTTCCATTGTAACAAGAGATTCAGAAATTTAAAGAACAGTCAACTCATATTCAAGCAATGATATCAGGTTATTGATGATAATTCATATAGATACAGGAGTAGCTAAAGCTAAAATGAAATCATCAAAATGCAATTAATTAACCAGGGAATCGAAAGGAATAAGAATGCGAGCCCGTGCATTCATGAATTGGTTTGGTTATAGCTAAGTAATGCAAAATGCAAAATTGCCAAAACCAATACATGAATGAAAATGAAACAATTTATAGAAAATTGGGCAGCAGTCCGGCTAAAATTGGATGTTCCCGAGTAATAAACAGCAGGACAAATCAGTTCATATAAATTTAAATAAAGCTGCAAATAGACACAAATAACATGAACATGAAAGAGCAGTGTAACAACAGCAAGAAACATGGAAGAACAATATATGAACAATATGATCATCACAGCAAAATCAGAATTGCGAAATAGATAAAACAAGTAGCAAGAACGGCACAATTATCAGGCCTAAATCCACTAACCACATCCTAGCTACCTAACCACCTAAAATCCACTACAAACATGCATCTCTAACTATCCTATTCTGAACAAAAATTGAAAAACTAACTAAGGAATCGAAAAGAGGAATCGCAGTATGGCGGAACCTGGTATGTAGAAGTACAAATGTGTGGAACAGAGATGAGGGCAGAGAGATGGTGGTGGTGACGCGGCGACGCTGGGATGAGCACGGCGGCGCGGTGGTGGAGCAGGGGCGGGTTGGAGGTTAGGCTTAGGTTGGGCGAGGGGGAGAGGAAGGAAGAAGGGGACGAGTGTTGTGGTGGTGGGAGGCGGCGCTGGTGGCGGGGTGGTCGGGGCTGGCCGCGGTGGGGGGCAGTGGTGGTTGAGAGGGGTGGGGGAAGTATTTTTGAATCCACGCGAACGCGTGGAGCACGCGATCGCGTGACTAGGGTGAAATGGGTTCGACGCGGTCGCGTGATTGACGCAATCGCGTGGGTTGGGTAAAAGATGGGTGACGTGGACGCGTGAGGCACGCGACCGCGTCGTTGAAAATTGTGCTAGACGCACACTTCCAGCGTCGTTTCAGCGCAACTCTCTATTTCCATTTAGGGGGCCATTATATCCACGCGACGCGAAAGCGTCGCTCACGCTTTCGCGTGGGATGAGTGTTTTGCAAGTGACGCGTTTGCGTTAGGGACACGAACGCGTGGGCCGTTTTGTGCTAAACGCACACCAGCCGCACGATTCCATCCCAACTTTCTGGGCATTGGATCTTTACGCCGATTTCCTTTTCACGCCCACGCGTGGCCTGCGCGCTCGCGTGGGGTAAATTTTTTTTTTATGCCATTATGCAATTATGCAGTATGCAATGCTAATGCAAATGCTACGAATAATATCCAGGTTCAACGAAAATAAAACAATATAAAAACAAACAAAACGAAATAAAATTGAAACAGGAACGATCATGCCATGGTGGGTTATCTCCCACCTAGCACTTTTAGTTAAAGTCCCTAAGTTGGACATTTGAGGAGCTTCCTGCTATGGTGGCTTATGCTTGAATTCATCCAAAAATCTCCACCAATGTTTGGAATGCCAACAGCCTCCGGGGTCCCAAATAAGGCATGTAAAGCCCTTGAGCAGCTTCAAACAGATTCTTAGGCTCCCGGGGTGACGAATGTCAGAATAGATTCTAGGATCCCAAACTTTGCTTTTAAATCCACCTTTGTCTTGATCTATATTCTTCAATCCGGGCAGTTTAGAAATTGTATTCTCACCAAGATGACCAAACGCCTTCCGAGACCCATTCAATTGAACTTGATACCAATCCGTGCACTTCGAATTGAAGGGTGGAACCTTATCGAATCTTGCACACCAGCTCTGAGTATGAGCCATTTCCTTCTTACTCTTAAAGCCACAGAGAGCTCTAAGCTGGCCATCTATTTCAAGCAAACCATATTCAAGTGGAAAAGTAAAGACAAAGGTTAAGGATTGTACCCACTTGAAGCTTGTATTAGGTGGTAATGGCCTTGGGATAGGTGTTTCCAGTGGTTCTGTAAGCTTTACTCCCTTGTATTCTTCTGTGAATTCCTTCACTTCTTCCCAAGATTCCTCAACTGCAATTGCGTCTTGATCAAAGCCTTCTATGTCTTCCTCGTCACTCAAGTCATAAGTTGGAGGTTGAGAGAAATCTACTTCGACATCATCTTCGTATTCACTTGGATAAAGTTCTTCAGGCTCAAGGAGTTCAGTTGCAGATGCAAGTTCATGACTAGGAGAGCTTGATTCATGATCATCACTGCCTAAGAAATCAGTTTCTTGGTCTGTTCCGTCCAATTTTTCACAAGGTATATGCTTTGGAGGTTGTGCACTATCCTCCTTGGAATCAAATTCAAACTTCTCGGTGGAATCCTTTACAGTTCTCGATTCCCATGGAGGTTCAGCATCTCCTAAATCCTCAACCACTTCTTTCTCTACCACTATTATGGCTTCCTCCACTTGTTCCAATACAAAGCCATGTTCCTCATTATCCACCGAAGTTTCTAGTGTCTCTTTCATGCTACGCTCTTTTTTTGATTCTCCACATGTAGCCATGGGAGTACTTTTAGTGCTCAGATGTTGGGAAGCTAATTTATTTACTACCTCGGTTAAGGCAGTAGTGAGTTCCAGTACGTCCCTTTGCATCTTCACTTGCCCTTGAAGGAAGACACGAAGTTTGTCATTCATTGGAGATTGGGGTGGATATGAGGGTTCATTGGTTGGGGGAGAGGGTTCATAATAAGAATGTGGTAGCTCTTGGGAGTAATTGGATTAGAATTATGGTGGATAAGGGTCATATGGTGGTGAATGGTAAAAAGGAACTTGTGAGTGTGGTGGTTCAAAGCTATGTTGAGAGGGTGGTTCATAAGCACAAGGTGGAACTTGTTGGTAACTACAAGGGGGTCCACCGTATCTATCAGCTTGGTATGATTGTAGAATGGTCATCGTCTGCGATACTGTGGAGGGTGTTGTTGCCTAAAGGGTTGATCAAGTCCTCGTGGCTCCATCCATCCTTGATTGCTCTGACCTTGATGCATATTCCTGCTATAGCTTTCATTCCCTTCAACAATATTAGAACCAAACTCAAAGCGAGAGGGATGAGAATTCATGGTAGCTAATAAGAATTAAAAAAAATTGAAAACAGAAACAAATAAACAAGCAAAAGAAAAATATTTACAATAACCAATAATAAGGCACACGTTTGTAATTCCCCGGCAACGGTGCCATTTTGACGAACTGATTTCCTATCGGTAAAGAAATTTCACAAATATTATCGCGTTGTAAGTATAGCTCCTAAACCAACAGAAAATCCTTTCGTACAAACGTTTGGTTGTCACAAGTAACAAACCCAATAAAATTTATAAATCGAAGTATTCAAACCTCGGGTCGTCTTTTCAAGGAACTGCAGGGAGGTGTTCTTATTATTAGTTATGGAAAACAGTGCTTTTGGGTTTCAAAAGGTTTGAACAAGGAAAATAAATTTCCGGAATTAATAAATTAATATCTAATAAAACTCTTGGCAATGTATGAAAATTAGAAGTCCTATCCTAGTTATCCTTATCAATGGTGATGAGAATTGAGTTTTAATCCCACTTAGTTAACCTTTACTAAAGCAAAGGAAAGTCAAGTGGACTAATTAGTTAGATCCTCAAGTCCTAGCCAACTCCTAAGGAAAGACTAGAGTTATCGGAATTCAATTCAATTAGCAAAAATAATAATTATCAATCACGATGAGTTTGACAACTCAAGAGTTACCAATTAATCAACCAAAGCCAAAAGGGAAAATCTAAATTATTTATATAAATAAAGGGAAGCAATCATAATTCTGAAATACCTCAAATTGCATTAATAAAAGAAAATCAATCCAAACATGAATGGTTCGTAAGCCAATTTGGCGACATAAGTAATTAACAATTAAAAGCATTAAAGTATCTAAAAGTAAAAGAGAAATATAAAGCAAAAGGAATATTGAACCTGTGAAGAAGTTGAAATAATAAGAAATCCTAATTCCTTTAAGAGGAATCCTAATCCTAAACCCTAAGAGAAAGGAGAGAACCTCTCTCTAAAAATTACATCTAAATTATGAAAAGTGAATAATGGAAGACCTCCTCTTAATGGATGCAATTCCCCACTTTATAACCTCTAATCTATGTTTTCTGGACTTGGATCTGGGCCAAAAGGGTTTCAGAAATCACTGGGGGTATTTTCTGTAGTTTCTGCACGTGGCGTCTGTCACGCGTCCGCGTGGGTCACGCGGTCGCGTCATCTGAGAGTTTTTCTTGTCACGCGTTCGCTTTGGTCACGCGTACGCATCATTTGCGTTCTGCTCAAGGCACGCGTCCGCGTCAGTTACGCGTTCGTGTTGCTGCCTTTTCACGCCAGGCACGCGGCCGCGTCGTCCATGCGTTCGCATCGCTGCCCTTTTCTTCAAAACTCCATTTTTGTGCTTTCCTTCTATTTTTGTATGTTTTCTTTTCTGTCCTCTAAGCCATTCCTGCCTTGGGAGATCTGAAAATACTTAACACACAAATGACGGCATCGAATGGTAATAAAGGTTAATTAAAATTTATATTTTTAAAGCATAGGAAACATGTTTTTCACATATATCACATAATAAGGAAGGAAAAGTAAAACCATGTAATTTACATGAATAAGTGGGTGAGGGATTGAATAAATCACTTGAATTGAACATAAAATACATCATAAAATATGGGTTTATCAATGGGCGTTCAACGCCAGATCTTAGGTCCCTGTAGGGCGTTGAACGCCCTTGTTACCCCCAGGGTGGCGTTCAACGCCAGGTCTCTACTCCTGTGGGGCATTGAACGCCCTTGCTGCCCCCTGGGTGTCATTTCAATGCCAGCTAGGGGTCTCTCCAGGGTGTTCTACTCGTCCTCTTCCACTGTATTTATTTCTGTTCTAAGTACTGTACATGATCACAAACATTAAAAAGCAAAGGAAACAACTATGAAAATAAACTAATAACTAGGGATTACAGAAATAAGATAGACTGGACTCTTAGTGCGAAAATCCACTTCTTGGACTTACTTGGTGAGTGTTTGGGCTAAGCTTGGGTGAATCCATGTGTTGAGACTCCTCTTGGGGCATTGGACGCCAGGCTTGCTCCCTTTGGGGCGTCTAAACACCATCTTGCTCCCTTTGGAGCGTTGAAATGCCAGGCAGCGGGTCAGTAGGGCGTTCAACACCCGTTTTGGGCCTTCCTTTCCAAAGATAAGTATGAATCATTATATATTGATGGAAAGCCCTGGATGTTAGCTCTCTAACACCATTAAGAGTGCATTAGTTGGATCTCTATACCTCCAGAAACGCTTGTTTGAACTCACAGAGGTCAGAATCTAACAGCATCTGCAGTCCTTTCTCTGTCTCTGAATCAGGCTTTTTCAAAACTTTCCAGAATCACCCAAAAATCACCTAAAAACATAGGAAAAACACAAAAACTCAAAGTAGTATCCAAAAAGTGATTTTTACACTAAAACCTGCTAAAACTTGATAAAACTTAACAAAACATAACCAAAAACACTATGAAAACAGTACTAATTAAAAAGTGTATAAAATATCCGCTCATCAGTCACCACCACCCGCATAAGGGATCTCTCAGTTGTGCAAATATATACAAGATAATACAAGGAAGACACAAATAGAGATAACAGGTAAAGCAACTAGTTCAAATAGCATATAGATACAATGATTCAAATAGGCAAGCCAGATACAAGATTAACACCCAAACAATACACACAAATACAAATGATGTATACTTGTCCTACTGGCCAAGAGCTCACTGATGCGTGAGCATCTTATACCCTTTTTCCACCTATTTTCTAGTTATTTTCAGTTAGTAATTATTAAATTTTATTATATTTTAGTGCAAAAATCATCTTTGGATGCTACTTTGAGTTGTTTTAGTGTTTTTATGATTTTAGGTAAAATTCGAAATAGTTTGGTAGAGTTTGGAGCAAAAACGAAAAGATTTGTGCACCTCCTTGGGTGCTAAACGCCAGCTTGGCATTTAGCGCCAGCAACACGCACAAAACAGAAAGCTTCTGCCCCCTTTTGGGCACTAAACACCCAACTGGCATTTAGCGCCAGGCAAGCTGATCTGAAGGCCCACTCTTGGAGAATCTCTAGTTAGATTTAGCTCTTATTAGTTATCGTATCTTTTATTTTTGTAATTTTATTTACAAAAAATATCTTTTAGTTTTAAGATTTAATATTTTATTTTATTTTCAAATTAAATTAGGTTAGTATAAAAGGGAAAAGATCCACCCTTAGAAAGGGAGATCAGACTTCCACACTTTTCAGAACCCTAGTTTTTCTCTATAAGTCATGAGTCACTAAACCTTCTTGGTTAAGGTTAGGAGCTCTATTTATTTCTATGGATTGAAACTATTACTCTTCTATTCTAATTAATGCATTGATTCAATTTCAAGGATTACTTTCATTCTTAATTTCATGAATCTGGGTGAAACGAGAGTATGACCCTTATTCTATAAGCGTTTATGTGATCCTCGAGCGAGGCCTCTCATATGAACAACAACTTGAAAGTAAATTCCTTCTAAATTGCTAATTACTTGAACTAATATGGATACATTACATATAATCTATTTAGCTTTGGGTAATTAGGTTTTTGTGGCCATAAACTAGATTTGCACTTAACCCTCTAATCAGAATCAAGTGACTAAGAGATTGGCGGTTGATGAAGGTTAGAGGAGACTAAATCAACAAGATATTAGGGTTTAGTTAATTACAGTTTCCATGAAATAAATCTTGCATGGTTAAAATAGTTGGTAAGAAACTTTAATCTGAAAAAGTAAACATCTCTGATACCTTAACTATTCTCTCTCACTGTTTTCACACCAAACTCATTATTTACTGTCTTTACTCTTTATTTATTGTTTAATGCTTTTGAAAACCCACAAAAATCCAACTTCTCTGTTCGCCTGACTAAGCCAATCAGTTGACCATTGTTGCTCAGTTCCTTAGTCCTCATGGGATCGACCCTCACTTACCTGAGGTATTACTTGGACGACCCGGTGTACTTGCCGGTTCAGTTGTGGATATTCTAAATTCCACACCACTCATATGTCGGCTAAATTTTCAGAACCCGATACATCCAGTAGCTAACCCAGATATCGTCTCTCTTGTGTGATCTGGAATATAGTGCCCGACACACTTCGGGGATATAGTGCCCGACATATATGGCCCGACACACTCTTAGGATATAGTTTCCGGCACACTTCATATATCGAGAGAATACAAAACCTGAGATATAGTGCCCATCACACTTTTGGGATATAGTGCCCGCCACATTCTTCAGATATAGTGCTTGACACACTACACCAACAGAAAGAGAATCACAAACAAGCGGGATTTTACCACTATCCTTGCTCGGGCTACAACCACATGTCGACAATTGTCTCAATTCCATCATGGAGCAAGCGGGACAAAACCATAATCCGTGCGTCTACCCAAGAAGCTCATATACCATCATGGAGCAAGTGTGATAGAACCACAATCCTTGCATCTATCTCGGAAGCTCAAATATCAACAAGCTCATTCTCTCCCTCTAATCATATTAACTCAATCTCATCATTCAATCCTATCAATTCAATATCAGCATTCAGTAATATCAATTCATTCTCATTATTCAGTCATATCAATTCATTCTCATCATTCAATCATCTCAACTCATTCTCGTCATTCAATCATCTCAACTCATTCTAATCATTCAATCATCCCAACTCATTCTCATCATTCAATCATCTCAACGCATTCTTATCATTCATTCAGTCATATCAATTCATTCTCATTATTCAGTCATATCAATTCATTCTCATCATTCAATCATCTCAACTCATTCTCGTCATTCAATCATCTCAACTCATTCTCGTCACTCAATGATCTCAACTCATTCTAATCATTCAATCATCCCAACTCATTCTCATTATTCAATCATCTCAACGCATTCTCATCATTCATTCATGTCATCTCATTCTCGTTATCCTCTCGAATCATCTCAATCTCATCAGTCAATCATATAATCTCACCCTCATTATCCTCTCGAATCAACTCAATCTCATCATTCAATTACATCATCCCATTCTTGTTATCCTTTATGCCATTATAGGATTTATGAAAGTTTAACACGTTAAGAAAATGGTTTAGAGGCATCAGATTCATTCTAAATCATAGAAAATAGTTATTAGATCTCAAATAGGGATTACGAAAGTGAAAACACATAATGGAATAGGCAAAATAGTTAAAAATCATATTTTCATCAAAATAGGACATTTGTGTATGCGTACACGCGAGATCCCTTTTGTGCATGCGCATGCTACCCACACGTAAAACATTTAGTTCTGGAAATGCGGATTGTGTGTACGCATGCCTCGTGCATATGTGCAACTCAGTTTTTGTGCGTGCGCATGAAACTTGCATGAAATCATTTCACTTCTGTTTCACCCATCATGCGTACGCATGACCTCAGTTTTTTGTAACTTCTACAGAATTCAGTTTTGAAACTAGATTTTCAAACGTTCATAACTTTTTCGGTAAAAATTATTTTCCGTCTGTTCTTTAAAGTTCATAAAATATACAAATCCAATTTTCATTTAAAATAAGTTTCACATAAGTTAGAGGTCCGAAGGCCAAGTTATGACCCGTCAAATTTTGTCAAAAATCCATTTTTACCCAAAAATTTTTGCATAACCACTTTCATTAATTCCAATTCCAATTCAGTTCAAAACTATTCCAATACCACCTCTAAGCTCCCTCTACATTGATCGATTCTCTGCCCTTTCTAATCATTCAACACCCGTAAGTAATTTCTCAAGACAACCTCAACATACACACTCATAAAAACAAAATTTACAACCAATCATCATCAAATATCTCATACTCATTCAACATTTCATACCACATACCTCAACTTACCTCATAGGGGATTCCTCATCCTATCACAGTCTTCGGCCAAATTTACACAAATTACAATATTCATACATCCAATTCTGGATTAAAACTTCAACATACATAATCACTTTCATGCAACATAGTACCAACATATATCATATAGCACTTCTCAATTCATCAAAAACTCATTATTTTCACTCCCAATTTTATGCCAAAAATACATCAACCAACTCAATACTCATACTAACTATTATTCAAGTATATCAACAATCAATTCCATTCAACTTATCTTAGGGGCAAGTAACCTTGGTTTTCCCATAACCTTACATAATGCCTACTCAAAACTACCACCGGTACCTTAATGCCGCAGTTCCAAGCTTCTAAGCCTTTCCTTTTCAAAGTTTTACCGAGCCAAGATTCTAATTACTCAATCTTTACCCACTGAAACTAGTGATGGATACCACTAAGAACATAAGCTAGAGAACCCTTATAATATCAAAATCACCAAAAATCCTCAATACCTAAATCAAAAATGCAATTTTAGCTTTGAATGAAAAACTGGAGCTAGAATTTCGAGTTACTCACCAAACTAATTTGATATAATTGTAGAGGGTTCCTAGACGAACGCGTGACCACAAACAGCTCATCAATCGAAGCTTCAAAACAAAAGTTATGATGGATTGAAGATGGTAAAGTTAGGGTTTTTGCTCTCACATCTCTCTTCTCTCTTCTATCCGAACTCTCTCACTAAAATGGGGAGAATGGTGGCTGAAATCTCATTAAGTGTGGGTATATATATGGGTTCTTGGGTTCCCTTGGGCCCAATTCACTTATTTTAGCCCGTTGCCCCAATTTTGGACCAAAACCTTTAAGATAAGCATTTTAATTCGCACCCTAAATATTTTTATTTATCCAAATTATAAATATTAAATATCTAATCCTTTTTCACTCATATTTAATTTGTTTATTAGATATCAATTAATTATTTGGTATTTTGCAGAGTTTTACACAAATAATACCATCAAATCTACATAGGCACCACATAAGCCAATTTCGTTACCTTTGGCAAGTAGATTGTACAAGAAGATCCATATGTCATGTTTTTAAATGGTCAAAAGTGATTTTGTATTTTCAAATTATAAAGGACAAAATTATCCTCAAATTAAAAGTTCACAAACTTATATATCTTTTTTCTTTGAATTTTACTAGTGTTTGTATCCGTACGATACATGAAAAATATTTAATATTTTATTTATTTTTGAGGTGTTTTTAACAAAAAAATATTCTTTAACATATTTAATTTTAAGTTAAGGCCAATTTATTTATTTCTATTTATGTATTACTAAATAGTAGTACACAACAAAAAAAATTACAAAATAATTGGATTAATTAAAGAAAAAGATATAATATGCAATACTCAAATTGTTGATATACTTGAATAATAGTTAGAACCATATTCATTTTTGAGATTAATGCAATTCCTCCTTGTACAAGATGTCTCTGGTACGGGTTGAGAGATGGATCGAGAACTTGCGGGTTGAGGCAGATGCCGGATCACTTGACTGGAGCAATGGGGAGAGGTACCTGCAAAGACACTCCGACGCTCAAGTCAGAATGGATCTGAGAGGTATAAGGTGTGAGGAATGGATGAATACCTGGAGGGACCTGGGTCCTCTATTTATAGGTGATGGTGAATATCTTATCTTATCTTATTTGGCTAAGATAAGGGAAACGTTTGAATTATCTTATCTTATTTGGCTAAGATAAGGGAGACGTTTGAATTCGAAAGTTGGTTAGGAGCTCTATTGGGCTGGTTCCAGGCCTTCTGGAAGGGCGAAGCGGGTCAGACCCTGCTAACTGGGTTCGGGGACCGTTCCGGGTGTAGGATCTGTGGGCCAGATCCGTAACAGTTGCCCCCGGAGCGAGAGAGTGAGGGTGCTCAGTCTCATCACTGGAGGAACCTTTTCCTCGCCATTGTGGTTTAGTAAGGAGATCGTTGTTTGGTTTTTCCGATCAAGGTCGAGAATTTGGGGAGTTTCTAGCCGTTTCATGGTCAAGCGAGGACCGCATTTTTTGTGCGTCTTATCACATGCCGGGTTTGATGACCGTTCCGAGGAAGGGTCCGGAGATCGGGTCTGGAACAGTTGTCCCTGGAGCATGAGAGCATGCTTACTTGGTCTCAATACTAAGTTGTTTGAAGAGTCCAATTCTCTGTAGTTTGAAAGACTGTTAGGAGTCTAGAAAGGGCGTGACGTCATCCTGCACTGATTGGCGGGATGTTGGCCAGTCCGATTTTCCGGGAGTTGGAAGACCATCAGCTCATGCTTGTTTTGTGTGACCTTTCCTAGACCGTTATTGTGAACTTATTTTAGGCCTCTTGGTGGGCCGATTTCAAGACTTTGTTTATTTAGCTTATTTGGATTTCCATTTTGTTGGCCTCACGGTGATCGATCCCGGGCCGTCATTTTTTGTTGTTTGGATACCCGTTTTGTTTTTTGGATATCAGTTTTGTTGGCCTCGGGATGATCGATTCCCGGGTAGCCGTTTACTTGTTTGGATACCCGTTTGGTTATTTGAATATCCATTTTGTTGGCCTCGGGATGATCGATTCCCGAGTAGCCGTTTTCTTTTTTGGATATCCATTTTATTGGTTTCGGGGTGATCGATTCCCGAGTAGTCATTTACTTATTTGGATATCCATTTTGTTGTTTGGATATCCATTTTTTTGGCTTCGGGATGATCGATTCCCGAGTAGCTGTTTACTTATTTGGATATCCATTTTGTTGTTTGGATATCCGTTTTATTGGCTTCGGGGTGATTGATTCCCGAGTAGCCATTTACTTATTGGATATCCGTTTTGTTGTTTGGATATCCATTTTATTGGCTTTGGGGTGATCGATTTCCAGGTGTTTGGCCGTTTTACTCTTTTTGTCGTTACGACAATATGGGACGAAGCAGGGTAAGTGCATTTTTAAATGAAATTTTATTAAGTTTGGGCCTCATTAAAACCCTCCGTTTTGGGGGGAGGAAAAGAGTACCCTAAAATAATACAAGGAGAATAAAATAAAATAATATAAGTGAAAGACATAGTTTTAAGGGAGGGAGTGTTCCTACGTGTAATATCGCCGTAAGTTGGCGGCATTCCAGGTTCTCGGGATCTCGGTTCTGTCGAGTTTTTCGAGCTTGTAGGCTCCTTTCCCGATTATTCCTTTGACTAGGTCGGGCTTTTGCAGGACTTGCCTAACCGCTTGGTCGGTTCAGACCGTAATGGGGTGGGCCTGAAAATATTGTCCGAGACGACGGGATGCCGTGAGGAGTGAAAATGTGAGTTTCTCGAGGCCTTAGTAGTGCGATTCCGTGTCTTGTAAGACTTTGCTTATGAAGTAGATGGGTCGCTGGGCCTTATTCTCGTCTTCTCGGATGAGCGCTGCTGCGAGTGCTTCCTCTGTTATAGATAGGTATAGGTAGATGACCTCTCCTGTTTGGGGATTAGCAAAAACCGGGGGTTTTGCTAGGACTTCTTGAAATGTTGGAATGCCTCTTCGCATTCTGCTTCCCATTTGAAGGGGGTTCCTTTCTTCATAAGTTTGAAGAAAGGGTTCGCCTTTTGGGCCGACGCGCCGAGAATACAAGATAGTATGGTTAGTTGGCCGGTAAGTTTCTGGATGTCTTTGAGATTTTTCGCGCTTGCCATTTTAAGGATGGCTCTACATTTTTCGGGGTTAGCTTCTACCCCGCGTTGCGTGATCATGAAACCGAGGAACTTTTCTGCTTCCATCCCAAAGGCGCATTTTGTTGGGTTGAGGCGCATTTGATGTCTTCTTAGGGTGTTCATTATAAGCTGATGAGTTACCCGCCGGATTCGGTCTTGGCGAGCATGTCATCTATGAGGACTTCCAGCTTGGTCCCAGACAGGTTTTGGAAAATCTTGTTGACGAGCCTTTGGTAAGTGGCTCCGGCGTTTTTTAGGCCGAAGGGCATGACTGTGTAGCAGTACGTGCTGTCGGGAGTGATGAAGGCCGTCTTCTCCTCGTCGGGTCGGTGCATGGGTATCTGATTGTATCCGAAATACACGTCCATGAAACTAAGGTACTAGTGGTCGGATGCGGCGTCTACCAGCCCGTCAATATTCGTTAGAGGGAAGGCATCTTTTGGACTGGCTTTATTCAGGTCCGTGTGGTTGACGCACATCCGCCACTTCTCATTAGCCTTTTTTACTAGCACAACGTTAGCCAACCAGGTTGTGTAGGGCAGTTCCCTGATAAAGCTTGCTTCGAGGTGGGCTTTAACCTGGCTTTTGACTTCGGTTGCTCGGTCGGGAGACATTTTTCATCTCCTCTGTGCCACAGGTTTAGCCTTGGGGTCTACGGTTATTCGGTGAGGCCTTAGATCGGGGTCTATTCCCGGCATATCGGCAGGTGTGAATGCAAACAAGTCTCTGCTTCGTCTTAGGAGGCGTGAGAGATCCTCTTTAAGGTCGTATGGGAAGTTCTTGTTGATGAAAGTATATTCTTCTTTGGTTTGCCCTATTTGCAATTTTCTCCATGTCCCCTTCTGGTTTCGGCCTAGGTTGCCCGCCTTGTCAGGCATCCAGGTCGGCTAAGAATATGCCGGCCGCGTTGCGAGATTTCTTTCACAGGGCTAAGCTGGTGTTGTCGCATTCTACTGCGATCTCCCGGTCTCCGTGAATATTTCCGATGGAGCCATCCTCTGCTGTGAACTGCATGAGAAGGTATTTGGTAAAGATGACGGCAGAGAGGTCATTAATTATTTTTCTTCCGAGGATGACGTTGTAGGCGGTGGAGTCTTTGAGGACCACAAACTCGGATAGGATTATCTTCCTTTGGTTTCCCATTCCTATCATGAGGGGAAGGACGATGGAACCGTCTGGTTTGAGGAAGTTGTCTCCGAGTCTCGTGACTCCGTTACGATGTGTCTTTAGATTGTCGTTGCGGAGTCCGAGTTTGTCGAAGGCTCCTCTGAAGAGGATGTTAGAGTCTGCTCCTGTATCCACCAGTATTCTTCTTACTAGCCCGGTTCCAATCTTTGCCGAGATGACGAAGGGGGCGTCTTCTGCCGAGGTGTCGTGCTGGCAATCCTCGGGGGAGAATGTTATCGCTCTATTGGTGGTGGCGATTGGGCTTTGGTCTCTAACTGCCAGGATCTTGAGATCCTTCTTCAGTGCTGATTTTGATTTTCCTGGGGTGTCTTTCCCTGTGATGACGTTCACGATAATGGTCGAATATGTTTCAGGGCTTTCCCTAGAGGCTTGTCTCCGTCTCCTCGGGTTATGTCCTTCTTTTTCTAGTGATCTGTCTTTTTCCGCACGTCTTGGTTCCCTGATGATTTTGGCAAGCTCGGGGAGTTTGCCGTCTTGTATAGCTTGCTCGAGGGCGTCTTTTAGGTTGAAACAATCTTGCGTCCTGTGTCCGCATCCTCGGTGGTAGTCGCAGTACAAGGTCTTGTTGCCGCCTATTCTTTCCTTGAGTTGTCTGGCCCTCGGGAGAATACCTCGATCAGCTATTTGGTGGTATATCTCGGTGATCGGGGCCGTCAGAGGTGTGTAGTTAGAGAATTTTCTAATTCTGGGGGGTTGGTTTACGTTTGCTGGTTTGGGATGTTCTTTATGGTTTTCTCTTGGTGGGGGGTTATGTCGAGGTGCCGTGCTGCCGTGTCGTGTGCTGCCGTGATGCCGTTTATTAGCGACTACGACTTGGCTTACTTCCTTGTCGTTTATGTACTTCTTTGCGATGCTCTGGATCTCGTGCATGGTCCACACTGGTCTGGTAGTTAGGTGTTTCCGGAAGTCTTCATTCATGAGCCCGTTAGTTAGGCAAAGGCTTGCGATTGAGTCCGTGAGTCCGTCGACCGTTAAACATTCATCGTTGAAGCCGATCGAGGTATTTTCTCGTGGACTCGTCTTGTCTCTGGGTGACTCCCAATAAGCTGATGGGGTGTTTAGCTTTGGTGATTCTGGTGGTGAATTGGGCCATGAACTTCCGTGAGATATCGTGGAAGCTAGTTATGGATCCGTTGGGGAGGGCGTTGAACCATTTAATCGCTGGCCCGGCTAGGGTTACCGGGAAGGCCCTACCTCAGACCGCGTCAGCGGCCCCTTCCAGGTTCATCCTGGCCTTGAAGGCCGTTAGGTGCTCCTTGGGGTCCTTGGTTCCGTCGTACTTCATATCCGTAGGTTTGTCAAAGCCTTTAGGGAGTTTTGCTTTCAGGATTCTTTTAGTGAAGGGAGTGGCTCCCATTATCATGTGGTCACTTCTTGTGCGTTTGGCCTCTCGATGTCGTCGATTGTCGTCCGTGTCATGTTAATGAGCTGGGTTGCGTGAGACGCTGCGATCATACCTTTTGCCGTGTCGTCGTTCAGGCATCCTATCGTGTCTGTGGTCACGGGAGATACTGCGATTGTATCTCTTGGCATGTCGCCGTTCTGGCGATCCGCCGTGCCTGGTTTCATGGCGAGATCTTGATCTAGAGGTTGCGTGACTTCCATTTTCAGCGTTGTGCTTTTCTTTGGGTGTAACTCGGCCTTTGAGGTCTTGCATCCTGAGGCACAACTCTTGGATTATCTGGACCGCCTTCTCTCCTAGGCCGTCGGGTGGCCGGGCTTCAGTGGGAGGACGGTTGTCCTTTCTTGGTTTTTGCTGGGTTGGGGTTGGTTGGCGATGTGCCGCGCTTATTATCCTTCCGTGGGTGGGAGGAGTGTTATCTTGGAGTTCGGGAGTTGGGGTGTTGGGTGGAGGATTGCTCCTCGAGGTCCTCTGTCATACCGCCACGATTTGGCTGTCCCCCGCATCTGTGCAAGAACCTTGAGATTTTTCTTGATCTCTTGGATCCTGAGAGGTCTGAGCTTGGCCACGGTGGTAGCGTTTAAGGAGATCGTTCATGATGAGCTTCCTTATGAATTTTCAGTAAGGTCCGAAGGGGGATCATGGCGACAGAGTTGTCATAGGTGAGGCGGTGGATGGCAAAGGTTTGGAACCTAGTGTTGAAGGAGGTGACCTCGTGGGTTTGGAGGAATAGCTTGAAGAGTTCAAAAGAAGAAGCAACCACGGGGGGCATGGAGCCAAAATAGAGAGAGAAGATGGGGCCATGGCGCTTGGAGAGATGGATGAGGGAGTGGTGAATGAGAGGGTCCAAGAGGTGGAGGTGTCCCACTAAAGGGAGGCGAGACTTTGGGCTCGGAGGATTTGAAATTTCACCGTTGGAGTAGGGCGAGGGTGCATAAAGAGTGTTATCACTAAGAATGTGATTGCAAGTCGAAGAAACATTGTTCCTTTGGGATTTCACCGTTAGAGTAGGGCGAAGGTGTGTTATCACTGCAAAGGTGATGCAAGTTAAGGAAACATTATTCCTTTGGGATTTCGCCGTTGGAGTAGGGCGAAGGTGTGTTATCACTGCAAAGGTGATGCAAGTTAAGGAAACATTATTCCTTTTTGCTCTCAGTTACACGCAAGAAATCTGAGTTTGATGATTGCTCTTCTAGGTTATCCGCCATGCTGCCACAATGCTGCAAAGTCCCCACAGACGGTGCCAATGTACAAGATGTCTCTGGTACGGGTTGAGAGATAGATCGAGAACTTGTGGGTTGAGGTAGATGCCGGATCACTTGACTGGAGAAATGGGGGGAGGTACTGCAAAGTCACTCCGACGCTCAAGTCAGAATGGATCTGAGAGGTATAAGGTGTGAGGAATGGATGAATATCTGGAGGGACCTGGGTCCTCTATTTATAGGTGATGGTGAATATCTTATCTTATCTTATTTGGCTAAGATAAGGGAGACGTTTGAATTATCTTATCTTATCTTATCTTATTTGGCTAAGATAAGGGAGACGTTTGAATTCGAAAGTTGGTTAGGAGCTCTATTGGGCTGGTTCCAGGCCTTCTGGAAGGGCGAAGCGGGTTAGACCCTGGTAACCGGGTTCGGGGACCGTTCCGGGTGTAGGATCCGTGGGCCAGATCCGTAACACTCCTATTTTGGTCCCTATTAGTATTTCGCATTCAACCAAGTGATCTTCAAGTCTCTTAACCTGTAGTCGTGTATCATTGCATAGGCCATTTGACCGATCTATGTTCCTAAGTAGCATCACTGAAACACCATACCAATCTTAAGTGTGAGCTTATGAGGTAGAAGACTAGAATAATTAAGAGCATTTAATACTTATGGACCAAAGAATTTCAAGTGACTTTTCATATTATCTTCTTCAACACAAAGATTGTCTGAATTAAGATACACTTTTTTATCACCATAAATAATTGATAGTAGTTGACTATTTATTTTGTCAACAATGTCTAAGGTTGGTGATAGTAATATTCGATCATTAAAGTAATTGCTTGACTGATAGCTATGCACCAAGCCCATAAAGACAAAGTCAATTAACTCTCCAAATGCCTGTTCGAAATATAGAACTATCATATCTATAGGAATCTCAATTTCTGACTTTCTGTCTAGGTTATCTTCTATTAGGCCATCACCAACTTTTAAAAACCAATCACTAAATTCCTTGATATCCTATTGGGTTTTATTTTTGCATTTCATAGTTAGCCTCAGGTTCCTCAACAGTTGTAGAAATTCAACAGACTCCCAAAGATACGAAGAATTTGTGATTGCATACACTATATCTTATCGAGATTCTCTTGTAACTACAAACAATATTTGTCTAAAGTCTTCATCGAGTACAACTGCATTTTCCATGAATGGACGCTCGCCATTAGCAATTGATGCTGCGTCACAATATCCCTCAAACATCTATCCAGTGCCTCATAATAATACCTGCTAAGCATATGTGTCTTATCCCAGATTATTAAATTTGTCCTTATTAATAATTTGACAAGAGGTGAGCCCTATCGGATATTTCGTGTAGAATATTTATCTACGGTTAGAGGTATTTTGAATCTAGAGTGTGCAGTTATAAAGGAACGTTTTACCATAACCACTGTGGCTATAAAAGGAAAAAAATCCTCCCTCAGATTTATTTACAGTCCTCATAACTCCGTCATAAGCTTCCTTCTGTTCTATAGTTATCATGTACAACATCAATGATGTTAAGATCTCTAATTGATATTTGTCATACCTGAATTCCTCTATTATTTGTCGTTCATCTTGCAATGAGTAGTTACTACCAGAAAGGATTGACATTGGAGGATATTCTCTTGCAAGTTCCTTCTATAAGAATGCATGATATCTTCTATGTTTGACAATACAAAATTTTTTATATCCTTATCAGTCAACATTAAATCTATCACGGTTTAATAAAAGCTAGGTCAACAAACTATATTTAGCCATAAAATATTATTTGAAGTTAATAAATACAAAAATAAGATAATAAAATGCTATATTATTCGTGTTCAAATACTTCTATGTAAAATATCATCTGAAAATTGTGGCCAGCAATTCTGCTAGACAAAGTCATGTCTCAAAAGATAAATAATCAAATAGATACCTTTTTCTAAATTCCTGTACTTTCTAAAAATCTCGATTAATAAAAAATGTGGATTCATAATTGATATTTAAAACTCACATTATTCCTAAAAGAATTACAAAATAATATATTATTTAAAATTTATAGTTATGTATGTATGGCTTAAAATACTATATAAAAGAAATAGCTACTTACAGTCAAAACTCTTAAACTTTTCAATATACTGTCTATTTGGGAGATTTTGAATATACTCAATGAACCATTTTACAAATTTTTTTACAATGTGCATCTAAATTTAGGTCCACCCCTATATCACATGAAGACAAAATAATTAGAAACATAACAACTTTTAGAAATTTAGAAAATAAAATTAATAAAAACTATCACAAATTTTTTTAACGTGTTGTATTTCATCAAGTTCTAGCATAATAAAAATAAAGGATTTCTAAACTTATTAGAGACTTCTAAATTTCCTTTTCTAGTTAGAAGGCCTATTATACTTAGAATTTTAAAAATACAAAGTGTTATTACTTTAAAAAATTATCAAAATAAATTGATACCAATAATTTTAATATGAATTATACAACTCTTACCTATCAAGTGCAAGTCTTCTCTTTTTATTGGAGTATTTCTTTGTACGGTTTAAAGCAAAATAAATTTACCGGGATCGAGGAGTCTTCAACCAAATGCAAAATAATATCTTTTTGAAATAAAACCTATATTTATGACTGGTTGGCTTGAATTTAATATTATTTTGACCTACGTTAAGATTGGTCATAACATAAACACTTCCTTCAAATATCATTTTTTTCAAATAGAGAGACTTTTGAACTTTTTATTGTGCATTGTATATGCTCTTTGTAAAATAACATCATTTTTTGGAATATTTATTCATACAGTTCAAAGCAAAACAAATTTATCGGGATCAAGAAGTCTCCAATCGAATGCAAAATGGTATGCTTTCTGTGGTAAATCCTATATTCATGCCTCATTGACTTGAATCCAATATTATTTTAACTATGCCAAGGTTGGTTATAACATATCCTTTTCTCAAAAAGGGATGCTTTTGAATTTTTTTATTGTGCATTATATATGAAAATCCTTGTAAATAATATCACAATAAAAAAGTTAAAAATGATAAAAAATAGTAAATTAATTTAAAAATGATATACAAATTTATATTATCTCTTCATCAAGTAGAATCATTTTTATTAGAGCTTTTTGTATACGTATTTTAAATTATTTAACACTCCATAATCGAATTATTCTAATCTTAAATTTCCAAAGTTTATACCCAGATGTTGTCTTAAGATTCTTAATAAGATCATACCTACAAAAAAATTAAGATAAAATAAAAGGACAAAAGAATGTAAGTAAAAAACTAATTAAAAAAATTATATTTAACATTATATTAAACTCAACGTTTGAACATAATTTAGTAGCCATGATATTTGTCAAGAAAAATATAAATCTCAGATATAAAAGTATACAATCACATCATATATTAAAGAGACACATATATAGTATAAAATTAATCAACTCTAAATAAAAATAGAAATATTCAATTAATTTGATTATCTATTTCAAAATAAATTATTATAATTATGTGCATTTGATTCCTAAAATTAAAATATATGATTTTTCAATTATTATTATTATTATTATTATTATTATTACCGTCCAGATTGAGCCGAGGTATACAACGCCTAGGTCGGCTGCTTGACTTCCGGGAGGAGCTATGTCTCGTCCAGGGAGTGGTGTTATAAGAAACCTCGACCTCTTGAAACACGACGGCGGGAGCACCTGCAAAGAGCACTCCAACGCTCAAGTAAAAATGAGAATTATCAGAGAATAAATGAAATAAACTAGAGTGAGTATGTGTAACCTGAGCCTTTGTGAATTTGCTTGGTTCTGTTTTATAGACGAGTGGGGGTCTATGCTGTTGGGTTTGTTCCGATATTCTTGGTGAGTTCCGTTTGTTAGTAACGGGCTGAAGATAGGATCTGACTTACGTGTGACTGTGATCAAGTTACGTTTGGGGTCTGCTCTTGGTGCCGAGATATTTGGTCGGTTAGCTGAGAAGGATAGCTGCCGAGTTTTTAGGGGTACACATCATAGCCCCACAAGCTTGTTTGTCTCCATGTCTTTGGTGGCAAGCAAGTTTTGATCAACTGGGTTTTGTTTGGGTTGAGTTGTTGGTCGTTGGGCCCATTTTTGGTCTTGGGGGTCAAGGAGAGTCAAAGAAAGTCAAGAGTTTTCTATCTCGTTTGGCGCGTCATGTTTAATGAATCGCTTTGGTTTTTCGAGGCATTTACGGTTGTCACTTGGTTTACCCACTAAGTTAGTGGGCTTAGTGATATTATTTGGTTTTTGTTTTTGGGAACTGACGTTCTGTTAGCTCATCTTCTTTCGGTTTTTATCTTCGACTATGAATTCTAGAGGTTAGTATTTTCTCCCACACTTACTGGTTTTTGCTTTTGTTATGGCGAAAGAGAAAGAGAAAAAGATGGCTGTTGAGGAGAAGAAAGATAACCCATATCATTTAGTTCATGATGATGTGAAAACTCGTTCTTCTTCGTATGTTGATTCGGCATCCATGCATGAACTAGAAAGTCTGAAAGTTGTGAGAGAGGATTCTGGTGTGGGTGTGCAATTGCTTCCCTGTTCAACTGATGATAGGGTTTGCGAAAGGAGGGGGATTGGGAATATTTTTACATGTATACTCCATGTTTCATAGAGTTAGGTGTTAAGTTACCTTTCTCTGCCTTCAAGTGTGACTTGTTGACTCAACTAAACTGTGCGCCTTCTCAACTACACCCAAATTCATGGGCCTTCCTTCGTGCTTTTCAGTGCTTAATGGAGTTCCTATCTTTTCCTTGTTCCCTTCCTCTATTCTTTTCGCTGTTTCAGTCTAAAGGGGTTAGGAAAAGGGTTGTGGGTTTGTCTGAGTAGTTTTCCCGGTCGTTCCCTTTTCTTGCTTTATAAATTTTCTTTCAAAAACTTTAAATCTTTGTTTGTTAAGGTTCGGTCGCTGGAGGCCGAGTATCCGTTTTATCTGGATGACGAGCTCATAGAAAGGTTTCCCTTGTACTGGTGATCCGAGCAATGTCAGATCTTAGAGGCTACCGAGAGAAGTGAGGATGAGGATTGCCTTCTAGAGTTTCTGATTGAGTGTTTTGCTGATGGGGTGTGTTTATCAATTCTCGACCTTCTTCGTCTGCATGATGTAGGTGATAGTGAGGGTTTGAAAGCTTACATAGGTAACGATGGTTACTGTACTGTCTGTTGTGTATTTATTTTGTTTATTTGACTGTTCTTCCTTTTGCAGGTGGGCGAGCTCCTCTTCTTGATCTCTCTCGATTCCAATCTTTTTTAAGAAGAAAAAGGAGAAGGATGCTGGAGTTTCTGGGGTTCTCAAGGATGGTGGTGGCGAGGTAGTTCAATCCACTGCCCACCCCGCATCGTCACATAAGAGAAAGAGAGATGAAACGGATCAGTCTCTGGAGGTTATTTCCGAATGTGATAAGGATATTGCGGGGGATGCTAGGTCTGCATTTGATCAGCAAAGGAGACTTCACGGGTTCATACCAGGGACGAGCACTCATTCTCTATGGAGTGACCAGTTCCCCATAGCCGAGCTCTCTGATAGGGTTTCTCAATACCCTGGCGACATGCTCATGACTCGTCGTATTGGGATGGAGGGTATGGGAAAATTTATTCAGGTTAGCCTCTGTGTTTATTTATTCTATTTCTTTTTGCCCTCTAGTGTTACTGCCGTTGTTTATGTGTTTTCGTGTTGCCATTGATAGATTGTTACTTCACGCTTGATGTGCGTTAGTCGTACTACCGAATTGATCGGAGCTGAGCAGCAGGCAAGTGCGGGGAGAGCTGCCGAGCTGGAGAAGTTGTTGAAGGATAAAGATACTATAATGGAGAAGGCTTTGAAGGAGAAGGACGAGGCGATTGCGGATGTGACATTGAAGCTGAAGTCATTTAAGGACGAGGTTAATCGTCTCAGGGATCAGATTCGGCTCCTCCAGTCCAACATCAAGGATAGTGACTTGGCTAAAGGTCAGCTGACTTCCCGAGTTCACGAATTGGAGGAGTTGGGTATGGAAATGTTTGCTTCTGGTTTCGATCAAGCTGTTAGTCAGATTGCCACTTTGGCACCTAATTTTGATTGTGCTTGGATGGACGTGACAAAGGTCGTTATTGATGGGAAGTTGGTGGTGGATGGCACAGTGGAGGACCATGACGAGAACGCCCCTCCTCCTTGAGTTGTTTTTTATTTATGTGTTTGGACATGTTTTGTTTGTAATGATGACTTATTTTGTTTTGTTTGGCCGAGTTATAGTCGTTTTGATGTTTTGTGAACACTTAGTTCTTGTTTTGACTTAAGTTATGCGTTGACCGTGGTTAGGTCACCTTGATGATATAGTTATTTTGATAGAATGGTGTATTAAACAGTAGTGTAAGATTGGTGAACAAATAATCGGTTGCATTTGTTTGATTTGGGCGTCCGGCCTCATTAAAACCCTCCTTAGGTAAAAACCCATTTTGGGATAAAAAAACCTCTAAGGGGGAAAAAGAGTACCTTCATTCGCAAAATGTACAATTTTATGATCTGTACAACTTTAGTGAAGAGATGTTCTGATTCCCTGAAATTGGATTGCCTTGTAATGTTTGTAGCTGGTAAGCCCCCATTCCGAGCACTCTGGATACTCGGAATGGTCCTTCCCAGTTTGCGGCGAGCTTTCCATGTGAAGGAGGTCGTCTGGCTTCTTCTGTTCGTCTGAGGACTAAGTCACCCTCCTCGAATGTCCTCGGAACCACCTTCTTATTATACTTTCTTTCTGCTAGTTGTTTCTGGGCTCTCTGCTTAATGGCGGCGATTTCCCTGTCTTCTTCTACGAGGTCAAGCTCGGCGTTTCTTGCGTTTGTGTTATGTAGTTCGTCGTATAGTTCGGTTCTCAATGTGGGAATTCTGACCTCTACCGGGATTAACGCCTCCGACCTATAGACTAGTTTGAAGGGTGTTTCGCCCGTGGTGGTTTGTATTGTGGTGTTGTAGCTCCACAATACTTCTGGAATTAGCTCCGCCCATTCTCCTTTCGCATTATCGAGCTTTTTCTTTATTGCCTGCAGTATAACTCGATTAGCAGCCTCGGCTTGCCCATTGGTTTGTGGGTGTTCGACCGAAATACACTGGCCGTTGTATTTTTCCTGTCTCAATGACAAGAGCCGAGCTTATAAAGTAATTAGAAGCGGACAAATATAAATATAAAGGTTTACCATCCTCTGGTCTTTGCAGTACTGGTGGTGATGATAAGAAGGCTTTGAGTTCGTTGAATGCTGTCTCACACTCTTTTGTCCACTCGAACTTTTGTTCTTTGATATCGTCTGGAAGAAGTGATAAGATCGGTTTGACGCTGCCGGTAAGAATCGGGACAGAGCCGCTACCCTACCTGCCAATTGTTGCACCTTCTTTATTGTTCTAGGGCTTGCCATGTTGAGTACTGCGTCACATTTTTCAAGATTTGCCTCGATTCCCCGTGATGTCAGCATGAATCCGAGGAATTTGCCTCCTTGCACCCCAAAGGCGCATTTCTCTGGGTTTAGTCTCATGTTGTATGCTCAGATTTGCTTAAATATTTCTCTGAGGTCGTCGTAGTGGGACTTTTTCGAGGTAGTTTTGGCGACCATATCATCAACGTAGATCTCTATGTTCCAACCTATTTGGTCACGGAAGACCTTGTCCATTAAGCGCTGGTATGTTGCACCTGCGTTCTTTAGTCCAAATGGCATTACTTTGTAACAAAAATTTCCATGTTCAGTTATGAAGGCTATTTTGCTTTGGTCTTCTGGGTGCATGAGAATCTGGTTGTAACCAGAATATGCATCCATGAAGCTTAAGCTTTTGAAGCTTGATGCATTGTCCACAAGCTTGTCAATGCTTGGCAAAGGGTATGCATCTTTAGGACATGCCTTGTTCAAATCTGTAAAGTCGACGCACATGCGCCATTTACCTGAGTTTTTTCTTACCATTACCACGTTAGATAGCCATGTGGTGAATCGGATTTCTTTAATAAATTTTGCACTAAGAAGCTTTCTAGTCTCTTCTAGGGCTGCCTTTGATTTTTCTGCTCCGAGATTCCTCTTCTTCTGAGCTATAGGCTGGACTGCTTTGTCAGTGGCAAGTTTAGGGCAGATGATATTTAGGTCTATCCCTGGCATATCTGGGCGTTGGCTTGTAACACCCGTATAAGTTCTGTTCTTTCTTGTCCTTGGAGCGCTTGGCCGATGTATGTGACATGCTCCGATTTGGACGTCAGTGGAACCTTCTGGAGCTTGTCCGCTGGTTGAGGTCTTTCTTCGGTGTCTTCTCTGGGGTCAAGATCCGCTAGGGATAATATCTTATTTGTGCTATGAATTGCTTTGACCTCTTGTTGGAACTCTTGTCTTGCGGCCGACCTTTTCAGGCTTGCGTTATAGCATTGCCGAGCTTGTTGGCGGACTGAGTGAAGTATAGCTATCCTGCCGTCCTGTGCCTGAAATTTAACACATAGATGAAGAGTAGATACTACTGCCCTGAACATGTTCAGAGCAGGTCTTCCGAGAATAATATTGTAAGGGCTTGGGCAGTCAACTATTAGATATTGTATATCAATAGTTCGTGACAATGAGTCCTCTTCCATCATCGTTTTTAACCATACATAACCTTTAATTGGGACTCTTTCTCCGGAGAACCCTACTAGTTCTCCAGATGAGGGTTGTATGAGTTTTTCAGATAATTTCATTTTTAAGAAAGTGGAGTAAAAAAGAATATCTGTACTGCAACCTGGGTCCAAAAGGACTTTTCTTACCAGTAACTCGCCTGTTTGGATGGAAATTACCACTGGATCGTCCAAGTTTGGTGCCGCCGAGCATATATCTGTCTGGCTGAAAGTAATATTGAGGTCAGGCGCACTTTTATTGTTTTGTGGTGTTGTTCCTTCGATTGCTAGAATTGCGCGGTAGCTTCGTTTTCGCGCCGAAGTCGTTTCACCTCCCCAGGCGAATCCTCCGGATATACAGTTTATGATGCTTTTGGGTGGAGTGTTGTTTGACCATTTGTTGTCCTCCTTATGCCCTGTAGCTTGATGACGTTCTTCTCGGTCTTTGTTACCTTCTTTGTACCTTCTTCCTTCAATATATTTGTCAAGGAGGCCTTGTCGAGCTAGTCTCTCTAGCAGATCTTTAACTATCACGCATTCGTTAGTTGTGTGTCCATACTTCTGATGGAAAGCGCAGTGTTTGCTTTTGTCGATGAATCGCTGGTCCTGGTAGCTTCTTGCCCTTGCTGGTGGATTTATGATTTTAGCGCTGAGGATTTCTTTAATTATCTTTTCCCTCTTTGTGTTGAATTTGGTGTAGTTGTCTGATGAGCGGATAATTTATACGCTTTTTGGCAATATTTTTAGTATGTTTTTAGTATATTTTAGTTAGTTTTTATTATGTTTTTATTAGTTTTTAAATAAAAATTATATTTCTGGACTTTACTATGAGTTTGTGTATTTTTCTATGATTTCAAGTATTTTCTGGCTGAAATTGAGGGACCTGAGCAAAAATCTTATTCAGAGGCTGAAAAAGGACTGCAGATGCTGTTGGATTCTGACCTCCCTGCACTTGAAGTGAATTTTCTGGAGCTACAGAAGCCCAATTGGCACGCTCTCAATTGCTTTGGAAAGTAGACATCCTGGGCTTTCCAGAAATATATAATAGTCTATACTTTGCCCGAGATTTGGTGGCCCAAACCGGCGTTCCAAGTCAGCACAAAAATTCTGGCGTCAAAACGCCAGAACTGGCATAAAAGCTGGAGTTAAACGCCCAAACTGGCACAAAAGCTGGCGTTTAACTCCAAGAAAAGTCTCTACACATGAAAGCTTAAATGCTCAGCCCAAGCACATACCAAGTGGGCCCGGAAGAAGATTTCTGCATTAATTACTTATTTCTGTAACCCTAGGCTACTAGTTTTCTATAAATAGGACCTTTTGCTATTGTATTTTCATACTTGGATAGACCTTTTCACGTTTGGGGGCTGGCCTCACGGCCATGCCTAGAACCTTTTGTTCTTATGTATTTTCAACGGTGGAGTTTCTACACACCATAGATTAAGGTGTGGAGCTCTGCTGTTCTTCATGAATTAATGCAAAGTACTACTGTTTTTCTATTCAATTCACGCCTACTTCTTCTCTAAGATATTCATTCGTTCTTCAACTTGATGAATGTGATGATCCGTGACACTCATAATCATTCTCACCTATGAACATGTGCCTGACAACCACCTCTGTTCTACTAGCAATGGCTTGAATGCGTATCTCTTGGGTTTCTAATCTAAGATCGGAACCTTCGTGGTATAGGCTAGAATTATTGGCGGTCATTCTTGAGATTTGGAAAGTCTAAACCTTGTCTGTGGTATTCCGAGTAGGATCTGGGAAGGGATGACTGTGACGAGCTTCAAACTCGCGATTGTTGGGCGTGTGACAGACGGAAAAGGATCAATGGATCCTATTCCAACATGATCGAGAACCGACAGATGATTAGCCGTGCGGTGACAGCGCATTTGGAACGTTTCGCCTGACTGAGATTTACAAGGTGACCATAGCTTGCTTCAAGCCGACAGTCTCCGTGGGATCGACCCTTACTCACGTAAGGTTTATTACTTGGACGACCCAGTGCACTTGCTGGTTAGTTGTGCGGAATTGTGACAAAGTGTGATTCACGTTTAAGAGCTCCAAGTCATTTGGCGCCATTGTTGATGATCACAATTTCGCATACCATTGTCGAATTTTGGGGTCAGTCTGAAGGGTTTTCTGGAGTCTTTGATATTTGCCGACCTTGTGGCTCTGTCATCCTCTTTCTTTGGCTGTTTTCTCTCCGTTCTTTCGGCTTTGCAGAGCTCTTCAATCTCCATCTGTTCTGCTGACCTTTCTCGGAATTCTTCCAAAGTCTTCGGCTTAGTTATCGCGATTGTCTCTCTGAATTTTCCGGGTCGGAGTCCGGCCTTCAGGGCATGCAGGTGGATGGCAGGATCCAGATCGGGTATTTCCATTGTTGCTTCTGCAAATCTGGTCAGATAGTCTTTCAAGCTTTCTTGGGGACCTTGGCGGATGGTGCCGAGGTAGTCTAATCCGTGTACATATATCTGTGCTGCAGCGAAGTAGTCTATGAAGGATTTCGCCAGTTCCTCGAAAGAGGAGATTGATCCTGCAGGTAACTTTGAGAACCAAAGTAAAGCCGCACCGTCGACATAAGTGGGGAAAGCTCTGCAAAGAACAGGTTCATTATTAGGGCCATTAAAGAACATCATAGATTGAAATTTTTTAATATGAGCCCGGGGGTCACCAATCCCCTTATATGGCTCGAGTGAAGAAGGCAGCGTGAAATTTTTTAGCATCTTGTAATTGGTGATTTCCTCGGAGAACGGGTTGTCCAAGGTCAGTTTCTCCTTTGGTGGGTTGACACTTAGTAGGTCTGCGTTGCCTTTTCCTTTGGAACCATTCTCCTCACATTTACTAGCGTTGTTTTGGGTGGATAGTTCGGCAAGTCTTTTGACTTCAACTTGTAGCTCAGCCATCTAGGCCATGAGTTCGGCCTAAGTGAGTTGGTGGACTCCATTATCGGCCATGTTCGAAGGTTGAGAAACCCTGCGTAAAAAAGAAATGCAAAGTGCGATATAAAAAGGTAGTGGGGTTAAATTAACTTTCGGGCCTCACGGTAGGCGCCAAATGTTCTGTCCAGAGTGAGCCGAGGTATACAACGCCTAGGTCGGCTGCTTGACTTCCGGGAGGAGCTATGTCTCGTCCAGGGAGTGGTGTTATAAGGAAACCTCGGCCTCTTGAAACACGACGGCGGGAGCACTTGCAAAGAGCACTCCAACGCTCAAGTAAGAATGAGAATTATCAGAGAATAAATGAAATAAACTAGAGCGAGTATGTGTAACCTGAGCCTTTGTGAGTTTGCTTGGTTCTGTTTTATAGACGAGTGGGGGGTCTATACTGTTAGGTTTGTTCCGATATTCTTGGTGAGTTCCGTTTGTTAGTAACGCGCTGAAGATAGGATCTGACTTGCGTGTGACTGTGATCAAGTTACGTTTGAGGTCTGCTCTTGGTGCCGAAATATTTGGTTAGTTAGCTGAGAAGGATAGCTGCCGAGTTTTTAGGAGTACACATGATGTAATATAACAAAATATAAAATAACTACACTGAAAAACTAAATTAATTTTTATTTTTATTAATAGTATTACATCAATATACCCTGATAGTTTCTAAAAAAAAAATTACAATAGGTTATAAAAGTATTTTTATTACGAAATTCTTTTTTCTTTTGAATTTTATACTGCAGTGACCCCACGCATAATTCCCATAAACACATCTGCCAGTCAGTTACACGTGGTCCCCACTGAATTTTACACTCCACTGCACTCCTTGTCCGTCCGATACATAACGAATCCAACGGCTTACAATCCTCCACGATCTCACATACCAGCCTTTGATTAACTAGGTTCTACATGGCTGGCGTTCCTCCACGATGACCACTTTTCCACCATAAGATCCCAAATCATCCAACGGCTAATATTTTTGCATAGAACCTAAGAACATGGCAGCGAAGCAAACAACAGCAACAAGTAACAACAATTCAAGGGAGAGAGTGACTGTTGAGTTGGCTGAACAGTTTGGGAAAAAAAAATAAAGGAATGGATCAAAGTGGTGGAATTGCGACTGGGCCGCGCGATGTCCTAGGAGTTAGGAACGGTTCCGACATTGGGGTTAGTAACTTAGTATCGTATCCTCTTTTGTGTTAAAAAAAAAAAAATCAGCTTCTGTGTAATCCCTTTACGCAAATGATATAGATAATTTTGTTTTCAAAATTTTAATTTACCAACTTTTCGTTTTTTGTTCATAAGATTATGGACGATCACAATGTTGTTTTCGTTTTGATTTGTTTAGTTTTGTATTTACTTATTCTGCATCAGTCTGTGTTTATGAATGGTTTCTCTCCCAAAGTTCCGTTATCTGTTCTTGAAGTTTTTTAAATAAATAAAAGAAGAATTTCGTTAAGACAAGAATAATACAAGATAGAGGATAAGAGTTTTTCTTTACAAGTGCAAAAAACAACCACGAGATTAATCGTTTTAGCATAGTTTTTCAATCTCTCAACAAGCCTATAAAGATGATGAAAGATCACAAGCTTTACACCAAATGGATACAGCATGTCTAATCCTATCACATAACACTTGCTTTTATGAAACATCCATGCTACGTTTACACACAAAAAACCAGCCACCAAATCGTCACCGCTCACTGGTATAAAATACATGCTAAAATACAAAATATATATTGAAAACGTACGAAACAACATATGTATTTATACACAAATACAAAGTGACCAAATACTCTAAGTAGTGGTGTATACTGCACAGTGGCACAATGTTGTTGCCTCTTTCCTCCTTCCAAAACCAACAAACATAGTCAATAGGGAACAGATCTCAAGTGAGCAAGATCTCGCGTTAGAATCCAGTTAACCAGGATGATATGTTCTTGCAATTGAAATGGGAGATGGAAGTTGTAGTCTGTATAGTTATAGAGATATAGAGATTTCACATGAGTGCTCTTTATTTATTCATTTTCCCTTCCAATTGAAGGGAATTCTAATTTCTATATGCTGCTAAATACTTTCTTCTTTTGTTGGATTTGTCAGTGGAAAATGTCTTGGAAAACTCTTTTAGTTCAGTTTATCCAATTAAATTTACTTAATGATTGAATCTGTGTTCAGTCAAGATTTTTCAGACATCAAGATTATGATAAAGGAGAACTTGTTTAATCTTAATACTGTTGGCCTTTGGCCATGTCACATTTTAAGTTTTGACCTTAAATTTGGTACTTACATGCTTAATGTTTTCTAATATGATCCAATTCTAACGTGTAATTGATATACCTTACTTGCAGTGTAAACCCTTGAAGAATTTGAATGGTAAAATCTGTCAGATATGTGGCGATACTGTTGGATTAACAGCCACCGGTGATGTTTTTGTTGCTTGCCAAGAATGTTCCTTCCCACTTTGTCACCGTTGCTATGAATGTGAGTGCGAGAATGGGAACCAATCTTGCCCCCAGTGCAAGACCAGATACAATAGTCACAAAGGTGCTAGCTTGTGCATAATACATTATTTTATTGTTACACCTTTGGGTCCTGAAATGAATTTTAACAGACATGAATCTGGTTTTCAGATAGTTCCCATTTGGAGGGAGATGAGGATGATTATGAAGATGATGATGATGTTGATGATATAGAGAATGAGGTAAATTATGGAGAAGGAAACATTAACACAGCAGGGATGCAATGGGAAGAAGATGCTGACCTCTCTTCTTCGTCGGGACATGATTCTCGGATGCCAAATTCAAATCTCCATATGACAAATAGGCAGCCGGTAATGTAATAAACTTGTTTTTGATATTTTCAACTTGAGTATGCTAGTAAGTTTATATTTGATAAAAAAAAATTGAAGTATGATATAGAAAAAGAAAAATTCATGCTATTTTTGATATTCTCAATTTGAGTATGCTTGTAACTCAAACTCTTTGAGACTCGTAAACTTTCAAGATCTTCCACCACGTTTTCTCTCATTTTGTTCTTGTGCTTTACATTCTCTCTTAAGAGTTTATTTATGAAGCCTTGTGAGTTTGGTAAGGTTGCTTCTTACTTCTATTTGTTCTGCTGCCTTTAATTTTGTGCTTGATGTAGAAGTCAATATTTAAAGAATGCTCAGTGAAATAAGTGATTGTATGTGTAAGGAAATAATATAAATCAAGTCTTTATTGTTATTCATTTAGATATGAACTCTATTTATGTTTTCATATATATATATATATATATATATATATATAATTCAATGGCACTTGTGCTTTCCTTTTCTTCGTTAACATTGTGTTAGATAGGCGTTAGAGATCAGCGAGCCACATTTTAGAATATGTTCGACACCTTTATTTTTTCTCTGCCATGTTCTATTGATCATGATCATGAACTACGCTGATAGAAACAACAAATAGTTTGAAAACAACCCTCTACACGTATTTGATGCTTTTGCATTGATTTACTAAAATGAACAAACAACAAATTAATCTCTTTTGTATCGTCAGCTATCTGGTGAAAAACCGTGTGCTACTCCTGATACAAAATCTGTTCAAGCTACATCTGGTCCTTTGGGTCCTTTGGGTCCATCCAAGGCTCACTCACTTTCCTACACCGATTCAAAGCAGCCAGGTATCAAAAGTTAACCTGATGTGATGGTAGTATGCCAAACTTTATTGTTTTTTGGAATATTCAATTGAACATTTCTATCATTGCAGTTTAAGTTACTGTTGTCAACCCACCATAGGACAAAAAGATGATTCAGGTCCCTTAATTTTGAAATAGAAGATAAAATCTTGTTTTTGCTGAAGCTACTAAATACCTAATGTAATTCCTACACCTATATATTATATGTACATCCACACTAAAACTAACCAAAGTATGGAATATTCTTCCTCAGTGTCCAAGTTTAAGAAAAATTAATTGTGATTTTTGATGCAAGAATTGAGGCGTTATTACCTTTAGTGGTTTATACATTCTTCTTTTTATATATGTTAATAGTTTACTAGATTCAGATAGAAGTTTTAGAAGCTTTTTGGTTTGAAAAATTTTGGAAATTGATATTAGTTACATGTCATGCTTGGGAGGAGTAGGTTATGAATGGATATTAGGAAAGGTGGGATTTGAGAGGCAATATTGAGAACTACTATACAAGTTTTCAACTTTTGGGTATTGATGGAATTATGGCATTGTCCTTATTCTTTCAACTTTGTAGAGAATTAGGGCTCATTGCTATCATTATTCAAGAATTCCAGTGTGGTGAGCATTTTCTAAACCAATTATATCATACTCCTACCGAAGTGTTGGCCAACACAGTCTTTTCCCAATTTACCAATACATGTTTTATGGAAGATAGTCCAATAACGGTTGAACTTTAGATCATCCTTTGATTAAGCGGATTTCTCTAGGCTTTACGTTTGAACTCATCTGGTGTTTTTCTCACTGTCAAAGGTCAAAAGTTTCAACAGCCATAATCACTGTCAGATTCCTTCCGTCAATTCTCGCTTTTATTAAGGTGCTCTCTTTTTCTTCATAAAAAAGTTTCATCAATTTGAAATGTTAATCTGCTGCTAGGTGTCCTAATATTAATACTATTGCTGTAATTTAATATCGAATTAGAAAAGGGGCTGTTATGACGTTGTGCATGAGATAATACCTCGCAACCAAATCTTTCATTTTGTTAGTAATACAAAATTACAGATTATTAAATGTCTTTCCTTCTTTATCTGATATTAAGGTTCCTAACTTGCAGTTCATAGTTTAATTAACAAGTATTGGTGGTAGGAAACCAAATCTTTGTGGCAGTATGCTATATACATCACTATTTGGTGTTGGTGGTAGCATTATATACTGAAGAGCAATTCCTCTCTTAGATATGTTGAGGAGTTGAAAAATTCTGTCACGTTGAGAATTTTTTTACCCTTTTGTTCTTGTAAAGGGGAATCCGGTCATATTATTCATGTAATCTTTTTTGCTGCCAGAGTTCATTGAATGAATGCATTCTTGCTGTTGTGTTGTTTCCATATATATAGAAATAATTTGGTCATCTTGATTTTTCCCCCTTTTTCACATGATCCAGGTCTTGAGAGTGATGAAGAGGTAAGAAGAGTGCCAGAGATCGGAGGTGAATCTGCTGGACCTTCAGCTTCCCGTCCAGGCGCCGGTCCAACTGGTGGGCAAGAACGTGGTCAGGGGACTGGGGATGGTCAACGGAAGAGAGGCAGAAGCCCGGCAGACAAAGAAAACAAACGGCTAAAGAGGTAATGTTTGTGTAAGGTTGGTGATATGGGGAAACAATAACTGATTTTTCTAACAAGAAAAGAATACCAATCTTTCATCTATTCATGGTTACTTTCTTTTGCTTTTTCTCTGGTTTTGTTTTGTTGCATTTCTAATTGTTTCTTTCGTTGGTGGGGTATGAAAATGGAAATAGGCTACTGAGGAACAGAGTGTCAGCTCAACAAGCAAGGGAGAGGAAAAAGGCATATTTGATCGATTTGGAAACCAGAGTCAAAGACTTGGAGAAGAAGAACTCAGAGCTCAAAGAGAGGCTTTCCACTTTGCAGAATGAGAATCAAATGCTAAGACAAGTATGTCAGTATTGCATATTTATTATACCATGTCATTGTCACAATCACATTATAGTTGTTCAATATATTCTCATCACCATTGTGATATTCATTTGTTTATGGAGGCGTAGACATAGAAATAATTTTGTTTTCCTTTTTCTTTTCTGTATGAGAGACAAAATTCTTGTATTTTCTATACTTCCTAATAGTGGCAGAAAATATTTGTCACTGTTTCTCTATCTCTTTCTTTTTTCCAGTTTTTTTGTTTCTTTTTGTTCATCTTAGAGACAAAATGCAAACGCAACTTTGCATTCTGTCTAAAGCATTAAACACAGTCATGATTTATGCTTTCTTTTATAGCTTCATCTGCTGACAAAATAAAAGCTGCAAAACAATTTAAGGCATCCTCATAGCTTCTCTTTATCTATTGTTTCTGTGGATATATATACTTTAGTGAAAGAATATAAAGGATATTTGCGTGATCTCTTCGATAGTTTACAATCTTTAGGATCAGTTTGGATAGGAATTTATGTAGATGAAATGAGATTGAACTTTTAGCAAATGGCCGTATATCTTCGGTTTACTGAACAATACATAACTCGGAGAATGGGTGGTGGAAATTGCCATACATTATGAATCTCTAAGCATCATGCTAAGAGGCCTGTTGTCTTTCCCACATTATGTCAAAGTAAATTGCTCATCTTTATGTGTTTGGTTCTTATTTATTTGATCCTATATGTTTGCAAACTTTACATGTTATGTTTCACTCCTCTGTGGCTGCTGATGAATTTGGTTTTCTTAAATATATAGCTTTGGTTTTGTAAGTTGTAACTTTGTGTGATTGCTTTTTGCAGATATTAAAGAATACAACAGCTAGCAGGAGAGGGAGCAACAGTGGTACAAATGCTGAATGAACTTGATAGCAAATACAGGAGAGAGAGAGAGAGAGACAAGTAAACAAGAGAAGTTAATTCTAATGATTCTTTGTAAGGCACACTGAAGTACCAAAATTACCAACTGAACGATCATGTATACTCATGCAAGAAAAAATACCGTCCGAGAATGTTTTGATTTGTTTAACAAGTTTACTCAAAAGGGACATTTCTGTTAGGAACATGAGTTTCTATTCTTTAATAGGTTTGATACTGTGACATGATCGGTAATTTTGGTACTTAAATTGATTTGTTGGAGCATAAAACGCCTTGACAAGCTGGCAAGTTCCCACCAATCGAATATGAATCTAATCAAAAATATATTTTTCTTTATCATTTTATGTTATTGTAAGTTATAACCTTTAATTCTATACCCAAAAGTTATTATATCTAATTTTCGGTTACTGTGACTTTTAATAACTGATTTCTATATTATTCAACTATAATGATGCTAAATCATCTTCAAATTTAGTACTTTTCATGTTCTAGGGCATTGCTTCTCTATTATGAAAGAACGAGATTAATTTATTTTGGTGTAGTTACTAGTTAGGATGCCTTCCAAAACCAAGCAAATGAATTGTTTTCCAACTTTTAGTAATTATTTTAAATAAAAACATTGATTTTTTTTTTATCTTGCTGATATTTTAAAAAATTAAAAAGATGAAAATTAGAATTTTCGATTAATACTCTTACTAAATACTAGTGTATGTAGCCTGGTTAGTGCTTGGGCCTAAAGAAAGAACTTGATTTAACTGATTGAGTCCAAATAAATTCAAACGGAACTAATAAATCAAATTACAAGAAAAAAAAGCGTTCACAATTGTTAAAAAAAAAAGGAAAAAAGGCATTCACAATGTCGCCTTTAAATTTTGGTGTTGGTTTTTAATCGTGTTTTCAAATAATGTAGAGATTTGATGTTTTTTATTTTTATTTTTTAAAACATGTAAATCTGGGGTTAGATTTGAGTTTTTTATTTTTATTTTTTTAACATATATATTTGATCCTCAAATTTGTATTTTAGCAAGGTTCTGAAAATCGGACCGGACCAGCCGGTTCGACCGGTTTAACTGCGAATCTGCGACGCAAGCGGTCCGGTCCTCCTCGAATAACCGCCAGACAAAAAATTGCTTGAAAATCAGTGAACCGGTCGAAAACCGGCCGGTTGGGCCGGACCGGTGACCGGCCGGTTCTTCTAAACGGCGCCGTTTTTGTAATTGTTTAAAAAAATAAAAATTGAAACCCGACCCGACCCAGGACCCACTCGCGAACCCAACCCCCCTTCTTCCCACGAGCCCCATTCGTTCATCTCAGTCTCACAGTGAACCCTAGCCCTCCTCCTCTGAACTGAAGCATTCCCAGGCTCCCAGCCCAGTAGCCCTCCATCGTCGCCACGGTCTTAGGTCGTTAGCGCCACCGCCGACGCCTGGTTCCCAGCCCAGTGAACCCTAGCCCTCTGAACTCTGAACAGAAGCATTCCCAGGCTCCCAGCCCAGTAGCCCTCCATCGAACCCAGGTGAGTGAGTCGTCGTCTTCAATGTTCATCTTCTCTGAACTTCCTCTGCTCATCTTCTTCGTTCTTCGTTCCTCTGCTTAATTCTGGTCTTCTATTTCATTGTATTCCAATTTAATGACCTCTCTTCTATCTCTCTCTTTCTTCCCTTTCTTCTCCTACATTTCTCCTCCATTTCTGCTGTTTTTGCGACAGCGACCTTGCTGCGCCACAGCCAGCCCTAGGCCGCGCCCTCCTAGTCCGGCGAGCACCAGCAGCGGCGGACCTCTGTGCCGCTGCACCCCTCTCCGCCTCGCCTTCACCTTTCTTCCCCCATTCTTCTTCTGCAACGCAGGTTCTACCCCCAAGCTCCCTGCCCTGTTCCCTTTTTACTGCCTTATTTTACTTGCTTTCAATTCTGTTCTGGATTTTTGTTCGAGTCACTAGGAGGCTTTAGGTTAGCTGACTTCTGTTTTCTGGTTTGAATATTGTTGTTGACTGGCTGAGTATTTTGGATTTTTCTGGATTGAATGCTGCAATGTCTGAACTGTGAATGCTGCTGTGATTGAACTGTGAGTGCTATTTCTATATTCTGCACATAACCTGCCTGATGAAATGCCTGAATGGAATTTTTTATTTAATTTTTGTGTCTGATCAGCATAAGCTTTTGAATTTTCTTTCCATTATGCATTGTAATTCCTACTTGTGCAGTCTTCTGTTGAGTTGAATGTTGCCTGAGCTTGATTTGATTATGCACCTTAATGTAATTTTTGCTGCAACACCAAACTGAGCTTGGAATGTGCCACTGTGGTTGTTTTGTTTGGCGTTACCTTAGTTGTGCATATTTTCCTTTGGCATGATAATATGCTGAGTTATGTACCTGTTGCTCATCTCTCTTTGCGTAAACTCTAAACTAGTTTTAAACTTACAAACTTTAAAATCTGTTTAGTCTATTTTTTAGCAGTACATACAATGTTTGTTTGGAGAATTGACTATAATTTTTCAGCAGTACCCACTCAATTTTTAAGATTTATATTAGACTATAATTATATTCTAGGATGTGTATTTATAATTTATTTATTATTTCTATTCTAAAACGGTTTTTTTGGTTGAACTACCGGTTGGACCGGTTAGACCAGTGAACCAGTAATTAGAGCAGTTTGATGACCGGTGCGGTTTTCTGAACCTTGTATTTTAGTACTAAAAAATTTTAAATGTGTAAATCGGACCCTAAGTTTTGTATTCGAGGCAAAACTGAGCCTCTAGTTTGTTCATCACCTTCATCATGCCATAAATCAAACTTTAGGTTTTTTATCCCAAACAAAACTCAACCTTCTATTTGAAAATTCTAATTAAAAAAAAATTATCTCCATATCTGTTCCAAGAGTTACCTGAAACGGTAATTTATGCCTGAACGTGAGGTCCAGACTCCATTTGAGGCAGCAACCGACTTGTTCTGGTGCCAAGGTTCTACCGTCTGAGTTCCTGGTGAGGAGGTGGGGTTGGTACCTGTAAGAGACTCTGATACTTAAGTTAGCAAGAGTTTTAAGCAGATTTTTAGTAGATTAGGACTTAAATATACCTGAGAGTTGTCAGTGTATTTATATAAAGTAGATAATAACCCTTTGGAGTAGTTCCACCTTTGTTGGTCGATAATTGTTCCCTTTATCTTGGAAGTTTGTTGAAATCTATCTTATAGATGACATAGAGATAATAGGAGATATTTAAGGAGGTAGTTACTTATTTGAATAGGTAGGACTGGACCTCCTTGTCGTACTCGACCTCTTATAAAGTCGGGCATATAGAAGAGACCACCCTTTTTTGGGTGGGCCTTTATCCTTAAGGGCCGTGGCTTTATGTTTTTTGGTTAGGGTATGAACAGTGCCCCTACTTGAGCCCGAGCTTTTATAATGTCGGACTGGAGCATTTGCGGCTTCAATTTCCTTCGTTGGGTACGCCGCCTTCAAGAGGTCGGGTACTCGACGTGTTTTAAAATTTTTAAAACGTTGCGCTACTTGATGACATGGAATACGTTATGTAGTAGTTTCGTTGGGATCCATGCATGACACTAAAGTGGGGTGTGAAATCTCTCTTTTCCTTGTATCTTATAAATGCTTCACCTTTTTCATCTTCTTTCTTTTTCTGTTTCTGAAACGTTTGTTTTCTCTCCTTCTTTCACTTTCTTTCTTCTTCCTTCATGTAATTGTTCCCTAGTTCAAGATTTCATTAGCTTGAGGCTTTAGAGGATTTTTATTCATTCTTTGGAGAGGATCGTTTGTGTATTGCTATTTGAACTGCCCTTGTTTTTGCGCTCCTTCAAGGTTGGTTCTTTATTCCATTTTTCGTGTTTTCTGCTTTATTTCAACGTTCTAGGTAGTATGTTTGTTTCGAATGAATGGTAGTTTTGAAATGCTGCTGTGGTAAAGGAATTGTATTTCTTTCTTTGAATATTTGTTGTCGCTATGAACTTTGATGTAATTTTCTATTGTGTTGTCCCCAAATGGTGCCACTTTATATACTTGAAGGTGGTACCATTTCTGTATTTGGCAATATATTGAGAAATTGTAAAACTTGTACCTTTTATGTTGTTGACAACAACCCGACTTCCTTTGATTGGTACCCGAGTTCCTTCTGTGACGATTTCTTTGTTTGTTGCATTGTAGGTGTAGCTTTTATGTCTTGATCTGTAATTCACAATATGTCAACCAAAGTTCTATTTGACCTGACATGAGTAGATATAACTATCTTTCTCCCATCTCTGTAATTGATAGAGAGTATGCTAAATAATTTCGTAGACATCACAGGCTGTGTGTAAATTAGGATGATGAGAGAAATGATGAGATAATTGTTGCTGATCTCGAGGAGAGGGTATATTTTTTCCGACTTGATAGGTCGAAACGCCACTTCTTCTATGCCTATGATTGCTTTTTTACTAAACTAGATATCTGCTTTTCTTTTTCCAATTTCGAGATTGATGTCCTCTGGACTTGTAATGTCGCTCCTACCCAACTGCACCCTAATTCTTGGAGTTTTTTTAAAATATACCAGCTGCTGTGTAGGGAGCTTGATGTCCGACCTTCTCTGAAGGTCTTCTTTAACTCTTTATTCTTACTAAGCCTTTTAATTCTAATTCCAAAAAATAAGGTTGGGTCTCTTTCCGAACTGTTGAGGGGAGAAAGGTTTTTGCTATTTTTTACGAGTCTTTCCATGATTTTAGGAATTATTTATTCAAAATCTAAGCTGTTGAGAATGTCCGACTTTTCTTTTTTAATGAGAACGATGAACCCTGTTTTTCTTTATACTGGAAAGAGAAACCAGTGATAGTTAAGTACAATTTGGATGATTTAGACGAGCTCAAAGAAAGAATAGTTAGCCTGTTCCAAGAGTGTTAGGGTCGTGCTCCCTATTTGGATACCAAAAATTTTTAGGAAACCCCAACCTACTCCAATCCAAGCTAGATAGCCTTCTTTCTATTTTCTTTTGAGGTGCCGTTAATCCTACATTTTTTGCCTGACATTGTTTTTTATTTTTTGATGTTGTGCAAAAAAAGATGGCTCCTAAGTCAGCCGCAACGAAAAATCTACGGACCGTGAGGAAGAGTGTTGTTTCTCGCAATCTTCAACTGCAAGAGGTCGATGGGTTGGCTCGCCTTCCAAGTCGGACTCGGGCGCCTCTGCTTCCGTGAAGATTACGCCTGACCCAGGTCCTTGGCTGCTTTCCTCCACCTCGGAGAAACTAATACCTCCTCCCTCTAAGCAAGTAAACCATCCGCCCCCTTCAAATCCTGAGCTGGCCTACATGAAGCACAAGATGTCGAGCTCAGGAATCTACAAAAAGGGTTTTGATGCCTTATCCTGGAGAGAGAAGTATATCCTTTCTCATAGTATTATAAGTAGGATGATGTGGCTATAGAATCTCACCTCCAGGTTATGGCCCGAGGAGGAGTTCAGACGGCTAGGCTCTATGCGGCCTTCTTGAAAAAGACCCCCTTAGGCACCACCTAGAGCACTTTGGCTAATTTGCAGGCTGAGATGGCGTCTTTAATGGGGACGAAGAAAGAGTTGAAGGCTAAGAAAGAGACACTGATGTTTGATCTATCTAAAGCCTGGAAAAAGGTTAAACAGTGTGAGGCAACTTTGGCTATGGCTAAGGGCTTGAAAATATTGAGAAGATATTGAGAAGTTATGACTAATATTAATGCATGTTTGTAAATATTACTAAGTTTTTTGCTCTTGAAATCTTAGATATGTCAATAAGTTTTCTAAAATCTATAACAACTGGTACCTGAGGTAGTGAAATTAACAAAAATGGAACAGCAAGACAAAATAAAAGAGTGAAGCAAGATGATTTCACTCAATTTATTGATATAGAAGAAATGAAATACAAGGAGGAAAAGATAATGGTTGTGAATCTGTGATGGTAAGAGTCAGCCTCACTCTCCTAGCCTAGCCTTAATTCCTTTCACAAGTCTGTATCCCATCTCCTTATTTTTGCTACTATTTATACTCTCCTCACTCCAATCATGAGAATCGTTAGCCCTCTCCTTATTTTTGCTATTACTTATACTCTCCTCACTCTTATTATGAGAATCGTTAGAATCATCCCTACTGACCATCTCTTACGTTTTTTTCCACTAACATTGTCATGATTCTCTTTTTTTGTCTTTCTTATTCTACGTAGGGTTGGAAGTGAGTCGAGTTGAGACGAGTTAGACCAAGCTCAAGCTCGACTCACAAAATTCGAGCTTGGCTCACAGCTCACCTCATTAACAATCGAGCCTGTTTCTTAAACTCAAGCTCGGCTCATCGAAAGCTCACGAGCTGGCTCAAATAT